>NC_057358.1:90446837-90756480 GCF_016509475.1 Prionailurus bengalensis
ATCTGTAGTCTGAAAGGGATGACATTAATTACACAGAGCAAATTAGCAGAGGCTGCAGTCCGATGCTGGGTTCAAAGTTCAGCCAGACAGATACTCTCTGAGAGCTATTTTGAGGATAGTACTTTGCTAAAAAGGACATTCACTAACATTTTTCTCTTGGGAGTAAGAAGTGATGCCAGACAACGCCTGGCCTGATACGTTAATTGTAAATCTCCTGGTTTTAAAAACATTTACTTCGCATGTTTAAATTGTTGGTTTCTGCTCCATTCACATTCAGGTTTTACCATGTATGTTGTCTCTACCGCTAGAGCATTACTTTAGCATATCCATCTTTTGCATTGGCCTGTCCTGCATGTATTCAGACTGCCTTTCCCTCTGATGTCTGTGCAACCAACTTCCTGCCTTCCTTCAGAACTTTGCTCAAATATCATCTTCTCAGTGAGGCCAACTTTGACCACTATACATAAGGTTATAGCCCTTAACTTCTAGCATTCCCAGTCTTTGCTGTGCTCAGTTTAGCTTTTTTCCTTCCTGTGTACTTAACCACCTTCTAAGAGGCTATCCAGTTTACTCACTTGTTTTCATTGTGTTTTTCTTTATCTTCCCCTACCCCTGCTGCTTTCGTGGGAGCTCCATGAGAACAGGATCTTTATTTTGTTCACTGGTATATCCTAAGTATTTAGAATAATGCCAGCGTATAGTAGGTGCTTAATAGTTACTGAAGGAATGATTGACTATATTTTACTTAGCACAGTACCTGGCACTGTGTTAACAGTCGTCACTTTTGATGACTTTGAAAAAACAGTAAGAAAAAAAACGCTGGATCAGTGTCCCTGTAAGTAAGCTCTGCCCCCTAGTTTCATGGAAGCCACAGTTGTAGCAAAAGTGTCATGACTGCATGTTAATCCTGGGAATGTTCTTCTTGTGTAGGTCCACTTGGAGAGAAAAACCAGAACTGGGTATGCTTCTGCTAGCATGGAAGCGTTTCTTCCCTGTGCTTGACATTTCCTTTATTGGTTATTGGAATGCAAAACAGACAAACAAATATGAAAAAGTGGTTCATGGAATACATTTTGCATTCTCTTCTAAAAATGGGCCAGATTTGGCTTTTATAAATGCCCACTTAATTTAGAAATTTCTAACACTATCATATCCGGATAGTTTTCAGCTTTCCGATATGACAGACTCATAACCAACAGAAAATTGAACGTTGTAATGAAAATCAGAGTATACCACTTTGAAATATAGTAGCAAGCTATTTTAACATGAATTTTACTGTTTAAACCCGGTAAGGTCAAAGCAAAACAAGATGCTCTTGTCATCTTTTATTTATTTATTATCTTGGGGAAATATTTAATAGTTTCTTTTTTTTTTTTTCTGACCCTAGAACCAAAATTAAAGTTATGGAATCTTTGGGTCTTGTTTTGTTTTGATTTTTCACACTGAACGTAAGATTTATGACTTAAAAGTGTTCTAAGACTTAGGTAACAGATCTGATTTACTTCTTAACAGGAAGTTAAAAAGCCTTTCAACGTTTTATAGACTTTGTGAGAATCCCATTTGAACCTTGTCACTGACCCTATGTTGAAGGAATGAACACAGGGAAAACAGACATTGGCTAGCTGACAAAGGTATTTTTCTGGATGTACTGAGGCAGTTATTACTTTTCTCCTTTATTATCTTGTTAGTGGTAGTTTTGGAGCTAAAAGTTATTGCATAATTTAAGAATAAAGAAGAACGTTGTAGCATAATTTTTCCTCACAGAATAATGACTATGGGCTTTGCAGTCAGGGAGCCCTGGTTTGAGTCGATAATTTTATTTACTGTTTATCCCTATTAAGTTATGTTACAACCTCTCTGAGCCTCAGTTTTCGTATCTGCAGAATGAGCATGATATCTATATTTTAGAATTATTGAGAAGATTAAATGTGGTTATGTAAAAATGCTTAGAAATGTGCCTGGCACATAGTAAATACTCAAATTTTAGTTTTCTTTTAATTCTTATTTTAATCATTCTTAAAGACAATTTGTGGGAAAAATACTGTTCTAAGGGAATTATTATAGAAAAATAATTACGAATAAGATACTGCAGCACGCTGAAATACTTGACCTGGCTACCTTTCAGAATACATTTTTGACTTCAGAATTTACTGTATTCAGAACGATAATGTGATATTACATTTACTCGGACAGTGTTTGCTAAGCGATAATTGCCGTGATCCTTACAGCAGGCCTGTGAGGGTGTCAGTACATGGCTAAGAGACCGACTTGCCTAAGGTCACATGAGTGGGAAGCAGGCAGAGCCAGAACATGAGTTCTGCTGAAAGTCTGTTTCTACTTAGAGCAAGAGCTTTCCATTGGAGCTTCAAGATAATACTGGCTCTGAGGCAGCAAGCCTCAATGGAACAAGCGTTAATATAAAAGAAAATTTGGGCGTCTTTCAGTAAATAAATACCCTTGAAGGGCGTTCAAGATGGATCTTTATCTATACCAAAGTTGCTCTGTAGGGAATCGTGTGGTGATTAGATACCAAAGTGGCAGTGTCACCCTCTCAAATATACTTTGTGTTGCAGTTATATATATACACACAGCCTCACTTGTGCCTTCAAAGTACTCTATTAAACATTTAAATAAAGGAAAAATCTTTCCGTAACATACTTCTAAGCCAATTTAGAGGTCATTGAACAGATGTCATATAATACTAATGTTAAATTACCCTGTGTAATAAGAAAATTACAGTTCCTAAGTGAAGATAGTAAAGGGAAACCATCCAATGAATTATTGTAGAATTTCAAAATGAAATAATTTCTTCAAAATTAACAGTGGCACCATATGACTTCAGGGAAGTGAGTCTGAGAGGGAGAAGGGAAATCAGAGACAAAAGAGAAGCCTTTCTGTGTTTATACATGTCAGTTTTCAGTTATGATGCTGGAAGAGCTAATGTAATGGTAGAGCTTTCAATTGTCCAGGAAGTGTATTATTAAACTATGTGGCAAGAAATTGATTAAAATCTGACTAACTGCTCACCGGGTTGTTTAATATAAAATCACAATAGCTGTTCTAGTCTACATATCCTTCTTTTTGCTATTAGGTACACTTTAAAAGCCTAATTATTTTGAGAACGTGGTATGACCAAAGAATGAAAACGTACAAAGTTTGACAACTTTAAATAAGCACTAGCATTTCTTAAAGAAAAAAAAAAACAAAACAAAACACCTCACTTACAGTTAGGAAACAATATTTATATTTAAGGTTGAAAAGCCAGGATATAGGAAAATTTTGCTAATTTGGAAGATGACCTTTAAGTGCACCAAAACCAAATAATTTGTAGGCTATGACATAGGGCACATTCCTACAAAATTTGTGTGAATGCTGCTTTAGTGGTTCTTGAAAGACAAACAAAGAAAGCTGGAATGAAATCTTTATCCCCCTCCCAAATCAGATGGGGTCTGACAAAAGAGTACAGCAGCACCCTTTCAGAGCTTGCCATTAAAACGAGGTCTCTGTAGCACAGTTAATGAGATGGTTCATAGTGGAAAACAATCTGTTTTTAAGAATGTTTAGATCAAAAGTAATTTCTAATCTATGAAATAAGGTCTCCTCAATACCCTTCATTCACGACTAAAGCTTTTATGTTTGTATTATTTACTTCAATCAGATGTTTTCAATTTTACCTTTTCTCTCTGTACAAATGCTTGACATGGTTCGTCAATACTGACCAACAATTTTATTCTTTCTTCAGAAAAGGGAGATTTTTTGAGAGAGGCAGAATGAAAAAGAGAGAAACATCTTTGCCTAAACGATTTGCAAGCATCTGTGCTTTAAGCTACTTTTTATGAACACTCCTTAGTAAATGACTCAAGGTAAAAAAGCAGAAAAGCATCCAATGTTAGGAAATTGCAATCCAATACCATGTAATTTAAACCTGCAGTTTGCTTCTCTTGTACTAAATGACATACAGATGGGTAGCTTAGTTCTCTCAACTTTGGGAACACAATTGGTCTTTTTGTATGAATGAACATATATTAACAAAAACATTTTGGACAGCATTGTTTAATTCTAGTTGTATAGATTTTAATTACCATGCCACTGGACGGAATACGTTTAAGCAGTAGATTTTGTCACGTTAGACATGCAGTTAGTCTAACAAAATCCACAAAGGTACGACCCTTCCAACTGATAAAGAAATACCAAAAAAAAAATAATAATAATTTTTAAGAAGTCTAGAGTGAACGGAGCAGAAACTCAGCTATCCCAGTCAACCGATACGTAACAAAGAGCAGCTCAGCACTCAGGCTCTGGAGAGGCTTGTTCTGACAGGACAAACACTTCTCATCTACCCCTTGGAAATATTACAAGTGTAAGGAGTAGGTGTTTGGATAAAGCCTAGTATAATATGGGTTCCACTGAGATGAGAGACCAGCACACCATTAGTGATATGCCAGCTGTTCCTGTGGATCTTTCCAGGCCAGAGCAGGGCCAGCGTGCTCTGTGGAAGGTCAGGAGAGGCGCTGTTTGACAACCCACAGGCCTGCTCCAAGGTGCGACTTTCTCTTTGGCTCTGCTTAGCTCTCTTCCCGCCTCTGTATTTTCTCATAGAGAATCAACCACTCTGTCTTGGTGGCCCTGATCCTGGAAGCTGATATGCTTCTTCAATCCCACAATCAGGGTAACTGGTTAGTCAGTTTTGTCCTGGTTTAATTTCAGTGATCTCACATACTATGACATTGGGGGACTGACAAGTAAAAGAAGTAGAAAACGTTTCTATTCTAAATCAGAATTCTTTTTTATTTCACAGAAGTTGAGTTTAGTATTCAGGGAACGAAGCAAGCTTTCTTTCAGTAACTTCGAAACGTGATAAGAGATTTTTGCACATGGGGCCAACTGCAAGCCTTTTTCCCACTGTGATGGATGACAAAAGGAAAAAAAAAAGCAATTTGACTGCAGTGCGTAAGGGTTGCCCTGTCTCAGAGTTATATTTCTTTTCCAATTCATTTGTGTAGGTAAAATAAAATACTACGTATAAACAGGTGTTGTCTGAACATTTTACTGCAGTCTGTATAGGTTGAAATAAAAGATGCCATTGTTATTAAAATCACATTAAAGTCATTTCACCATTCAAATATACTCAGTGAAGTCTTCCTAGATACACTTTGCAAACAGAAGATGTAGGTCTGTAAGTAAAATCACATTCACTTTTCTTCTTCTCTTTGTCTTTCCCCCCTCCCTATTTTTCTCACCTTTTCTTTGGAACTTATTGAATCTACATTAGTGTCAATGCCTTCTGGAGTCTATTAAAATTTTCTTGCTGCCTGCTTAACCTGGTAAGATACAATCTTTAAAAGACATTCATTTTTAAGGGCTCCACAGAACCTAGTGCAGTATCTGACAATCACAGAGAACAGCAATTCCTAGTCACGGGAAAAAATGCATCTTCAGGGTTAAAAAAAAAAAATAGGATGGTATTTAAATCACCCAGAATGGAAATTAAATGACAGTTTCCAGCTATTCTACTGAGTTGCAAAGTTTTTGAATGGGGAGTTATTATTTAACCTAATATGCCCATCATCTTATATATATACAGTGTAAATGCTTATAAATGGAGTTATGCTTTTGGAATTTATTTGAAAACAGAAGGTCATGGTTTCAGGAGACGTAAAGGATGTACTGCCATCTTTGTGAATGTTCAGTGAGTCATTACCATCACATGCTGGTATCCTTGGCTCTAGCACCTTGTCAGTGCTCCCATGGAATCACCTGAACCTTGAGAAGGATTCTCTGTAAACGGAGAGAAATAGTCAGCTGCGTTGAAGTAAGTTTGGTGCTTGAGGGGCTGGTCTGGTGGTTGACCAGTGACTGCTAAAGCTGGGCTGTGGCGGCCAGCCAAAGCAAGCATTCGGGATCCAAGCTAAAAAGCCTCCTTCTCCCATGTCCTCTCTTTTTCCAGGGTCATGTAGGGATAAAAAGAACTGTAAGGTGGTCTTTTCCCAGCAGGAACTAAGGAAGCGGCTGACACCCCTGCAGTACCATGTCACTCAGGAGAAAGGGACCGAAAGGTAAGATGAGCTGCGAGAAAAGGTCATTAAGAGCTAGTTTTCTTCACCCCGCCCCCACCCCCCCCACCCCCCGCTTTGAATCCTGTTCCTTGCCATTTAATTTAAAGAATGCTACACCTCTTTGCTAACATCTACAAATTGGTATCCTTGAAAAGGTTGAAAATGGTACTGTTTAGGTGAAGACTAAGTTTTATTAATTCTTTCCCCCATTCAATGAACACTCTATCTTATGTAAAGTCACAAGGCTTTTATTAAGGGCCTGTTTTTAGTTTACTACAAAATGTGTGGAAGTAATAGCGAGTTAGGTACATTTTTGGGGAAGACATCACAGTAAGCAAAACCACGAGGGACATGGCGCTGTGCCAGGACGCTGAAATTTTGAAGGTGGCCATTGTAAGTATAGACGTTTTGGCTGCAAAAAGAAGGTAGCATAATTTAGTTCCTTTCTACCCCACTCCAATTTCTTTTTGAAGCACATGTGGAGAAAGTATTTATTGGCTCATTTGTGGTTGGAATGTCAAAAATTTTCAATAACTGCCCTCACATGGCTTTGGTCCTTGGAAATTCGCCCTAAGTCCTGAAAAAAGAGTCTGTTCACTTCCAAGACGTTTTTAGTGAATAAAGTCTCTCTCAGCTGATTCCAGCTCAAAGGTAACTTGCCAAGGTCCAACCATTTTGTTGTTTAATTTATACCATGGAGGCTGGCATAAGGCCGTGACTTACCTCTGATCCAAATTTATTAATGATGTAACTTCTTGTTTTCATTCATGAACTGAAAGAGCTCTTTACCACACATGGGGTCCTTGTTAATAGGCAACACTCTCTTCCTGTCACAGTATATACTGTTTACTGAGTTTGCCAAATGTTGAATCTCTGACAGAGTCTACCCTCACCACACAACGAGCCGACGGTGGGCTTCAGTCTCAGCCCAGGAGGACCTCTGCCCGTCCTGTTGTGTACATGACGAGCAAAATGATTGAATGCACACAAACAACTAGAGATTAGGTCATTCTTAAAAATTCTGTTTATAAAAAAATTGGACCTCATAAAGAGGGTGAAAGGATAATAAAAACAAGCTGCAGAGCACATAGACTTTTTGTTGGGCTAGCACAGCTGATTTGCATTAGTGGAATGACCTCCTAGCCTTTAAGATTGTTAACTTAGAAAAATATTCCCTTAAAGCTGCAATATTCCTTTTCAAACCAAAAAATAAGTCTCCTTCTACTTGAAGTCTTGGACCCTTCTGCATTTTGGGGTATACACTCTTGGACACTGTAGAGTAGGCAGAAATCTTGTGTAGTAATGTTTTGTTCTGCGAATCTGAACTACAAGCTGTTTTTTTTTTAATAGCAAAAATTTTTTTCTAAGCATTACATAACTAGATGGCTTGAGTTTTTTTTTTTTTTTTATTTAACTTGCACTAGTTTGGAGTAGTTATATGCACATTTTATTATATAGATTTGAAGTATATTAGTAATGTTCAGATTTCCATATGTTTGGTCTGTTCTCATTTTAGGACAAAAAGCCCTTGAAAGATTTATTAGAGAAATCTATTTTAAGCAAATACATTCTATAAGAAATAATGCGAACTTTGTTTAATTGTTTTAATGCCCTGTGTATTTGTTTATCAGTGCCTTCGAAGGAGAATATACACATCACAAAGATCCTGGAATATATAAATGTGTCGTTTGTGGAACTCCATTGTTCAAGTAAGTATGTTAAAAACCTATGGATATGGACAGTTCACAGATGGTAACAAGCTAGTTATTGCTCATTCACATTAAAATCTTTATAGTACTGCTAAAAAAAAAAAAGCATCTTCATACTACTAAATTCTCTTATTTCTACTATTTCTGTTTTCTCCCCACAAGAGTAATTACTGACTTTCATAATAAATTACCAGCTTGCTAGGCTGGCTGACTTTGCCCTGTTTGGACCTTTAAAATTCACAGTGTTAACTTGTTCATCACAATTAACCATGGTGCTTACAAGGGCTATGAAAGAGATTTTGGTGGGCATAGAAACATTTATATAGTTGTTGACTTTTCCGTTATCAAGTGATGGCCCTGAATTTATTGATTGGGCCGTGGTGAAAGTTCTTCGTGTGCATCCTTCAGGTTGAGTGATAGCCACCTAGTTGATTACTCATACTTCTGCGAGGAAGTGCAGTACCTGTATCAAAAGTAACATGGGACTTCCAACAGATAGTTGTACATATGTAAACAGATCATGTAATGTGATTTTGACAGTTTTTGCACTGATCCACAATCTTTATTTTAAAGATTCCCTGTAGTTTCCTATGAAACAAGCAGTGCATAGGCTTTTTCGCCCAAATCGTTAATTCAGACAGTGTATTCTGGAGATTATGGATCTTACTCAAGAAAGGAAAATCTTCACCAAAATTTATTTATCTAGGTGTAGAAAATCCTAGAAGCCCTGTACTTCTCACCGGGATGCTGATTTAGGGGAATGAAAAGACAGAAAGCTTAATTGAGGGTAAATGTCATTTATTTAAAGCAAAATTACAAATTTCTTAGGGGAATTGAACAAACAAGAATCTGATACGTGTAGCATGTAAAACACACTTAATATCTCTCCATAAATGTTTCCCTTTTAAAGCACTTGCATTTACAGATTTTCCAGAAATAACAGGAAACAGTAGTTTCCTTGAAATTTTTTTTAAAAAGTTTCAAACCTTTCTTAACTTGCATAAACCTTATTGCACATTAGTGTTGGTTGAGAATCTGTTCTGAATTCTTATGTATTTATTCTTCATGTTAAAAAAAACCAGCCCTTCAAATTGTCACCCATTTCCTCTCAGAAAACACACATCTTTATATTTCAACACCTTTAGCTTGTGTCATAATAGTTGATATAACACTTAAGATAGTTGCTGAGCCATGTTAAACTTGTTAATATCCCAAATGGTAAAAATTGGCCACATCCCCTTTGCCTTTTGTTTAAGATTCCCCATCTCTTTCCGTATCATGTGATTCGGTAGAGTAGTGGATCTAAGGAGAGCTTACTGTTTTAAATAAGAAACAGAACCACTATAAATGAAGGATTTAACCCATGTGAGATTTTGAGTCACAAATACTGAAAACCTTTATTTAAACATAGGTACTGGTGAGATTCAAGGAGTTTCACATTTGATGTGACATTATGTCTATTTCTTTTAGCATTCTTGTAGGGAAACCTTTAATTTTTCTAAGTTTCTAAGGAATATGGGTTAATATTTTTATTCTATTTCTCCCTCACCCTATTTTTAAATTGTATGCTTCCTCTTATCTTGTCAATTTAAGAGGGGGGGGAATGCTTTAGCCTTTATTATAGAACGCATTCATTCATTGGTCTAGTGCTGCCGTCTTCATACTGGAGACAGCAAGGTGTCCACCGACACTTTCCAGGGGCCACAGGGCACAGTTTTGAGGGAATCAATTTTCTGGTCCTCAGCCTCTGTATGTATGCGTCCCTGAAACTCATGTGCGTGAGAGAGTCTGTGGTCAGCTGCCTCTTTCTTCCTATCTCCTCTATCATAATCCCCTTCTCCCGCTTTACAGAAGATATCATACCTTTCACCCATCCCAAATCTTACTATGATTTATTGTCCTGGGATAGCATCTCTAAGGCATCAAGCAAAATGACATTTTTGGTAAGACTGCTATCTGCTTATCTTTCTCTCCATCTGTTATCTGGTGTCTGTCTATTCATTTTCTACCTGTCTCCTTAAGTGAGATGGTTGCCCTGAGAATACGTATCCACATATTTCTTTAAATTTTAAAAATGAAACTCTTTTTTTTGATAGTTTGATTTGATTGATTGATACAACAGAGAGGACTACCTTTGCCAATGAGGTTATATGGTGGACTTTTTCACTTCCTAGATGATCTAAATATGTAGCTTTTTAAGGTTTTGACAAAAATGTATTTTAAGCATGTAATCTATTTACAGACACCAGAAAAGTCACTTATTTTTTCAATTATTGAAATTTTGATAAGAAATGTTAGCGGTTACTTTAAAATATATAAGGGAGTATATGTCAGTAAACCACACAGTAATTTGAACAGGAAAAGTATAATTTAAAGAATTACTCCCTCTAACAGAGGATTGGGGTAATGGGGGATTGGCTGGCAGGGAGTAAATAGAAATTCTAGAGAATACAGAACTCACAAATAGAAGAAGGAATCATGACCACTAGGGCTGAGATAGAGCCCAGGGAAAAGCTCCCCGTGTGCCCCGCTCCCCACTTTCCTCTCCCAGGGGCTGAGATCTGGGTCTTATTGGAGAGGACATGGCTGTACCTAAAATAGCAGAGAAATCACTGCAGTGCCATGACTGTGCGACTTTCTGGAAATCTGCCCTCTGAAGTGCTGGGGAAAGCTGTGTATAGGGAGGTATCTCACTGTAGATACTCCACTGCAAAAGTACCTGGGTTGGGGCGGGGGGGGGGGGGGGGGGCGCCACAGGAAGCTGCTGGCTGCCAGGTGCTGCTGATTCCTGGCCCTGAAGTCAGCACCTGGCACCAGAGAGGCTGCTTGTGCTGTAGGAGCCTGTCACCAGAAGAGTGGTGTGTGGGGCAGAGGCCGGGTGCTGGGAGAGCTGTCTGTCAGGGGCCGGCTGCGGCAGGATCCATTCACTCTGCAGCAGCCTGGCTTTGGAGAAGCTACCTACACAGCAAGGGCCCAGAAGAAGAGAAGCGACGTGCCCTGCAAAAGCCAGATGCTAGAGAAGCCACACGCTCTGCAGGAGCCTGCTGAGCAAACATCCTGAAACTAGGAGCCGAACACACCTTGCTCTTCCGCGGTCTCTGTCCTGTGTCCTCTGCTGACAAAGTTTCATATCATGTTAGCTGACAAAGAAAAAAATGTTTAAAGGTCACAGCTCCCTTTTAGCAGAGTAGGGAAGGCTAGAGGACAGAGAGGCAATACATTGATAAAAAGCACAGAATGTATATATACAAATACATATTTTCCCAGATTATACACACACACACACATATATATCCCAATATATGTGTTTTCCCAAACTTCTTTTATTGAGTTTCATGAGTAAGTTTGAAGGCCACTCACTAGTTTAGTGAATTAATGGCGTCACTAACAGACAACTTGTTGAGATAGTTGGTTTCATACTTTGGACACAAGGTGCAAGGAACCAAAGGGGGGTGTGAGTGAGAAAGTGTATGGGGTTTTTGTTTGATTGTTAGGGAGCAGGGAGTAAGGGAAGAAGATGGGGCAGAAGAGACCAAATAAAGTAACAACATGAGAAATAATAGTGCGAGGGAAACAGATAAAAAATAAGGTAAAATAAAGAAAGAAGTGCTGAATTTGAAAATGCCCAATCATTAGCAATGTGAAAAGATTGTTTTCCCAGTTGCCATTTCTGTTATCAGTATTCATAGTGTATGCGCATGCGCATTCACATGCGTATAATTCTCTTCTTTCATTTGACTAATATCTGTATACATAATATTTCCTTACAAAAAAGGCCATTCAATTATTCTCCTTTCATTTTCAAACTTGTGCTCTACCCTGAGTATGCTCCCTTTCAACAATATACTGCTTTCTTACTGCTTACCAAGTACAAGAACCTTATTCACGGACTACGTATAAACCAAATGTGTAATTTATTCCATGGTTCACATTTTCTTCACATACACAAACTCTACCAACCTAGTTTATTTCTCATGTAGTATTCCTGGGTTTCAGTTAGTAAATTAGCCGACAGGAGTAAGAATGTTCTCCCCTCTGGTTATTTGAACTTCTAAAATTTCACAAAATGAATTTATTGCACATCAGATAAACCAGAGAAGGCATTGGTGAAATAATGTAATTCAGAATGTATTTTTGACCACTTATATTTGCTTTGGCTGACACTTTGCCAGGTGTTGTGGAACAAATAAAATAAATTTATGAACTATTTTTTCCTTAAGGTACTTACAGTTGTGTTGGAGCGATAGGAAAAACAGAATGAACAATGATAAAATACGGAAAAATAATGCCACTGTCTATCTGGATGTGTCTGTTAGAAATGCGTTCATGTGTAATAGGAGGGGTATGTGACTGCATCAAAGTTGGACCAGTTGTCGCAGAGTTGATGAGACCACACTTTACCAGGCAGAGAAGGGTTTCGTTTTTTCCAGGTGGAGGATGCCTGATAGAGAATGCCATGGAGAAGAAGAATTGGAGATAGGATCAAAAGTGGATTTTGCAAGGAAACAGTTAGGAGACTGGTCCAGTAGGAGTGGGGAGGTGAGTTATGTTGGGAGAAGTGGGAGATTTGGCTGGAGGGTTAGAAGGGACCAATTAAGAAGGCCCTGAGATACCAGAGAGGACATTTAAATTCCTACTAAAACCCTTTAAGCCCTGGGATCTCTTCCTGTAGGAAGCCCAGACTCAGCCTTCCAGGGTGAACTTTGGTGTCCTTTATCTCTGCTCCCATGACACCTTGTGTCCGCCTCCATCCATGTACTTCCCGTGTTGTTTTGCAGTTACCTGTCTATATGCCTGTCTGCCCACTAGTAAGGGAACTCCCACAGCAAGGCCAGGCCTTACTCATATTTCTATCTCTAGCCCTTAGCATATAATAATCACTAAGTATTTGTTTGTTGGTCAGATTCATGTCTAAACTTTGTTAGATGGGTTATGGAGAAATTTCAGATAAGTCAGTAGCGTGATGAAAATGGGAAGTAAGCTACAACAGGGTAGAAGATAGATTTCTGGGGGTGAAAAGAGAAGGCAATAAAGGTATGACAGCCTCAGTGGAAACTTTTTTCCTTGGTAGCTAATAAACCCCAGCATTATCCATGTATAATCAACTCCTAATAATTTTGTTTAAGACTTGGAAGAAACATATAGGATAGTTTTTATTCTGTATGCATTAACTTATCAGGCCTCTCACTGAGTAAACAGCTCATTTTATACAGGGTCATGAATAATAATAATAATAATAATAATAATAATACAAGAACTAACATTACATAGCACTTAATATGACAGGCATGGTTATAAGTGCTTTATGTAAATTCAGCTTTTTAATCTTCATCACAACAGCACATTTTACAGTTGAAGAAACTGAGAGAGGATAAATGCTTTGAGAAGATCACATACCAGTATACAAATAGATTTAGAATAGTAACACTCAAACTTTTAGGCAAGAAGAAAGGAAAAGAATTAAAGGAAGATAAAGTTTTAATAATTTATTTTGGTCACTCTAGTCTCGTTATTTTCCTGAATAGAAATGAATGGAATGAATGGAACACACACACATGTGCGTGCGCCCACCCACGTGCCCACCTCAGTTCCTTGAAAAATCTGCTCTTCGTTGTAGTAGTTGAGTTGACAGTTGAAGACCATTCCAGTCCAGGGAGGGCTGAACCAAAGGTAGATAGACCCATCATGGCAGGCCATCAGTAAGGACTCAGCTTTACACTGGTTGTTTTTAGGGAAGTCCCTTGGAATCCCGACAGGAAGATGTAGTAATGTCCAGGAAGCCATCAGGCCATTCAGCATCTGTGAGGTAGAACAGCAGCAGGGTTCATGGGCAGGATTCTAGTTATTGAAACTTGAAGGTCATTTTATTTTCACATTGACTGCGCCCATTACATTTTCTCAAGTAACTGTATTCCAGATTTTCACCACTTTTTTTGAATTCTCTCTATACATTTCTGAGAAGCTGAGGCCAACTGACATGAGCTATCTTTTTTTTTTTTTTTAATGTTATTTATTTATTTTGAGAGAGAGCACTAGCAGAGGTGGAGTGGGGCACGGAGGGGGAGGCGGGGAAGGGCAGAGGGAGAGAGAGGATTTTATGAAACCGTGACATCATGACCTGAACCGAAGTGAAGAGTCTATGCTTAACCAACTGAGCCACCCGGGCTCCCTGACATGAGCTATCTTAAATGTCTTTTCCTTCTATCTCGAAAATTTTTTTAATGTTTATTTATTTTTGAGAGAGGGTGAGAGAGAGCAGGGGAGGGGCAGAAAGAGAGAGAGAGAGACAGAATCTGAAGCAGGCTCCAGGCTCTGAGCTGTCAGCATAGACCAGATGAGGGGCTTGAACTCATAAACTGTGAGATCACGACCTGAGCCGAAATCAGTCGCTTAACTGCTTGAGCCACCCAGGTGCCCCTTCATCAAAAATTCAGAACAGGCAAGGGCTAAAAGCAACTGGTGGCACCAACTGAATATTAGCCCAGATGTGTGACCTCAGCCTTATCACCTATGAAAAGGGGCAAAATAAAACCGAACAGGTGAAAGAACTGAATACAGGAAAAGTCGTATGGCCGATATTCAACAAATGTTAAAGTCAAGTGGCCTGACAAAGTTTCGGGAACATATCCTACTATCACAACAGCCTAAGAAGCTCCTTACAATGTGAGAAAGTACAGGCTTTCTGAGAGGGGGTCTGTCTGTTAACAGTAGATATTAGTGTGATGAGTCACTGCTTCAGCTGTGTTGCTACATTTCAAACGGAACTCTGCTGCCAAAGTATTCACACATGCTACATTTCACATGAGCCTCCTGTGCAATTTTATTCTAGGCTACTAGAAAATTTAAGCAGTTTTTCAACTCTTTAAGAACATAAGCCCTTTCACTGAAGAAATTCCAGTTCGGTGCCACACACAATTTACTCAGCTATGCTATTCCACGGATGCTATTCCACTTAGCATTAAAGGAGATTTTCCACATAAACTTCTCCCCTTCTGCTACAATATTGTGTCCGCGGGTGTGCCTGTGTGCATATGGGCACATGTGTGTGTGGTGGTTGTGAGTGGAGGAGATGTAAAAGGGAGGGGCATTTTCCATTCTTACTGTCTATTCAAATCCTATTCTCTCAACCCTTTAAAATGCTATCCGTATAGTATTTATTCATAAACCATTCCGGTCACTATGGAATCCTACCAGGAAGAGTAATAGGAACTTAACTTCTAGCTTTCTTTTTATGAACTCTAGCTAGAAATTGCTCATGATTCCAGCAAATGTTTTCTAACCTTTAACAAAGTGCATTTAACTTGAATTTAGAAGATTCGAATTGCCCTTCACCTCATTCTAAATCCTTAATCCAAGTAAACTTTCCAGTACAATGAAACCGCTCTGAAATGAACTAGCTTTCTGAATAGTGGCTTAAACTGGAGTTATATCTACATAACTCATATATTATTTTGAAGAGAATGTAAAATTGACTTCTCTCATCCCATTGACCCTTCCTGTCTTGTCCCCACATACAGTGATTTACAGGACAAGTATCTAACAGAGGGAGTTAACTTTTCTATCTACATTTCATCTGAAAGCTTAGGGCAAGACCACAGCTAGATTGAAAGAAATGTACTTCCTGGAGCTACTGGCAAAGATAGGGAGCAAAAAAACATTGCTAATGCCTGACTCATTAAACCGCTGGGGGTGGGGGTGGGGGAAGAAAGAAAGACAAGACAAGAAAGAAAAGCATAAGTAGCATAAAAGCATACATAGAACAAAGAACAACTCCATTTGAGAAACCAGAAAACTATAGCAAGTCATGATTCAGAGTTTAACAATATGCAAAGGTAATTATGACTGCATTTCCTGACACAAAAAGGATTTGGAGCAATGCCTACACATAAAATCCCTGGATAGCTGGAAGTGAGTTTGGGTGCGTGTGTGTGTATCTGTGTTTTGCAAGAAGAAAAGTGGGGGCAGAGCAATCTTGCCCTTTATTACTTAAATCACAATCCCAGTTCTTTCATTCATTTTCCAAATATGGACAGAAATAGCTTAGATTCTTCTTAATGAATTAGAATGGATAGTTAGATTAAACTGGGAAAAACAGTAGGCAAAGTTTTAACTATGATTCATGTAAATTATCTTGTTTGCATGAATATGAACCATAATATTAATGAGTAATTATTATGACAGTTCACAGACTTTGAAACTATGGAAGGGCATCTTCTGAAAAATAATGTGCAAGTTTTAGCGAGTGATTCCAAGGCCATCCACAAAGCTGCCTCTTCCTGTGAATGAATAATTCTTTCAAAACGTGGTCACTGATTCAAGGAGACTGCATAAATTTTCATTCAGATTCATGTCCTCAGTGTGTCTTCTATGTGGATAAGTAACCCATCACATTATCAAACACAAGTGCAGAAGCCATCCAGAGTACCAGGTGGAAGGTGGTGGAGGTTCCCGTGTGGACTTGCTGTATAACCATACGCAGGCTACTTAAGTGTTCATCTCATTTTTCTCATCTTAAAATGGTGAAAATAATATCAACCCTTTCTAACTCACGGCACTGCTGTAGCAAATGTAATAATTACATAAGCATGCTGTAAAAGATATAAAGATACAAGTATAAAAAGTAAGGTTTGTAGGGGCGCCTGGGTGGCGCAGTCGGTTAAGTGTCTGACTTCAGCCAGGTCACGATCTCGCGGTCCGTGAGTTCGAGCCCCGCTTCAGGCTCTGGGCTGATGGCTCAGAGCCTGGAGCCTGTTTCCGATTCTGTGTCTCCCTCTCTCTCTGCCTCTCCCCCGTTCATGCTCTGTCTCTCTCTGTCCCAAAAATAAATAAACGTTGAAAAAAAAAATTTAAAAGTAAGGTTTGTAAAAAAACTGTGCAGCTTTAAGCAAATTTGCATGGTAAAGTATAAACAGCAGGCAAATCTAAAGTTCTCAAAATTAAGTCAGTATAGTTTGCTTTTGATTCCAACATTACCACGTTTTATAATATCGTTGGACCTAGTGATCCATACCCAAAATAGTTTTAGTTCCTGCTGAATAATTAAAAACAAATTTACTATAGATTCTAAATTCCCCAAATAATGTGACTTACATGAGTAGCTGAGAGTTTAAATACATTAGTTAGCTGAAAGTCTCTCCTTAACAAATCTATAAACTTTTGAGAGAGTAGGTCATGATTTAGGATTTTTGTAATCCACATCTCCACCCAGTGCAGGGGCATAGGACTTTGCTTATCCTTGGTACTCAACTATTTGTGAGATAAATGGTTTAATTCCAGTTAAGTCGAGAATAATTGTAGAATTAAATGATTCAAGTTGATACTGGAATAGGGGAAGTATAAATAGATACTTGGTGATAGACTCCCCTAATTGTTATCTCCTACCACACTTTCTAAAGTGTTTTCTGTAGATCACTCATAGAACTTTCTTTGGATGCTTATTTCAACAATAGCATTGCTTGCAACTGCAAAGGCGTATTTGTCCCAACTAAGGAAGAGATGGAAATGTCTATGGCTGGAACCTTATATAAGGAAACATTAAAAGAGCAAAAAGTGACAAAAAAAATAAGAGTCAGCTACCCAAAGCTGTATCAAAAGAGAAGTTCATAGTCAAACATTTTTTATTATTAAATATAAGAAAGATTAAAAATAACTGAACTAAATAGTCAACTCAAAATGCTAGAAAAATAACAAAAACAATAAAATAAACTAGGGTAAAGTGCCCACCTTTCCTTCCAGGGAATTGCCAGACATTCAGAAGGAGAGATACCAGCAGACCTGGGTGTTTCAACCTCGGCACTATTGACATTTGGACTGGATAATTCTTGGTTGCAGGGGGCTGCCTTATACATTGTAGGATGTGTAGCAGCATCCCTGACCTGTACTCACTAGATGCCAGTAGCACTAGTCTCATTCCCCAGCCCTCCCACCCCATCCCCACAAGCTGACAAAGAAAAATTTCTCCAGATAATATCAAATACCCGCGGGGCAGGGGCGGGGGGGCTGTGCAAAATCACCTCCATTTGAGAACAACTGATCTTAATAACCAAAAGAACAGTAAGTCAAGCTCTGATTTGTAGTGTTTGCTGATTTCGGTGTGCAAATACTTCTACCATGGGCCATATTTCAAGCTACAAATGTGACCTCACTGAATGTGGAGTTGGGAAGAGATGCGTAGTAACACCATACATTATATAATTTTTCTGTATACACCTACAACAGATGTAAAGAACACAGATAACAGTTAAACTTAGTAAAAAAAAAAAAATTAGAAATGGTGAGTTTGGGAGTATTACTTTTGCTTTTAATATAATTTATTTCATTGTTAATTTATATAACTTATTTTTAATAATGCCTATACTTAGCAACTGACTCTTACATTCCTAGAATTTTAGCAATATGCTCTCTCAAGCTTCAGCACACCAAATTATGGGTGCAAAGCAAGGGAAAACCAAATATATCAAAACCTTCAGCCCAGCCTCAAGTCCATGATTAGATTAAGGTAATCTTCCCTTTCCCCTCCCCACTGTAGCTACCTATCAGAAGATAGGATGAACCATCTATAAAAGAAGGTGACATTATCCAGCATCCAGTGTTTCATACACAATGTCTGGCATTCATCAAAAATTACCAGGTATACCAAAGTGAAGGACTAAGGGAAATAAACTAACAAAAGAAACAGGTCTACAGATGGCCCAGATATCCAGATATTTAAGTCATCAGACGCAGACTTTAAAATAACTCTGATGAACATATTTTTTAAAAAATAGATGACAAAATGAATTTCACTGGAGAACTAGAATCTATTTTAAAGTATAAAGTAGTTTTAGGGCTGAGAAATGCCATACATGAAATATAAATACAAGAGAAAAAAGAAGCGGGATTAGTGAACAGAAAAACAGGTAAGTAGAAAATATTCAGACTGAAGCTAAGGGAGCTAAAAAAAATGAAAAGTTACTGAGAAGCTAATACAAGAATTACAGTTTCAGGAATAACATATTATAGCCATAGAAAGGGAAGAAACAGGTAATGGGAAAGAAGCAATATTTGAAGAGATAATAGCCAAGAATTTTCCCAAATGGAGGAAAAAAAAAAAACACCTCAAGATTTAAAAAGTGCTATAAATCTGAAACAGGGTGAATACAAAAAACAAAACAGAAAAACCACATCTGGGTACATCACAGCAGATCTGATGAAAATCAAAGGCAAGGAGAAGGTCTTAAAAGCACTCAGATAAATTAACTTGAAAAATAAAAACAATTAGACCTATTAAATAAAGCCAAGGGGTTGATCTTCGAAAAGACCAATAAAGTTGACCATTTCTTTCAGGCCCAATCAAGAAAGAGAGGGAGAAAGAAAAGAACATAGGTCCCAAACACTAGGAATGAAAATTGGATAAAACCAAAGACATGGAAAAAAAAAATTAATGTAATATGCTATGTATTCCTATTCTAATTAAAAATCTCAGCATAATTTTTTTTAATTAGGTAAGATACAAAATTTCACTATAGGAGAGTTATAATACTTTAGTTGACCAGTAACCATAGAAAAAATTGAGAATTATCTCAAACCAGCTTAGTCTTTTACAGAAAAAGGAAAAAACATTACTCCTATGCAATTATGAACTGTGTCAATCGCAGAAAATAGATGAAAGCTTACCAACTTCTTTGACCAATGTAAAATGCCTCAAAAACCAAGACCTGACAAAGATATTCCAAGGAAAATATATAAACCAAATAGAATTATAAAAATAGGTATAAGGATTTTATTTTATTTACTAATTTTATTTTATTTTTTTAGAGAGAGAGTGTGTGTGAGCAGGGGAGAGGGGCTGAGGGGGAGAGAGAATCTTAAGCAGGCTACACGCTCAGTGTGGAGCCCAATGTGAGGCTCAATCCCATGACCCTGGGATCATGACCTGAGCTGAAATCAAGAGTCAGATGCTCAACTGACTGAGCCACCTTGGGGGAGGAGGGACCTAGATGTAAGGATTTTAAATAAGATACTAGTAAAAGAAATGTAGCCGTGTGTTGAATGAGTAATACGCCATGGCAAGGTAAGATTTACTTCAGGAATGTATGGATAGTTCAATACTGGAACATCTTAGGAAAAACTATGATCATTGTAATTGTGCCCAGAAGAGGTTTTATAAAAATTTAAAGTACATTCCTTAATTAAAAAAAACCTCTTAGTGAAATAGGGATATGATTAAATATTGTGTTTCATCAAATCTAAGAAGCCATTGATTGAAGGAATTATTATTCAATTATTATTCAACACCAAGGAAAAAAACCTGCCATATAAATTGTGAAATGCTACTTACTGATCATAGACACATCTAGGTTTCAGAGATGTGAACATGCTAAATATAAAAAGTACCCAATCAGGGGCGCCTGGGTGGCGCAGTCGGTTAAGCGTCCGACTTCAGCCAGGTCACGATCTCGCGGTCCGGGAGTTCGAGCCCCGCGTCGGGCTCTGGGCTGATGGCTCAGAGCCTGGAGCCTGTTTCCGATTCTGTGTCTCCCTCTCTCTCTGCCCCTCCCCCATTCATGCTCTGTCTCTCTCTGTCCCAAAAATAAATAAACGTTGAAAAAAAAAATTAAAAAAAAAAAAAGTACCCAATCAAATCAATGAAGTACCACAAGTGGTATTGGGGTAACCAGCTAAATATTTAAAAAATAAATTTAGATCCTACCCTCAATATCTTACACCCCAATAAAATTCTAGGTTAAATAAAAATTTAAAATATTAACAATAAGAACATACAAGTCCTAGGGGAAAATATAAAGGTAAATTTGTATAACATTGGGGTGAGGTAAGCCTTTCTAAACAAGATTCCCAAGGCAGAAATAAAAAAAAAATATATGTTTGGATTACCTAAATATTTTACATTTCTATAGCTCAAAAACACTTTAAAAAAACTGGCAAACAAGCCACCTGGGAGGAATATATGCGACTCATGTGAGAAACGGAAGATTAATATTCAAATCAATTGAGAAAGACAAGCATTGGGAGATGAGTAGAAGATGAAAAATCTTCCACCTCTTAGAATAAAAAAAAAATGAAGGGGTGCCTGAGTGGCTCAGTCGTTTTGAGTGTCCAACTCTTGATTTTGGCTCAAGTCATTATCCCAGGGTTGTGGGATTGAGCCCCGCGTGAGGCTCCATGGAGCCTGCCTAAGATTCTCTCTCTCTCTCTGTCTGTCTCTCTCTCTTTCCCCCTCTGCCCCCCTCCCCTGCTCACGCTGTCTCTTTCTCTCTCTAAGAAAAAAAGAAAAACAGTAAAAAATGAAGTAAAAGGAGAGATAGTTTTTACTTGTAATATCATCAAATTCAGTGTCAGTCAAGGTCTGGGAAACTAGCACTTTACTGCTAGGTGGAGTGTGGGTTGGTAGTAAGTTTCTGGACAATAACTTAATGATTTATGTCAGAAGTCTTAGAATTCTGAATGCCATTAATCTAGCAAATACGCTGCTAGCAATTTATGCTAAACATCATGTTAATGCATTAAAATAAGGCTACAAGAATGTGTTTAATCACTCTTTATGAGAGCAAAAATTAATTTGAATATCTAGCTAAATGAACTCCCTAGTGAAACCGTATGTGACATTTCAAATAATATTGCAAAAGAATGCTTAATGACCTGGAAAGAAATTTAAAACAAATTTAAAAGTTTACAAAGTAATAATTACATGTGACTCCATACTTATAAAATACAAATATCTATAAATACATGAACATAAAACAGCTTAGAATAAGGTTATGTACCAAATGTCAATAGTAGTTATTTCCAGGTCATTAGATTATGGGTAATTTTTTTTATCTGACCTTTTTATTTGTTTTAAAGATGAACATGTATTTTAGGGGGTGATAAGAAAAAAATATTAAATATTTTGTCTTTGTGTGTCACAAACATTGAACTATTTATTTATTTATTTATTTACAGTTTATTTTTGAGAGAGAGAGAGAGAGAGACAGTACAAGCAGGGGAGTGGCAGTGAGATGGGGGTACAGAGGACTCAAAGTGGGCTCTGTGCTGACAGCAGACAGCCCGATGCGGGGCTCAAATTCATGAACCACAAGATCATCAGACATTTAACCAACTGAGCCACTCAGGCACCCCTGAACAATTTATTTTAAAAACTTACCTTAGAAATGTCATTCTTCTATCCTCAAATTTATCTTTCCCCAGTGATAATTGGAAAGAATGAAATAGAATGTAATCCCAAATTTATTTTCTAGAGCCCAAATTCATCTTGTCCATTTAATAATTTACTCATAACCCAAGTAGATACGTTACCCACTGCCTTCTCTTCTATCCCTAAATGACTGGTAATAATGATACGATTCCAGGAAAGGTGACCACTGGGATCTTAAACTTTGCTAAAACCTATCTGCAAACCTTCTCTTGGCCTACACTTCAAACATTATTTCAGGTTTTCTCCCTTCTCACGACTGTCTTCCATCTGCCTCTAGTCCTCACCTGCTCTTGTTTCCAGACACCTGGAGGTAACTGATGAAGGAAGGATGGGACACCAATTTTAGAAGAGGTATTTCAGACTTACTTTCATAAACTGTCATGTTTGAATTGGGACTAAAAAAAAAAAAAAAAAAAGCAACCATTGATTGAGAGCTTGCTCTGTACCAGGCATTATGCTAAGCACTCTAAAGAAGAAAATTGTCTCCTTTGTTCTTCTTAACGGGAACAGAAAATCAAAGCTCACAAAAGGTGTGCGGTTTATTCAAGGGAACACTGGCAGTAAGAGGTGCAACTAGGACACAAATTCAGGTCTGGCTCTTCCTAGAGGCAGCACTCCTTCGCTCCTATGTTGTGTTGTAATGCCTCCTTGTATTCTGGCTGATTCTTCTTTTTGCTGAGTAATTCACCATCTGGTAGCGGTCACGCTCTGGTGTTAATTGGTGCTAATTTTCTAATGATAGCCGAGTGACTATGCTTGCATTTTAAAGTGGAGCAAGCTATGATTAAGGTGTAAGACATGTGAGGTTAAAGTCACAATTTTCCCCATTTAATGTGTGCGACCTTAAATAAGCGACTTAACCTCTATGAGCCTTAATTTCCTCATTTGCAAGATGAAGATAATACCTGTGTCATGAAAACTTTTGAGAGGATTAAGTAAACAGTGTTGAAATGTTTTGTAAGTGTAAAAAAACACTACACATGTGCAGCATTGATACCAAAGCATTTTAAGGACTGGCATACATTGCAGCTTTCACAATGAAAGTTCATTAGAGAACAGGAAGCATGCCACGTATTTAGAACAGAGACCAGAAGGTCAGTTAGTAAGTAATGCTTTAAGCTTCTGGCAAGTTTGTCTGCTTGGCGATCACTGCCTAGTGGTTATTGCAGACTGGTGTTGATGACAGTGAGTAGTGATTTGCTGCAGGGGTGGGATAAGGAGGAGACTGATTTTGCTTGTCCAGCATAAACCCAGGAGACAATAGATCATCGATAGCCCTACTTCTCTCACAAGTTGGCCAGCCTATTTCTGGAGTGCTGTGCTCTGTGGTTCAGTGTAAGACCCTCGCCTTAAAAGGCTCATAGGCCGAATGGACCACGTGCAGGGAAGAGTGACTGATGGTTAGGAATCTCAAAACTGTGTCACTTGAACAGATGATGGAAGGGAACCGAAAATGCTCAGCTCAAGGGGAGGAGAGAAGGCATGGAGCCTTTGTGGTCTGCAGTTTGTAAATCTAGCTGCCCATTAGAACCACAAATTCCAAGCCTGTCCCCCCTCCAAATTCTGATTTTTAGCAAGATTGTGGTGGAGCCCGGAGTCTGTTTGTTTTTTAAAGCTTTCCTCTAATTCTTATGCTTGGTTGCCGTGAATCTAGATGAGACTTAAGGATTTGCCTTAGGGTGATGTCGATAGCCATGAGAAGGAGGGAACAGCACTACAGACAACAAACACTACAGACAGTAAGAGCTGCAAAGATTTCTCAACCGTCTGTTGAGAAAAAGCTGTTACTAAAGATTAATTTGCTGTTTTAAATGTGGCTTGGGGAAAAAGATGATTAATTCAGCTTTGGAAGTCTGATAGATTTCAGGTTGTAACCTAAAATTTCAGGTGCATCAATATTCCCCACAGCATGTTTCTAGTGAATATTTGTTTGATCAGAATACTACTCCTGCAAAAGACTAGCTCTGTGACATGTTGATATGTGTTCCATGAAAAATAAAGAGGGTTCTGTGTACTCTAAATACACAGGACTGCTCTCTGGGAAACAGAGTTACAATGAATTGCATGGTTACTTCATCATAAAAATCAAGGAGTGCACAATTCACTCATGTTCACTGTAGAGCTCCGGAAGTGGATTGTTCTATGTAGCATTTTCAAAAATGATTCAAAAAATGATTCAAAAAAGATTCTGACCTCAGAATCTTAACCTAGGGATATACTGTGCAGCTGATATTACCACTGAGACACATTGAGAAATGCCACAGTAGACAAAGAAGATATTTAAGTTTAGTATGTAGAGCAAAGTATATAGAAATCACAGAAGGCATGAACCTAGGCTATGAAATGCTAAGACTCAGAAGACTAAGAACCAGTCATTGGGCTTGGCAATTGTGAGAGAACAATTTCTTTAGAAGTAGTAGTGAGAGCAAAGATTGTGAAGACTTTTGGATGCAATCTCATGGTTTCAAACCACAAACCAAAGTGGAGATAATGTAAAATATTTGAAATTGGGATGATCCCAGGAAACATAGTCATCATAGTCACATCATTATAGTTAAGGTAGGAATGATAAGGCTAACCCCTTGTAACTGGAGGGAAAGCAAACTCAAGGGAAAATTTTATCTTCTGTTTTTTGATACACTGAAGAAAGGCATAAAGAAGGATATATTTAAAGTATTAGAAATGAGGGAAAGAGATTTAAAGACCAGATAGAGTAAACTTTAAAACAGAAGATTAATTTTTCTCCTTTTAGGAAATAGGTAAAAGGAATTCTTTTTTATTTTTTTAAAATTTTTATTTATTTTTGAGAGAGAGAGAGAAGGAGACACGGAGTACGAGTGAGGGAGGAACAGAGAGAGAGGGAGACACAGAATCCAAAGCAGGCTCCCGGCTCCAGGCTCCGAGTTGTCAGCACAGAACCCGACTCGGAGCTCGATCGACCCCGTGAACTGCGAGTTCATGACCTGAGCTGAAGTTGGACGCTTAACCAACTGAGCCACCCAGGTACCCCAAAAGGAACTCTTTTAGATTAGTGATTGTCCCATCTCTGAGATAAGTGTTTAATATTCAATTTTTTGGGTTGTCTAGATTTTTTTTGCCTGTGTATGTTAAAGTATGCTTGCCGTAGAGCAGGAGTTCAACACGTGGTGACTCTCGTTCGTGTCGCTGTCGCTTCCGCTATTTGAACACTTTACTGCCTTACACCACCACCAGTGAGTAGACAAAGGAAAGGAGAGTCAAAGTCAAAGCAGATAACTGTATTTGTTACCTTACGTCATTACTGTATTTCATAATCGTGAATTAGCTGGATGTAACCCACGAATTCTTCTGCCATTTATATTTTCTCTCTTATTATCTTGCAACGTGCTTGGAACAAGCTACACTTGTTCATTAGCGCCTTGACAGATTTTTCAGTGCTCATCCTACTTGAAGTTTTTCTGCCCTGAGGGAAGTTGGCTTTTTGCTGCTGGAGATTTGCACGTTTTACTTCTATGTACTCACTTAAGTATATAGTGTTAATGGCCGTTGCATGACTCATAGTCTGCATAAGCATAAATTAACTCCAGTACCTCTGTGGTGTGCCCTCTTTGAGATTGCTCTGGAAGACCACCCAGAAGTGGAATTTACACAAACTGCAAAGGTCCATTCAATTTAAGAAACTGAGTGGCACTGACCAAATTACACCTGCATCCTCCAGTATGAACCAGCTACCCATTTGCTTCTGACTGAGGTTCAAATTGTTGATCTTAAACTATAAAGGGCTTTATGGGCTGAATTATGGCTACTTTAAACAAGACTTCTTCCTTCAAATCAAGTGCTTTGCACATAGTGAGCACTCCATAAATGCTTTTGACTATGACTTCGTGAAAGTTCACATCTTCTGGTGAACTTCTTTTCATGGTCTCCAGCTTTGAGGGAAGGCTTTTTGATATTGAATGTTTGTCTTTCATATTATTTTTACTTGGGAGTGTAATGGAGCGTAAATTTACTGACTACACAAGACACATCACCTTAGTGATAATCTTTTTAGCTAATTTGCCAGCCCAGTCTGAGTAATTCATGGAATCTAAGGATTTATCATTTCATTTGTGTGGGCAGGGACAATAGCTGTAAAAGAAAATATTTTTAGTAAGTTCACCAAGAAAGTAGCAAATGTGGTGTTGTTGTTATTGTTGTTGTTGTTGTTGTTGTTGTTGTTGTTATTTTGCCTGGGAACAGAGTCTTTTCTGACAGATTTTTCACTAGTTTGGTGCTTAGTTCATTATTTCCCACAAAGATAACTTTATAACAGGGGTGTGTTAACAATTTCTGAATATGGAATTCATACAAAAGCCCTGGGAAATTTTTTACTTCCTTATTGGGCAAAAAGTTACTTTGGAAATTACTAATATAAACCAATTAAAATTTGTTTATATATAAACAAATATATATATATATATATATATATATAAAGAAGAAAAGTGGGATGACTTGTTACTTTAAATAGAAATTTTCTTTGCTTTAAAGGAATGCCATCCAGGTCAGTGGTTCTTAGGATCATCTGGAGAACTGAAAAGTATAGATTTCCAAACTCTTTGATCTGTGTTTTGTAAAAGCTTGACATAATTCAGAAAATCCTATATCTTCCAGATTCATTTATTTGGGTAACATAATGGTTTAGTACTGATTTTTATTTCAAAGTTAGGTCAAGAAACATCTTGGGGCGCCTGGGTGGCGCAGTCGGTTAAGCGTCCGACTTCAGCCAGGTCATGATCTCGCGGTCCGGGAGTTCGAGCCCTGCGTCAGGCTCTGGGCTGATGGCTCAGAGCCTGGAGCCTGTTTCCGATTCTGTGTGTCCCTCTCTCTCTGCCCCTCCCCCGTTCATGCTCTGTCTCTCTCTGTCCCAAAAATAAATAAACGTTGAAAAAAAAATTAAAAAAAAAAGAAACCTCTTATATCATCTCTTTTCAAGGCAGTTATATACTTTTCTATTAGAAAGTAGACTTTTTGTGTCTTTGGTTAAAAAAATATAAATATATATATTACATATATAGTAATCTGAGATCCTGTGAGGGACCATACAGCTTGAAACTTTATCGACCCTACCAAGTCACAAGAGTAAATCAGGAATTAGCAACAAATAGAAGTGGCAAATGATTCAGAAGCAGCCTATTCTCTTGCCGCCCCCCCATATACTAAATAAAGGTACTCTTCATTATTTACCTAGTTACTTGAACAAAAATTCCAAGAGTCATCCTTAATTCTTCTTTCCTTCACCCTCCCTAATCTACCAACACATTTTGCACTGTGCGCTTTCAAAACACATTTGGATTCTGAGTCCTCACCGTATTCACTGCTTTACCATTATCTTTATCATCTGTTACCTGAACTTCTGTGATGGTTTTTCTGCTGTGGCTTTCTTAATATATTTTATTTTTTTGAACAGTTTTGGATTTGCAGGAAAATTGAAGAGATTGTACAGAGAGATCCCATATACTCTCTTATGCAGTTTCTCCTATTATTAATATCTTACATTTGTATAGTATATTTGTTATAAGTTATAAACTAATATTGATACATGTTTATTAACTAGAATCCATACTTTATTCAGATTTCCTTAGGTTATACCTAATGTCCTTTTTCTCTTCCAGAATCTTATCCAGGGAACCACCTTACATTTACTCGTCACGTCTCCTCAGATTTCTCTTGACTGTGACAGTTTCTCAGTCTTTCCTTATTTTTGATAACTTTGAAAGTTTTGAGGAATATCGGTCAGGTATTTTGTAGGATGCCCCTCTATTGGAAGTTGTCTGATGTTTTTCTCATGATTAGACTGTGGTTATGGGTTTTGGCGAGGAAGATCACAGAGATAAAGTGCCATTTCAATCACATCATATCAATGGTACATACTATCAACATGATATCACATTTAATATTGACTTGGTCACATGGCTGAGGCAGTATTGGTTAGGTTTCCCCACTGTAAAGTTACTCTGTTTTCCACTTTCTGTACTGTTTGGAAGGAAGTCACTATGCACAGCCCACACTTAAGGAGTGGAGAGTTATGTTCCTCATCTTGAGGGCAGAGTAGCTACATAAATTATCTGGAATTCTTCTGCCAAGAGAAATGCGTGCCTTTTCTCTCATTTATTTGATTAATCATTTATTTATATCAATGTGGACACATGGATATTTAGTTTATACTTTGGCTTATAATTCAATACTACTTTATTTTATCGTTCATATTGTTCCAGCTTTGGCTCCTGTGTCTGTTTGACATATCTCCATCAATGTAGGGTTTTTATTTGTTTATTTTTGAGCCCTTCTTTGCTTTATAGCACTACTTGATAATCCAGGTTTATCTCGTGTATTTCCTACCCCAGTTCTAGAATCAGTCATTTCTCCAAGGAGCTTTGGCTCCTTTTATTAGAGAATGGTATTAAAAACCAAGATCTCGGGGTGCCTGGGTGGCTTAGTCAGTTAACGCATCCAGCTCTTGACCTCACTTCAGGTTCTGATCTTGGGCTTGTGCATTCAAGCCCCATGTTGGGCTTCACACTGGGCGTGAAGCCTACTTAAAAGAACACCACCACCACCAAGATCAGGTGCCAGGTGGCCTGTTTCGGTTGTTGTTCCATTGTGGTACATTTCTCACATAATAGAGTGAAAATTTACATAATTGTGATTAGACTATAATTCGTTCTTTAAAAACTCTGATGATTTATGCTTAAAAACCACAACTTCTGGCAGTGGCTTTTAAAGTTGAGATCTGGCCCTTGTTTACTTTTCTGATTTCCATCTATTGCCATTCTCTCTTTCACTCACTTCTTTCCAGATACATTGGCCTTTATTTGCCCCTTCTTCTTCTCTCCTTCCTCCTTTCTGCCCCCCTCCTGCTCCTATTCTTTTTTCTCCATGCTAATCTTGGGTTCTTGCATTTGCCCTTTCCTTGGGAATCTGTACCAAAATTCTGTTTTGCACCCACATTGGATGTGGGCTCTTTCTCATTCTTTGGTGGCAACTGAGATGCCATATCCTCCTACAGCATCTCTCTGACAGTTTATTTAAAACAGGTCGCCTCCCCACTCCCCCCACCCCCACCTCAGGAACTTTCTATCCCAGTACCCTCTAGAGTTTATGATGGAAGGCATTCTATTTCAGCCTCTATATGAAATAATCTTATTTATGTGGTTGTTTGCCATCTGACTCTCTTCACCAGAGTGTGAGCTCCTTGAGAGCAGGAACCTTGTCTGACTTAGTCTCTGCTGTATCCCAAGGCCTAAAGCAGTACCTGTATGTAGTCAGTGCTCAATTCATATGTGTAATGGATGAATGGGGAAAGGAATCGATGACTTTCTCACCCATTTTGCCCTTGAAAGTTTGCCTTAGGCTGAGTTTTAATGGCTTCAACTAGAAATGCAAAATTTTTAAGTGGAATAATGAATGTCATGAAAATTAGTTCCTATATTCAGTTTAATTATTGAACTGTTGAATCCTAAAATTCTCAAGGAAAACTTATCCCTATAGCATTTTCCTGTGCTTCAGCCATTACTCATTTTGTTCTAAAAAAGAACTGTATAGAGTAGCAGATACTATTATCTTTACTCTGCAAATGGAAACACAACTGATTTTTTAAGATCTAAATGACTTTTTTAGTGCTTTGTAGAAACAGAAGTACCCTTAAGACTGGCAGTTAGATCTTTTTGCCATGGTCTCTTTATTCTTAATTTGTGCTTTTCTATTCCTAATTTTGTGTTGCTTCTTCTGTTTGTGTATAGCAATATCTAGGAAATGAAGGGCTTTGTAAACATATTCTTTAGACAACTAAAACATCTATTTTAACCTTAGAGGTATTAACTAATGATTTTAAAAAGAAAATGCTGTCTAAGTAATATACTTCTTTTTTATTATTTTTTTAATGTTTATTTTTGAGAGAGAAAGAGAGAGAGAGTGTGAGCAGGGGAGGGGCAGAGAAAGAGGGAGACACAGAATCCAAAGCAGGCTCCAGGCTCTGAGCTGTCAGCACACAGCCCGAAGCGGGGCTCAAACCCACGAACCGCAAGATCATGACCTGAGCCAAAGAAGGACACTTAACCAACTGAGCCACCCAAGAGCCCCTAAGGAATGTACTTCCGTATCTTACGACATAGCATACTTAAAAGGTTTCATGACTTGTAGCCATCATTATTAGTATTAGTTATTACACCAGTGAGGCCCTAATGAGGTACATACGGCTCTGCTTATCCCTTTAAAGAATTCTTACAGAGTTCTGGAAAATGTGGAGGATGATATTCTTTTGTCTTTTCATCTCCCATTGACAGCCGCTGAGGTGTGTAAAGTCTTTGCCTCTACACTCATCAAGTTTGGATTGCCCTTGTTTGAGTTTCTTTTGTTGTCTCTCTCTAAAATGTTAGGATCTGCCAATTATTGTGTCTAGCACTAACCTGCTAGCCACAACTTCTGTTGTTCCACTTCTGATTATAACCTAGAGTAGAAATGAAAATCTCCAGGGAAAATAAGAACACAAATATGATGTGTAAAACTGATGTCGGGCAATAAATTTCACCACCTCCCAAGTCTGCCTCATCCCCCAGAGAGCACGTGCCAAATCTGTACACAACACCAGTGTTAAAGAACCAGGCAAAACCATTGGAAATATTCTCCCGCCGCGATATGGCGAGACAAAGAGCCCATTGATCAGGGTCTTATGTCTGCCTACTGGTGGCCTCTGGTAATTTGCAGGAGCAGCTGCCCCGTGCTCAAAATGCAGGTAAAGCACTTTGGCCGAAAGCGGTTAAAAATAGTGAGGGGAGAATAGAGAGATCAAAATGACATCGTACCTAAAATGGGTTAAAGTGTATAAGAGCGGTGGACACTGTTATTTCCGACTAACTTCTGGGTTTTGGGCTGTGCTGGAGGTTTGAGGTTGCTGAACATCCGGCTGAAGAAGAAACGGAGGGCGGTGGTCCGCTAGGGCCGCCATAACAAAGTACCGCAGCCGGTGTAAGCAACAGGCGTGTATTGTCTCGTGGCTCTGCAGGCTGCAAGTCCCCGATCAAGGTGTCAGCAGTGGTGCTTTCTCCTGAGGCTTCCCCTCTTAGCTTGTGGGTGGCTGTCTTCCCTCTGATTCCCTTTCTCATGAGGACACCAGTCATATTGGATTAGGGTCCACTTGAATGACTTCATTTTAACTTAATTACCTCTTCAAAATCCCTATTTTCAAATACAGTCACAGCACCAGGGGTTAGAACTTCAACGTAAGAATTTGGGGAGGACAGTTCAGTTCATAATACGAAGAAGGTGTATTCTGTTCTCTTTACCACTGTTTTTCTTTAGCGTTTTGAATTTATTTTCAGTAGCTAAGGGTGTCTTTAGTTTGAGAGCTTTATTCTCCCTAGAGATATAAATATACAGAAGAAACAATTGAATTATTTTCAGGGAAACATACGATTAAAGTGCTGTAAATGATACAGACCGGAAATGATCCTGGAATTTGAAGAAGGCAGTTACCAGTATGGTCTGGGGAGCAATTGTGGAACTTGGGAGCCAAAAATGGCCTTAAGAATTATCTGTTTTTTCAGTCTTCCTTGTCCACAGGCTTGAGGTCTATAGATGCAAATTTTTGTCACCTCACACTCACTTTTCCTCTGTGCTCTCCTTTCCCCGTCTCCTTTTCTTTATTCTTGGGAACTACAGAAAACTTCAGACAGCTACCTCTCCATGGAATAGTTTGTGTGGAACAACACTGATTTCTTTCAGATGCCTCATTTTACTAATGAGGAAAATGGGGCTCACAAGTTAAATGACTTGTTCTACTTTCTGAACTAGATTCGTGGGTCTCTTGATTCGTCCTGCAATATGTTGTCGAGTACATTGTGTAACTATTTTAGTTAGAGAATGTTTCATTTGTCTTTTAAGGACAAATAAGATTTCTTCTCTATGTTGTGTAAACAAATCATTTATATTATTTTGCATTAGTCTTCCTTCCCTCTTAAATATTTCCAGTTTCTTCAGTTATTTTTTTTTAAGTTTATTTATTTATTTTGAGAGAGACAGAGATAGTATGAGTTGGGGAGGGGCAGGGAGAGAGGAGAGAGAGAGAATCCCAAACAGGGTCTGCACTGTCAGCATAGAGCCCGATGTGGGGCATGAACCCACGAAGCTGTGAGATCACATCCTGAGCCGAAACCAAGAGTTGTACGCTTAACCGACCGAGCCACCCAGGTATCCCCATATCTGTCAGTTAAAAAAAAAAAATAAGTGTGCAGTTAATGGACACCTTTTATTTGTACATTTTTCTCAGTTTTTAGTTGTGGTAGCTAACGTGGCTTTAAATGCTTAAATCTATTCTTTTCCTTTCTGTGTATTGAACACAAAAGTAGATAGATCGTAACCTAGTACTGCTTTGGCAACAATATGAGAATATGTTGGGTTAAAAGTAATAGAAATACCCAAGTAAAAGTGGCCTAACAATGACAGACTTGACTAACTCAACAAGGACTCTAGAAGAGAAAGGCTGTTCTGGAACTGGAATGATATCAAAGTTCTGTGTTGGCATTTCTGTGATTCTCTTGGCCTTCCTCTCGTGGTTACAAGATTGTTATAACAATCTTATTCTAGGTGTCATATCCTTACACAGTAACTTCAAAGGCAGGAAACAGAGAGAGAGAGTAGGAAAAGGGCCTTCTCCCTAAATCCCTCCTGTCCTTCTCATGGGGAAAAACCTTTCCAAGAAGTGTCCCAGCTGTCCTCCCTATGCCTCTCACTGCTGAGAACCGGGTCACGTGCCTGTCCCGGAACCAGCCACTGACAAAGGAGAGTAGGATTGCCAGAGTTGGCAGAGCCTAATTATGATTTATTCCTGGGGTGGACACATCTTTAGCACTCTTCAAAAATCAAAATTCCCTTTTCAGGGAAAAGGAAGACTGGCCGTTAGACGGGTAACGAATAGTGTCTGCCACGCTTATTGAACTCTTTTAATATGGTCAAATAACCACCCCGATGAATGTAGAATGACAACTCTGATGAGTGCAAAGAAGGAGCAGTTGGTGCTGTGCAAGTATAAACTAAAGGAACTTAATGTAGTCTGGCCACTCTTCTTCAAAGAATTGATAATTAAGCTAACATGTGGAGTGAGTTTTAGACGTTCAGTAGGCATAGGGGTTAAGGGATACTAGAATGGGGGTGGGGGGGGGAAGGAGGGGACGTTCCAAGCAGAGGAAGCATATTATGTTTCTGTAGCTGAAAGAAGGGGCACAGATATTCACCGCTATTATTACTGCTACTGGTTTCATGAAGGCCTCTGAATTACTTTTAATTTTTTTTTTTTTAGTGTTTATTTATTTTTGAGAGACAGAGAGAGACAGCACGAGCTGGAGAGGGCAGAGAGAGAGAGAGAGAGAGAGAGAGAGAGAGAGAGAGAGAGGGAGACCCAGAATATGAAGCAGGCTCCAGGCTCTGAGCTGTCAGCCCAGAGCCCGACGCGGGGCTCGAACTCACGGACCGCGAGATCATGACCTGAGCCGAAGTCGGACGCTCAACCGACTGAGCCACCCAGGCGCCCCTGAATTACTTTTAGAGTAAGAAGAAATTCTTAGGCTTATAAGTAGGATCCTGAAGTGTTAGAATTTCTGAAAATGTTCTGTGCTTTAAGGGGACAACAGGGGCGCCTGGGTGGCTCAGTCAGTGAAGCATCTGACTCTTTATTTTGGCTCAGGTCCTGATCTCATGGTTTGTGAGATCAAGCCCTATGTTGCTTAGGATTCTCTCTCCCTCTCTCTTCCCCTCCCCCACTCACTTGTGTGCTTTGTCTCTCTCTCAAAATAAATAAATAAACTTAAAAAAAATTTAAGGGGAGAACAGTATAGGTTATTTGACCTGGATTGTCTTAGAAAATCCTGGGTATGGAGTTGACATATATAATGACCTTATAGACAAAAATCAGTCTGTTACACCTTCTTCTTCCTTCTAAAAATTTTCTGCAGCTAGAATCTTATACTGACATCAATTAAAAGCAATAAGAACAGGGGCCCCTGTGTGGCTCAGTTGGTTAGGCATTTAACTTTTGATTTGGGCTCCGGTCATGATCCCATGGTTTGTCAGTTCAGGCCCTGTGTCCAGCTCCACGTCTCTCTCTCTCTCTCTCTGCTTCACCCCTGCTCGTGCCTTCTGTCTCTCTCAAAATAAATAAACAAATAAACTGAAAAAGAAAACCAATAAGAACATCACCCTCATTTTTCTACATGTTACCTGAAACCTTTTGGCATACTGCCTGCATTGACTTCATGTAGCTCATACTTACGTGGTCTCATTTAAAAAAAAAAAAATTAATAGCATGGAACATTAAGCAAAAAGCAGTTTTTCTGAGACTTTGTGCATTCCTCATAAGAGAAAATAAAGTTTTGAAAAATAATAAGGTAAAAGCTTTTGACTTCAATACCCAGAACTTTCATGGACACTGGGTTAATTTCCTGTAAATAGAGATTAGTAGTTTTATAAATTTGTTCAGGACTATAGAACTGAAACCAAAGACTCAAACTGCCCTCTTCTGAAAATCTATAGTTCTGTTATCGAAAGAATGCATAGATCATATGTTTTAATTATTTAAAACATAGTAATGATACTGAAATTCTCCTAGCAACTACAAATTCATGAGAGCTATTCAGGCTTAAAAATTTGGGAGTTTTAGTGTAAGCCTCTTCTACTGTGGTAATATTGTTACAAGTGCTCTAAAGTAATAGTGGCTTAAACATGTTAACAGGGTTGATACGGGCTACTAGTGTGTGTGTGTACTTTCAGTACAAGGAGTGGTGAAGGCCAGATGCTCTGGTGTCAGCTTCTGTCTCATGATCTAAGAATGGCTGCTTCAGTCCCTGGAATCACATCGACATTCCAGCCAGGGGGAAGAAGAGAGGGATGCAGTTCTATTGAGGGGCATAATCAGGTGCTCGACACATCAGTTCTGCCTGCATCCTTTTGGCAAGAACTTAGTCACAGGGTCACAACCAGCTACAAGAGAGGTGGGATATAGTGTGGGAAAATTGTTTTACCTAGGAAGCCCGTGTACCCATCTAAAACTTAGTCTATTTCTAAAATTAAGAAGTGGGGCGCCTGGGTGGGCTCAGTCGGTTAAGCGGCCGACTTCGGCTCAGGTCATGATCTCGCGGTCCGTGGGTTCGAGCCCCGCGTCGGGCTCTGTGCTGACGGCTCAGAGCCTGGAGCCTGTTTCAGATTCTGTGTCTCCCTCTCTCTCTGACCCTCCCCCGTTCATGCTCTGTCTCTCCCTGTCTCAAAAATAAATAAAACTTAAAAAAAAATTAAAAATAAAATTAAGAAGTGGAGAACGGATGCTGAAAGACGGTAGCAGTCTGGGCGGTACTCACCGTCTTTTGGCAGTTGCCAAAGTGGCTGGTTGAGTGGCTTTAAGCTTAGATGCGAGTGTGTAATCAAGGGGTAAAATGGGTGTCTGTGGAGACAATTCTACGTACGCATCTTATATCCCGTATAACCTTACTTTTTGCATTTTCATATCCCTGCCGTATAAGCTTAGTGAATTACTGAAAAAAAGCACATCATACATGGTTTGGAATGAATGAATGAACATCCTTTCTTTGCTTTTCTTGTGTAATCTGTATTATGTGTGAATCCTTTTTTCCCCCACATTTGCCATTTGTTTGTTGCAATCTATATTTTGCTTACTTCCTTAAAGAGGATTTAGAAGGAGAGATGATCATAGTCCACAGTACATACTTTGTGTCTTGAATGTGTACGTGTGTATTGATTCCATGTGTGTATAGAAAATCTGAGAAATCTGATTTAACTTATACTATAGGACCAATTTTCCTTAACCCTCAAACTGATAGTATTAACTCTATTATTATGTCTTAATTATTAATAGAGTAGTTGTGTGTTTTTTGAAGGTTCAGTACTATGTTTGAGAATTCTAAAAATACTCTTGTTTTTAAACTGATACCCAACATCATTAATTAGTTTGTGAAGATGTTTTCTCTGCACTTTATGGGTATATTTTACGTATTGGCCAGCTATCTCTGGAGAAGATAAGATGGTCTGAGGGATAAAAGTTTTTTGATATGATTTTTCATGTCTCAAAAGATGCATTTTATAGAGGTTTGGGCCACTGTACCTTATTTTTAGCTTTCTTTTAGTTTACAGATTCATTTGTTCATGTATTAATTCATGTAATTAATTCCTATTAATTAATTTCTTTAAAGTTTACTTATTTATTTTGAGAGAGAGAGAGAAAAAGAGAGAGTGCAAGCAGGGGAGAACTGGGGGGGGAGGTGGGGGTGGAGAGAGAGAGTCGTAAGCAGACTCCGTGCCATGCCTGCTCCTGCCATGGCACAGAGCCTGACGCAGGGCTTGAACGCACAAACCGTGAGATCATGACCCAAGCCAAAACCAAGAGTCGGACGCTGAACTGACTGAGCCACCCAGGCGCCCCCTACTGTAAAATTTTAAAAACTCTTAAATGTCACATGCTTCAGTAAGTGTTGGGAATATGCAGATGGATGAAACCCAGTCTGCATCTTGCTGAGGTTAGTGTCTGGGAGGCAAGGGGGGCAGGCAGGGTGCTGATGGGATGGAGGGGAGTCTTCATAGTTGAGTAAGAGTTTGTCAGTGATGAGCTGGGGGGAGGGCATTCTAGCCTGAGAGTACTGGATGCAGGCTCATAATGTGGTAACGGTTCTTTATTTGGTGAGAGTGAAGGATACGGTGTGGATTAGAGATGGGGTGGAGGAGCCTGGAGTGAGTACCTTTTTACATGACGATTTATTACCAGGCCTGGTCCTACCACTTGCAGGACCTGGGCAAGAGGACAAATGGGGATACAAGAGAGCTAGTCATTTAAGAAGTTATAAATCAAGGCAATAAACTGTTAGAAAAGGATATACCAATCTATCTTGACAAAAGCAGTGAAAACTGTGTGTAAAACCATTGATACCAAATAACTGAGAACAGTGCAAATAAAGTTAATTTAGACTTCCACCAAAAGACTATTATTCATTATTCATCCTGGGGAAATGCAGAGACAATGGCAAGTGGGCCAAGAGTGGGAGAAGAGGAGGGGACGTCTCCCTCAGCCTTCTCTTCCAAAGGCTGTGGAATCCATAAGAGAACACCTCCTTTGTTTTCTTCTTTTCTGGGGGGAGGAGCTCTTTCGTTTCTGCCAGCCTCTGTCCTGTCATCGCCCCTTCCCCATCTCCACCGGCCCTGCGCCTGAGTTCCAAGGCTGTGTAGACCTTGCCGGTCTGGTCCAAGGGGCAACCTCTGGCCCCTAGGTGCTCCAATCCTCCACTCTCACGGAAGGGTTTGAATTAAGAATTCTCTGAGCAGAAATAACATTTTGCCCCGTCCTCTTTGTGTCCCCTTCCTTCTGCCCTTGGGTCCAAGCTCCCTCCTTCAAGCAGCAGCTTTTGGCCACCCCTCGGGCTTGAGGTACATACACTAGTAGAACAACCTGACTTGAAGAAAGGGCCCATCTAGGGTGAGGAAGCTGGCTCAGGCAGGGCCCTTTGGGTGAAGAATGCCACAGACCCTGGTACTTGGAGCTTCGGATACAAGAGGGGACTCCTTGCCTGGTGGGGAGGAGGGCACAGCCAGAGGAAGACCAGAGCAGAGCCTTTAGCTCACTCGTAAGGCTAGTGCTGCATAGCACCCACGTGTGCCATCACGCGCAGACACAAATGCACGTACACATACCCAAAAGTTGTGCAAAATTGCCCAGACTCTCAATATGTGGAGTGCATTTGTCTTCTTTTCTATTCCAGTTCAGGTTTAAAAAAAAAATACTAGTTGTATTAAATTAATTTTATAATCCACTAATGGGTCAATTTGTGACCCAAGTTTGGAGAGGCCTGCTCTAGTTTTTGAGGTGGTGGTAATGTGATCAGATTCGTGTTTTGGAGACATCTGGCAGCTGATGGGGTGACGGATTGGATGGGTGGGTGGGATTTCTGGGCATGAGATTCTGAGTCAAAGATAAGCCCAAAGGTGGTAAGAGTAAGAACAGAGAGAAGGGGGAGGTAGTGAAATCAACAGGTCTTAGTGACAAATTTGATACAGGGGGTGCAGAAGAAAACTAGGACAATATCATGATGCCCAATTTCAGTGATAGGGAATATAGCAGAGAATTATATTTGAAGGAAAATACATTGAATTGAGCTTAGTACATAGGTCATTTGAGGTCCCAGTGCTACATTCAGGTAGTATTGCTTGTTAGTCGGAGAGAGGTTTAGTAAAGTAGGGATGGTAAGAGGGCTTTTGGTTTAGCAACGGGAAGCCACTGATAAACCTTAGCCAGGACAGATCGTGGTGGCTCAAACAGCGAATGTGCTGGGAGGTCAGGAGAAGAAAACATACACCATACGGTATAGTTTACCCTTTCCCATAGGCTCGATTGTGAGCATAGGAGGAAAGCAGATAACAAGTATAGGGCACCTACTTGAAGGAGGATATTTATTTAATTCCTGAGCACTCCTCTTCAGAAGGGAGGAGAAACCTGCGGGAAACCTGGATATTGAAGACACGAGAGGGGCGCCTGGGTGGCTCAGTCGGTTTTAAGCGCCAGACTCTGGATCTCGGCTCAGGTCACGATCTCACGGTTCGTGAGTTGGAGCCCTGCGTCCGGCTCTGCGCTGACAGAACAGAGCCTGCTTGGGATTCTCTCTCTTCCCCTCTCTCTGCCCCTCCCTTGCTGTTGCTCTCTCTGTGTTTCTCTCAAAATAAACTGATAAACTTAAAAAAAAAAAAAAAAAAAGAAAGATGCAGCAGAGAGGAGTCATTCATCCAGCCTGGTTCCAGGGCAGATGAGAGAATGCATTTTAGCACATAAGTGGAGAAAAACCCAGACAGAAGGAAGAACACCTCCTATCCAGGTGAGAAGGATGTGTGTTTGTTGGTGGAAGTTCCCCTCCACCGACAGTTGTTGGGTACAAGCAGCAGGTGTCGTGCAACCGCTGTGGCTGCAGAGATGAGGAAGGTGTAGTGGGGAAGATAGGCAAGGAAACCAGCAGGATGTGGGGCCAACGCCATTTCGAGCTGTGCTCAGGGATGCTGGGAACAAAGAAGAGGGCGCGAGGCAAGCCTTTCCAGAAGAGAAGAGAGGACAAAAAGCAAAAGTGTTTGCACCTGGAAGAGCAGTCGGGGCCGTCTAAGTGAAGGAGTGGGATGAGGAGTGCGGTCAGGCTAGGGCTTGGGAGAGCTTGGCCTGCATCGCGCTGCTGGTTGTCGGCAACCGTGGCCGTGACAACACTTTTTTGTTTTTACCATTATTGACTCTAAGTATCAGGTGAAACCTCATTTAGGAATACTTGAGAAAATGGGTTTTTATGACAAAGAAAGCTGCCTCTTGCTTATCCTCTCCCCCTCTCCCCTTTGATGACTTCTCTTGAAACTAATTTAGGTAAAGAAAGCCACCGGCTTCCAAAAGTGCTTTGGTACCCTGGCATAATTTCAAAGAAATCTCCTTTCCCACTTAGTTAACTACATTTCCCCAGGAAAAAAAAAAAAAAAGTCTTCTCTGTCAATGTAACATCCCTTAACAGGACTCCTGCTGGTGGGTTCTTGTATCTTGCTGTGGCAGCTGTGAACATATATACTATTGATTGTTAACGTGTGATATAAATCCGACTGGAGCATGCCCACTAATTGGTTTGAGAGCTAGATATAGACAATGCTGTCTTATAGTAGCTTGTGTAGATAGGCCTAGTCATAGGGTTAATTCTGCCTGACAGCACATCAGCAGCATCTTGAGAGTAATTACCCAACAGAAGTTTTCCCACAGCCGAACTGAGAGCTTCAAAGGCTTCTGAATTTACAACCAGTATTAGCCTATATCTGAAACATAATGTTCCCACAAGGGCTCAGATTTTTTTTCTCCCTCTTGTTAAATGTATGGGGTTACCAGGTTCATTTACTCAGCGAACAACTTAGTGAAAAATTACCTGGTGTTGAATAATTGGAAATCTTTAATAATAAGTAAAGAGGATAAATTTAAATTTGAGTTTTTTATTGCTTTATTATATTACGGAAACAAGTTAATCTACCTCTTTTTTTTTTTTAACGCAATTTATGCTCCTTCTCTCAAAACAAGTTAAAAAGTTAGTATCTTTTTCATGCTTGCTATCTCTGCAGATATGTGCATGTTCAGGGGATGTAGGATAATGCATACGTTTAAAATAGTTAAAAGAGATATGTATTTACATTTTAAAAAGCTGTTTTCCTTGTTGGCCATTGAACTGAAATCTGTAACCACTACATCCCCTCCCATAAAGTACCAGTTGTTCCTTAATATGCAATTTTTGTATTGTAAAACATTTCTTTCTCTTTGCAGGTCAGAAAGCAAATTTGACTCCGGCTCAGGTATGTTTACATTAGTGATGTTATTCTGAGTATATTTTATTTACATTATTCTCTGAGGAGCAACTCATCAGATCAAGAGCCATTTTGATTTTAAACAGACGAGGCAGCCTCTTTTCAAAATATGAACCCCACCTCAAAGCAGGGCGATTGGCTGCCTGGAATCAGAACTTGAGATGTTCACTTTGGGATTCTCGATAGTTCTGCCATAAGCATTAAATGCTCTCTATCTGCAGAGTTCCACTTTAAGAGCAGAAGTGGGGGTTGTACATTCTTGCCGCTCAAAATACAATATTATTCTCTCAGTAGGCAAAGCATCCTGAATAATTTGAAGATTATGTGAAAGGGACTTGTCGTCAAATGTGGATAATAAATACATTTAATCCAGCAAACTGTAAGGAGTTTTAGCCAGTAGAAATGGAAATTTCTTTATGATTTATTAGTTTTTTAAAAAATTTGTTTTGTTGTGGGAGTGGATAATGCAAAACTAAGGTCACCTTAAGCCATTATTTTTGTATCTATCAAGACAAAATTCACATTCTCACAAACTGGCATATCAGCCTCATTAGATGTTTTCTTTTCATTAAGCATGAATGTAGCCATATAATCCTTAGGTTTGACTGAGGCTTTGTGTCATTTTCTGAGATTTATGTGCTCCAGAATTTCTAATGGTGTTTATAATTAAAGCACAAAAATTTCCTCTTATTCAGTACAAAGGCCTTATGCCCTTTAGTGAACTGTTAATAGATAAATAAACGTTGATTATTTTTTATTTTTCGAGGAGAAAATAATTTTCAGAGAAACATAGAATTTATTGAATTTAAAAGTAACATTCTGACTCTGGTTTGAGTTCCATTGTGTTTTAACTTAAAAACATTTTTTTGTTTATTATGCTCCCAAGGGAACTAAGGACTATATATTCTTTTTGGTAGTGGTGTTAAGGAGCCAAAATGCTTTTTCGTTAAAAGCTTCATCTTTCTTTTATTGTATTCCTTTATGAATGCCTCCAATTTGGTAAGCCTCTTTAATATGAAGTTGGTACATTTGAGCTAACAATTTCACCAGAAATCTTTCCATTCTGTGTGTTCTTGGGCTTCTGAATCACATCTGACATTAATAGCATAAAACCAACATTTCTCGTTTACAATATTGACTACATGGAGACTGAAGTCATGGTGGCCTTATATCAGTGACTTGACTTTTTTATTGATTCATAGGAGGTGACTCAAAATAAGGTGAAAAGTCTTTGTCGTTTTTTAAACAGTAAAATATTTAAGTATGATAAAAAATAAATGAATAGACTTGATAGAGAATGAATTTTTACATAGAAGTGGGATGTCTTTTTATCATTTGCCAGTAAGTCACCAAGTGTCATATTAAGGGCCTACTTTGTTATGATCCGATTTAATTCCCTAAACATCAATCAGAAACTGATTTTAGGGTATAGTATCTGGAACATAGTTCTCAAAAATGAAAAAGTCCACCAGGTTCATTTTGAAGGTAAAACCTGGAAATAGTGTACAAAATTGAAATATTAGGCAGCTATTGTCAAAGTCAGAAAATTTACGTTGAATTTTGAAATCCAAATTAAAATATGCCGCTAAACTCCTGTAGTGATAGTTATAACATCTGTACAGGCATACATCTTCCACTCTAGTGACCAAAGATTTTGTTCATGATCCTTATTTTTTCTAAGTCCTAATTTTTTTAAGCAGGTTTATCACGGACCACATCTGCATGTCTTTGAAAAGTACAAAGTTCTGTACCCTGAAAAATCTTATGGGGAATACTGATGAAAAGTTTATTTATTCTTTTAATTTAGAATTTAGATATGTTATGGAAAGAATTCAGATGGTTTCAAATTAAGAAACAGGTAATTATGTTTTCTTATAAGCTCTTTTAGCTTAGTATCGAATGAGGGAATCATGGCAGAGGAAGCTGGACCTGTATTCTTTGGCACGCTCTATCATGCAAATTTTGGTCAGAAATAAGATAGCATATTGGAACAATTAAATGTATGACTTTAATAGGTTCAGATTCTCTATTGTTCATCAAATACAGAAAGTGAACTTGCTCTGCTTAATGTTGTATACAGCTGTAAGAGTGTTCCTGACAGAGTAAGCTTTGTAAATGAAGGAGGATGCCAATCTTACCAAGGCAAAACAAAACAAAACAAAAACACTTAAAAAATAAACAGTATGGTCAGTGACTAGCCATAAAGGAAAGGATTTCAAAGTAAAATGTGACATGTATATGTATGTACCTATAGCTCCCCTCCCAAGTGAGGAACCCAATTCATGCAGGGCTTATGCACATTTGTAGTGTGTGTAACCAAGTTTCTGACTGTGGAGTGAGATTCATGAGGAAGGAAGGGAGGTTTTCACTGTCATCACGTGGGGAAAAATGTCGGTTGTTGAATGATCAGCCTAGAGAGAGATTTAAATTTTTTCTCATCAAAATTATATCAATTTTTTTTTCTATAAAAGCATCTGCAAACAAACTTGTGTTTTTTAAAGTTTCAAAAAATTTTATAATGAAAAATTTCAACTCTCTATAAAATTAGAGAGTGTGGTATAGTGGACATCCACATAATCCATCATCTGGATTTTACTATTGTTAATAATTTGCCATATTTATTTCACTTTCCTTTCTTTGCTTGACATATTTTAAAGTAAAATACGTCCATTTCATGTCATTTTTGAAGCCTGAAGGTTATGGATTGTCTTGATTTACTGAAAGAGATCAACTATTTTTTTGAGTTTTTTTTGTCTGTCTCAGAAATGTGGGTCACATACAGATTCTTCTGGAAAGGGTTGGTTGTGGCATTACCATGTCCACATCAGTTAAAGGGTCCTCAAAAGTTCTATTTGTGGTGAAGGTTAAGAAAACCTTTAACCAGAAGGTAGCGGCACTGAATTAATTCTGATCTGAGAACCCCAGGAATGTTCTGTCCTGGAGATTAATTTGATTAACACTTTAGCTGCCCTCTAGCTGTGTCCTCTATGTACTGAGTTATATACTGATTAAAGTTTGTTTCTGTTGGTTTATAACTCAGTCACGTCAAGCTTTTGGCTTTGCCGATGGAGAGCAATCAGGCCACCTTCTTTCTCACGCGGTTTTAGGGTTTCCATTTCAATGCTGTTTCCTAGTTGATGCACTGCTGTTGCTTGCCTGCATTCGTGTGTAGCTGGTGATTTTATTAATAGAGTGAAACAGACTTCCTTTTATGTTCAGGAGTAGCAAGAAGCCGTGCTCTTCTCCCCACCTCCCAAGAAGGGAAGTTAGTTGATGTGGAGGAAGCAGAGCATTGAGTCTAATGCAGTGATTAAACATGAAAGCTATATATCAAATCTCAGGAGAAACATGCTTTGGAAAGAGGCAGGGAACTGTGGAGCATATTGCATGATAGGCTATGTAAACAGAGCCCTGGAGGTCAGTGTGTGGATGCAAACCAATTAAATAAAGAAATTACTGGCTTTGCTTTCTGTCATCTGGATGGGGAGGATCACAAGTTAACATGCACAGGGCTGAAGTGTAAACTTTGCTTGAATAAGCAAGGCACCTTTGGAAACTTCGTTAACTCTTTCAGTTCTCTACTAAATTGTTGTTTTTTTTTTTTTAATTTCACCGAAAGAAGTTAAAAACCGAATATATGCTGTCTTTGCCCTCCTGTACATACCCATTAGCAAAGGTGTGAGTGATGAGTAGATCTGAAGAGAAAGCAGAGGATGAACTGCTGGAAAGAGCAGCGTTGAGTGTATAGTCAGATTTCAGGAACATGCACATGTCTTTAAAAAAAAAAAAACATTTGGAAAAGCAGAGCTCTTGGAGAATAACTCAAAAAAGATGTTTTTCTCTTCTCCTGAATCCTGAATATAAGGCAAACATATAGTTGGAATTTACTAGTCACTATGTTAACATCAGGATATTGTTATTTCTGTTCTGTTAAAATAGGATAGTTTTCTGACCAAGAAGAACCTGAAGCCTGTAAGTTAATAACTATACGTCAAGGACTGCCCGGAGTCTAAATCTGTGGTGTTAACCTTCTCAGGCCATGTTTGAATGAGAAAATGAAATACCAAGTTAAAATGATGGTTTCATGGTCCATAAACATTCAAAACAAAGATTTTTTTTTTTTTCTTTTCTGTAGAGTCATGTTGGCTGAGAAAGTGAATAAGCTTATGTTTGGTGCTTGTTGATTCTGGGCTGCTTGGAATAGCTATACTAAAGATATGGGCTCGCAGAACACAGCAACTCAAAGGTATAAGGTTTCATGAAAGCAAATTATGGAGGATTAAGAAACCTAATGAGCATGGTTTAGTGTGGAGAGTAGAGGAGGGAGCTCACTATTAAATAAAGCCCAAGAGTGTACAAGGTTAGGAGATCCTAAAAGACACGATAATAAAAGGCACAACGGAATATAATTATCCTGAAGGGGGGAAAAAAAACCCAAGGAACAAAAAGCAGCTAGTGTCGCTTTTAAGATCTGTAGTTAAAAGGACTCTACGCCAGGGTAAGGAAATCAAAGAATATAATCAGTTAAAGCTTGAGGCAAAAACATAAGGGCAGTGAAAAATACAGTGGGCTGCTAATGGTGGTCACTAGGTTGAAGGGAAATGAGGAATCTGAATGGTGTAGAACTTAGGGTGTTGAAAGCTTGCGACAAACGAGACAGTCTGCCCTAACATAGTGAGGCTTTCTTAAGAAATATTAATAAAGGAAACATTTTCAGATCTTATCTGTGTGACAGTATATTGGTAATACTTTTCAGTTGCTTCAAATCAATGTTGTCATTTTCAGTTTCTTATTTTTGAATGGCTTGTGACAAACGAAGAGCAAGGAAATACAATGTAAATCTCTATCGTTGGGCATCGTTCATTAATAGAAATAGGAAAAATATTGTCTATTCATCTGTTCATTCGTTCAGTCTACATTTATCACGCATGCTGTATGCCATACCCAGATGCTGAGGTTATGGCTGTGAACAGGGTGGATACAATTCATTTTCCAGAATCTTACAGCTAGTTGGGCCGTTTTACAGATTCACATGGATTTCTCTGCATATTTAGCTAAAAAGGGCTAACAAGGTTAAATTTAGATCCAGATGGTGAATTAAAGAACTCTTGATGTTTAAAGATAAGCTAATCTATTTTAGGTTTTGACATATTTATCTTTCTTTAATTTATTCAAACGGTATCACTTTGGTTTCTACTTTGACTTGTAAGAAACCAGCCTAATAATACGACTGGTTAGTGTGTAATTTTTCTATAGCTTTTAATAAGGAGTGACTTTTCACATTTGATTGTCATTAAAAGAGATCAGTTTACAAGAGAACAATGACAAATGTTTGGGAATACTGTTCTCTTCTTCACTTTTATTGAACTTTTGATGTGTTCTTTTACTGCATCCTAATCAGGGTTGGCCTGAAAAATCAGGCCATCTTCTTTAGAACGGTCTCACTGGATTGTGTAGAAGCAAGTAGAGGGCACCTAGCCTTTCATCTCCTTTTATAAAGTGATTTACACACCAGGAAGCAGCAAGGCATAGCAGCTAAGTGCAGAGGTTTTGCATCAGATAGATCTAAATGAAGACTCTCCTTAGGTCTAATAATTTTCTGTTGGCTTTCTTGGATTTCATGAATACCATTATGTTACATACTTAATTTTTTTCTTTTCTTCTAATTTAGAACTAGAGCATTTAAAGCTACAAATTTCCTTCATTAAAGCTTTAGCCGGGTCCCAGATATTTTTTATATTGTATTGTAAATAGTTGCAGTTTTGACTTTCTTTTGGACACAATGATTATTTAGGAAAGTGTTTTACCTTTCCATATGTACTATTTTCTACTTTTGTTTGGAATTTTCAGTTTCATTGCTTGGTGGTCAGAGAATGTAGCCTTACTATTTTTTAGTAAGTCTATTATCCGGTACTTATTAAAGTTGTAGTTTTGGCCTAATATATATTTAATTTTTATAACTCTTCTGTGGGTGATACAAAAACTGTATTCTCTGAAATACAAAGGATTTCATGTGTATTTATTAGATCAGTCTGAGTCATGATTTATATCATTATTTATTTGGTTTCTCTTCTATCTGACAAGGACTTTGAGAAGAGAGATACTCTGTCAAAAAAAAAAAAAAAATATATATATATATATATTTTAACCTGAAAAAAAATATATTTTAACCTGAACTCTACCTCTTTAGATATCACCATCCCTATGTTTTCAGCTTCAGGTACTATGTGTTTTCCGGCATTAGCCACCTTGCTTGGGTCATGTATTGTACTTGCCTTCCTATAGAGAACGTTATTCCAAAGCAGTGCCCAAAGAAATGAAGGCTCCTCCAAAAAGGAAACTTATGCTATCCCAAATTCACATGTGAAGCAAGAAGTTGTTATGCTACCTGTAAACACTGATGCTTTCCCCTTCCTTTTGGCCCTCAATGTCATCCCATAGCTTTGTAAGGAAAGTGGCTCCAAGCCTTTAGGTTTTAAGGTTCAGCCCAAACATTGCCCCCGCAATTAAATCTAGCCATCTTTTACACCTCCCCAGCAGTTAATCATTCCTTCCTGTGGGCAAACACTGGATCTTATACTTGGATTTATTACAGCATTTATGCTCTGCTATACTTATTTGTGTGAATCTTTTCTTTCTCTCTAAGTCTGTGAGTGTTTTGAAGAAAGAACCGTGTCTTATTCACCTTTATAGCCTTGGTATCTGGTATGAATAATTAGTTCATAAACAAAAATTCCATGAGGTTGGGAGTTCTGTTCTTCATTTGTGATAGAAATGCTTAACTAACTACCAAAGATTTACTCTCCCCTTTCAGAGTCACGGGGAAGTGGCTACTCAGTGAGAGATGGCAATTTCCCATCCCTCTCCACCAGTGTGGGGGCATGTGACTAATTCTCCGGTGGAGTATGTGTCATTTCTGGGTTAGGGGATTAAGTATCCAGTATACTCCACCTCTCTCTTCTGAAGTTATGTCAGAGGTACATGTTGAACATGATGGCATCACAGTATGGAAGGAGTCTGTATCCCTGAGTCATGCTTGGAAGAGATTCACTCAGGAGAGCCCTTCACCTCAGAGCATCTTCATTGGCCTTTATGCAGAAGGAAATAAACTTTTATTGTAATAAGCCACTTAGATTTTGCCATTGTTTATTATGGCAGCTAAAGTTACAAACCCTGATTAGCCCAGTGCCTAGAATACTTCCTGGCAGATAGTTGGTGCTCATTGATTATTGTTGGATAAATGATAAAATTAATGGCTAGGGACTATATTGTCTAACCCAAAGATGATCCTTTAAATGAGGGATCATAGAAATATAGTATACTGTGTTCTGTATAATCACCAAGCCTATCACTTGTCAATTGTCACAATCACACATTATTGTGACTTTAGGAAGTCACTTTAAAAAGCAGTGACTTAAAACAACAATAATATATTCTTGCTCATATGTCTGTGGATTGGTTGGGAGTTGGCTGACATAGGTTGGTCACAGGTTGGGTCCAGGTCTGCGCCACGGGTATTGTCATTGATGATAAAAGAGAAGAGGGCAGACTTCACTATGCAAGCACATTTCAAGCGTTTGCATCAGATCTGCCAACATCCCATTGGCCAAGCAAGTCACATGTCCAAGCTGAAAGCGAAGGAAGGGGAAAGAATTCTGCCCTTCCTCCTCACTCATCATGCAGATGTAAGTATTCTCTCTTCCTTCTGGTGGGAAGAACTGCTGAGTCACGTAGTAAAAGGTGTAGGGATGGGAAGGGGAAAAGAATAGGAGCCTATAATGGAATCTACTACATTAGCACATCCTGTACTTGGATCAATTCTTTGGTAAAATGTTTATAGAGTTGGAAATATTATATTTCTAAATTGAATCCACTTCCTTCTTTATAATCACATTACAGTAACCTAACTTTGGAGGTAGTATTAATAGTATATGATAATGAAAATATTTGTATAATGCTTTGTCATTTAAACAGTACTTTGAGGGGCGCCTGGGTGGCGCAGTCGGTTAAGCGTCCGACTTCAGCCAGGTCATGATCTCGCGGTCCGTGAGTTCGAGCCCCGCGTCAGGCTCTGGGCTGATGGCTCGGAGCCTGGAGCCTGTTTCCGATTCTGTGTCTCCCTCTCTCTCTGCCCCTCCCCCGTTCATGCTCTGTCTCTCTCTGTCCCAAAAATAAATAAAAACATTGAAAAAAAAATTTAAACTGTACTTTGATAAATCATACCAAGTTTGAGACTCAAAAGTTAGCAAGATACACAGGGATATTTTTTTTTTTACCAGTGAAGGAGTTGAAATACAGAAAGGTTAAATGACTTGTTTAAGGCCACATGGCCAGTGAATGGCCAATCTGGGATTGGACTTCAGATCTCCAACTTGCAAGGACTGTGTCCTTTTTATTAGATCATGGGTTAGTTATTTTTTTGTTTGTTTGTTTTTTAAGTTTATTTATTTTGAGAGAGAGAGCATGCATGTGTGTGTGTGAGCAGGGGAGGGGCAGAGAGAGAGAGGGAGAGAGAGAATCCCCAGCAGGCTCCATGCTGTCAGTACAGAGCCCAATGCAGGACTCCAGCTCATGAAATGTGAGATCATGACCTGAGTTGAAATCAAGAGTTGGATGCTTAACCAGTTGAGCCACCCAGGTGCCCCGATTTAGCAACTGTTATACATTATAAAATGTATTTTTCTCAAATTAAACATAATATGGTTATAAACATGCCTTGAAAATATAAAGTGTAATACAGATTTATATATGGTTTCAATGTGGCTTTTAGTAGGCCATTGAAAGGTTGCTGGCAGTTTCCCAAGAGGCCTCAAAAGATAACATTAATTGCCTTGGTGAATTTTCTGTGTTCTGGTATCTAGTCTTAAACTTCCAGGCCCAGAAACTTAGATGTTTTAGTATCTTTTAGGGATGGACTCATATTGACAAACCCACAATACTAATGGATTAAGCTAGAATGCCAGTGTATTTGTGTATGATGATAAATACAATTTTCCCATGCCTCAGAATACTTACATGCATGATCAGCGTCTTTTTTCTCTTAGTGAGGCTATGTGACTCACAAAAATCACAGTAAGAACTCACTTTATCAATTGACCGAACTAAATCAGTACATATTGGAACTGAAATTTCCTTACCATAGCATATTAGCACCCTAAAGGCAGGCACCTACATGGGGAGTCAGATCATAACCAAAAAGTTGCTCTGTTGAGCACAAAATAAGAAAAAAAGGGAAATAAACAGATTGAAATATTTAGCTTTGGTGAGTTTAAGTTAACATGAATTATCTGTCTCAAAATAGGGGTTGTCCTGGCCGGTGAGGCTTGATATAACTTAACATTCATTGACTTCACCTTCATCCATCCATCTACCCATCCATCCTTATGAAAGACAGCTTTGCCTTTGGGCTTGGAAAACATACTACAAGTCCATTACCTGAGACTTTGTTTCCAAGTTCTTGGAGCAGGAGACCATGAGTGGAAACTTTAGAACTTAAAATTTATAGTTTAAATTTTTCTTAGCTATTGAAGCACGTATTAAAATTTTAATGGTTTAACATACCACGTCAGCATACTAAAATTAAGATGCAGAACAAGGTCAATATATAGATCAAGATATAGAACATTTCTATTACCTAGAATGTTCCCTCATATTTTCCTTCAGTCAACTCCCACTTCTCAGAGGCAACCATTGTTCTGACTTTAATCACCATTGATGAGATTAGTCTGTTCTTGAACTTCACATACAAGAAAATCATGGAGTGTGTACTCTCTTGTGCATGGTATCTTTTACTCTATATAATGTTTTTGAGATTTAATTATGTTATTTGTAAGTACCAGCAGTTAACTGCTGTGTAGTATTAAGTTGGGATGCATATTTTGGTCTAAGTCAGACTACCCTTCATGCAGTTAGGTTTACTGAGCTATCTCTGTTTCTGAAATTCTCAGGCCCAGAATACTGTTGTTAATGCACTGAGGCAGTATGTAGACATTTTTACTTTGACGCTTCATGATCAGTCAGTGTAATGCATTGTGCATGTACAACACTTACTCTAAGACGTGGTGGAGGATATAGGAGTGTGACACAGTTTCTGCCCTCATGGAGCTTGTCATGTAATTGAAGAGATGAGATACATGCATACACATATACACAAAAATATCTGTAGGTGCAGTTTCCAGTAATGGAGTCCTACTGGAATTTAGAAGGGAAATTACTGTAGGCTACAGTGACTGATTAGGCGGGTTCCTTGTTGGAGGTACAATTTAGATCTTCAGAGGTCAAATTTGGATAGAGATAAAAGAGATGGTTTAAAAAAATTTTTTTTTCAACATTTTTTATTTTATTTTCGGGACGAGAGAGACAGAGCATGAACGGGGGAGGGGCAGAGAGAGAGGGAGACACAGAATCGGAAACAGGCTCCAGGCTCCGAGCCATCAGCCCAGAGCCTGATGCGGGGCTCGAACTCACGGACCGCGAGATCGTGACCTGGCTGAAGTCGGACGCTTAATCGACTGCGCCACCCAGGCGCCCTTAGAGATGGTTTTTAAATAGAGAGCCACTTAAAGTCAGGCACAGAGGCAAAGTGCAAAAAGTATTTGAGAAACAGTAAGTAGAGGACTTTTGTTGGGAAGTAATGGTACAGTTGGGCGTCTGTTAGAGACCACAGGTTAAAGAATTTGGACTTTGCTCTACAGATAATAGTAACAATCGCTAACACTGATTTTATGCTTACTATGTGACAGGCACTGTACCAAGTGCTTTATGTTTACTAATTCATTGAATTTGTACAAATCATGCACTATTACTCCCATTTTATAAATTGAGTAGAGTAAGGCACAGAGAGCTTGGGTATTTTGCCCAAAGTTACATAGCTAGTACATGACAGAACTGCGATTTGATCCTAAGTAGCCTAATCACAGAACCCGCAGTCTTAACCATTATGCAGTAAAACCCCTAGAATATGGGTTGGCGTGATGAAAAAATATTTATGAATTTTTACTGATATGCCTTCTTACTCATACACATGACATAGTTGTCCATACAGTCACACATGGTTGTAGAAATTTTCTCCCCCAAAAAGTTCATGCAGGAATCTGTTGAGAAACAGGTTTTAAAGGTGATGTTGAGTTTTAGTTTCTAAAAGCAGATTGTCCCCACAACATTAAATCACCTGTGGAAAAAGATACTCATACAGGATTTGTTGTAAAGAAATGATTGATGAAGAATTAACAGTCTCTAGAGAATTGATAATAATTTTGTTTTGGACAGCACCTTATTTTTAATACAGTTCAAAATTAAGATAATTCAATTAATATAGTTGACTGTAGTTGCTATAGGAAGTGAAATGCTTACCTTAGATCGGTAGATATCCATCAAGTGGAATGAATTGGTAGTCGTTGTTACCTTCTGGAGAGATAGCACATGGGTTATTTGTCCATTCATGTTAATTGACATATCTTGCTCATTCCTGGGCAGAAATAAGATCCATTTAACTACAAAGGGTAGAAATTTTGTTTTGAACACATTACTTGGTTGCAGGCGTAAGATTTTTAACATTTTGCTGCAGTATGAAAATATTTTGTTTAGAGAACAAGTACAAATGCAGTAAGCAAACTATCAATTATTTGCTTATTATGTCAAAATGTTCTGATAAAAATAGTTTAAAATGCAGTGACATTTTAGTTCTTTTTTTTATGTCTCAGTAAGTTTTTGGTTCTATCTTTTGTATTCTAGAGCTAAGCTATAGGAAAGAACATTTTACAAGAGGTTCTTTTGATTTTTCATTAATTCCCTGGATAAGAATCAAAGATAAATCAAAGATAATCAAAGATAAAAATTAAAGTAAATTTTTGCTTGGTTATCATGGGTCTTTTAGTGATTTTCAATATATATGTTTTGGAGATTCCAGTACTGTTTCTTAATTAAGAACTTAAGTGGCCAGATGCCTTACGTGATATTCGATGTTGGAATTAGTAATCTTCTATTCTAGTTGTACTTTTTTTGTTTTTGTTGAAATTCAGGACATATTGATATATATTAAAGGCATATTTAGTCGACATCATATTTTCACACAATAACATGTGGTAATGTTCACTGAATAAGCGATGAGTGAATGATTGATAAATGGGATGATGTTGAGTTTTGCAAAGATGTATTTTTGCCATTTCCAAAATAATATAGAATACTTACTAAATTGCATTTTTCTTCAAAGAGTGTGTCTATAAATTACCTTGTCATCCAAATCATTTACATCATGGATAGAAGGCCATCATGTAGAAGGTGAGAGATGTGAAGGACAATAAAATGCAATAACAATGGAGATATGTTATGGCAGAGCATAGCAGCACAAAACAGTAATGTGAAGACTGAAATTGTATAGCCTATCAGTATTTTTCCTATCAAAAATGGTAAGCCTCAGGCTCCCCAGAGTTTGGGATATTATTCTAACATTTTAGATTTAAATGTATTTCTATGCTGTATTGAAATTAATTCAGTTTTTCCTTTGTGTTGCTGTATGCTAATAGTCAATAAACTCTACTTTTACCGTATGAATGAAAGTAGCATTGAAACTCAAATGTAATGCCTTAGAGCTATCCTTATAGGAATTTATTTAAATTTATTGTATTTTGTGGTTTGCTTTATATTAATCTTGTACATAATTTGCCTTTTAAGTCATACTTATACTTTTTATCATGACCTACTTTTTAATTATCAGTATTCCTTAAAATAATGCCTAGATATGTGGCTTTTGCTGATTTATTTATTTGGAAATTTGTTGGTTTAAAATTCTAAGCAGTGCACCAATACATTTATTTTTGTAGCCTATCGTATTTTAGATTTTTGGGGGGGATCGTTGAAGAATACTGCATAACTAGCGCTTAAAATTGCCTGTAGTTGCCAGTATATATGTTCACATGTGAAAAATAAAAAATATCCCCCCAAAATCTAGATTAAAAATTATGTTAGATTCATTTATGACAAAATATAATTTTTTTCCAAAAGTTTTTCTGTGTAAAACTAGAATGCATTTTTGTAAACTGGCAAATATAGCCATGTCAGATATGGACAAAACATTATGATGTTTTGCTAAAATGATACAAAATTTTATGAATGAGCAATAAATAAAAAGGGAAATATTAATGTCAAAATGTTGCCATTTTATCAATTTGGAAGTTTAATGAAACCGTGTTCAGTTCCACAAATGTTTGTTGATTGCGCACTAAGGTAAAGCTTTGCCTTGGGCAAACTATTTGTAAATTATTGTAGAATAATTTAGTTTCTAACAGAGATAACTCTCAGCATAGAAATTTACTACTGTTAGGGTATTCACACATGATTGGGATTAGCATGAAAGACAGTCGCCTCTCTGCTGCTATTTATTTTGCAGTTAACAAGGTCAGAGGGGGCTTTTGATTATTTTGTGCTTGTGTGCCTAACACATACCTAAAGAAAAAATTATCACAGATCCCAGTGTCAGTTTAATTATGCAGCTGATTTTTTAACTCTTGATTCAACAGCTGGTTATTGTTACATTATTTTAGTATTTGTAAACTTCTTGGTAGTACAGGTGACAATATTTTTTCCTAAAATGGAACATTATATAAATGAACAAAGATGCATTGTTAGTAAGATTATTTTAAATGTGAAGATATGCAGCTCAATTGTAACCAACTTTATTACTTAATAAACGTGACTCTTTAGATTTGAGGGGAATGTTTAAAGACGGCTTAATTAAATTCTTATGTGTAGTTAATTCTGATCTCTATTTTGTAACCAGTTTTTTTTAAAAAAGATCTTTTACGGTTTTTCAAAATACTCTGATTCATTTTGTAGAAATTTGAAGTGTATCATGTTTCAGCAATTATTTTTTAAATTGCATTTTAGAAATTCCCCAGTTTAAAAAGCAATTCGATTGTCATCTCTATCTTGTAACCAGTTCATAAGAAAGCAACCTTTTATATTCTTTGAAAGTACTTCAAATTTTTTTATTAGAAATCTAGGAGATACCATGTCTTACTTTTATAAAATGATTGGTAAGAACTTACTTTTCTACTTTATTCTCCTTGCTGCTAGATTTAATAATCTTTCTCTTTTGGCATAATTTTTCAAAAAGCTTTTTTCCCAATTCATATGAATTTTGCTAGATATGATATATCACCACACAAGTCATTGGTCTATGTAATAGAAAGACGAACGCTTCTCTTGTTATCTGCATTTCTCACTAAGAGTCAATAAGTTGATTTTATATAGGATGAACAGAAATGGGAGAGCTGTGGTTTAGGAAATGTTTTAATCTGTGTGAAATAACTTAGCAGGGCAATGTGGTAAAAATGACGTGATTAATGACTGAAAAAGATTAAAATATTTTCACATTCTGTTTTTAATGACCGATATCTTTAAGTTTCTACTCTTAAAATTTATAACTAGTAAAATATTACAGGCAAAATATATCGTTTATAAGCCACTTGAAGTTGTGTTTTACCTCATCAGATTGTGCCTGCTTTTTAGCCAAAACAGCATAAATTAAAAACAAATTTTAACTGAAATATAGCTTGTGTGCTGTTCTTAAATACATTCATTGAAGTGTTAATATTTATTAGGTTCAGCATAAGAGAGCTAAGATTATTGTTTTCTATTAGGCAGTTCAGTCAGTACATAATTTTTAAAATTTATCTTTACAACTAGGCAGATCTTCATCATTTGGAAATAGGCCATTTTAGTAAATTTAACTATAAATGTTTTCTATGTATATACGTGGTGACAAGTACAACTATTAATGTTGGAGTTTTGCCCATTGATTCTAGTTGTTCTGTCTTTTTTTATCCAGAGATAATGATGTATATTCAGTCTCTGTCATATTTACCTAGAGGAAGTCTTTTTAATCCCTCATTTTTCTCCTTCACTGAGGTTATGTGTAAATACTACATGAAATGGCAAAAGGAAGAAAGTCTGTTTTGTCTAAAGATACCATTCATCTTAAACAAACACAATCTGTCTTTGAAAGCACAGTGATAGGAGTTTTGTTCGGTGGGAGGAGGACGATGGCTAAGACCAAAGCAAAAATATGTTGCAAATTATATCAGCTGGTATTAAGCCCCTTTAAAAATTGGATAATTTTTTCTGAGTGTATCTACTTGAGGGAATCACCCTCCTGTTCGCGGCACCTCCCCCCCCGCGCCCCCCCCCCCCCCCCCCCCCGGCCGCACATGCAGTTGCATTGCTTCGGAATTTCCATCATCACTGGCAGACCATTTTTATGAAGACTTGCATTGATTTCTGCCAGAAACCTATGCTAATCCTTAGATATCTTACAGAACAGTTTTCTAGAAATGCCATGTATATGAATTTAGGAAAAGGAATACGTTATTTTAATTATTTCCAATTTTGAAACCTCACAAAATGGAATAAAATAACTTTATTTAACTTTTATATTGTGAACTCTCTAGAGACAGAGCTCTGTTTAATTCCAGCACTAAGTCACAAGTGATGACTGAATAAATGTTTACTAAGCTCATGCCAAATGAATTAATCTTTTATTGCTTACATTTGCTTACATTTATTATGAAAACTAGCATCTTTGGTATTGTTCCTGCCATCTTGTTTTCTCTGTATTATGCTTGTCCTTTCTCTCCTTTTCTTTCCTGTTTTTCCTTTGGTTAGATTGAGTAAATTTTTATCATTTAAAAAAGAAAGCTTCTGGTTATAATTAAACCTACTATTTCTATTTACGTCTACAATTTAATTTTAAGGAACATATTTGACCTGGTATTTTTCTGTTAATGTTGGGAATTAATTAAAATGTATAACTTCTTTCTGCTTCTCCTAGTATAAGAACTTTAGTACTTTTAATTTGTTTCTGATGCCTACGCCCATGGGCTGACTTCAATCTGGAATTTTTAGGACACTTCTCATTATGCCTCTATCTACTTCCTTAAAAATCATATCTCAAGAAGCCGTTGTGTTAAAGCTGCATTATTAATTACTACCTCGATGTAATTATGCAATTTTACATCTTTATCTACTCATCATTGTTTCTTGTGTCCTGATCTTAGATCTATTTTTCATTTTGCTATAGTACTTTTTTAGGTTTTCTTTCAGAATTGGTTCAAGACAGCAAACTATTTGAGTTACTTTATATATAGATCATTTATTCACACTTTGAATGTCAAAAAGGATTCAAGGCAGAAGATGCACCATTGTAAATTTATTCTTCAGGCATGGCAGTTGGTAAATAGAACTTGTGTGATTCTAAGATCTTTGGGTGTGCTTTCGTTAATGGTGGACTTTTTTTTTTCTCTTTTACATGCTAAACTTTTTTAGGTATGATTTTAGTTTATAACTCATTTGCTAAGAATTTCCTTTTAGAGGTAAAAAAGGGAATTTGTTAGGTATCATTCAGTTAAAAATATACACTTCGACAAATACTTGATAAGCATCCTTTCTATGCAACAAATATCCAGTATTGAGGAGGAGCATGGTAAATACAATACTTGGTTAAATGTGCTGAGATGGGGTTTTTTTTTCATGTTATAGTTGAAATTTTTCATGTGATGGCTTATAATTCTTGAGTTTTGCTTTAAGCGTACTTTAGAATTAAATAGGTGGAAGGCAAAATTTAAAGATATATTACTATCTTTGATCAAATCGGGGTATAAGTGGCACCACTTTTTCAATGTCATTATCCATTTTCAGATACTTAGCTAAATTAACTACATGTTGGAGCAGTTCAAGGCATGAGAGGATTTCGCTTTGTTTTTCTAGTTCACAAAGATTAATGTGACAAAGATCTTTCATGTCAGTTTTGTTGTAAGTAAAGGCATAGAATTATCTGTTATGCAGATATATATACTTTTTTTTTTTAACTTTTATTTTTTGAGAAACCGAGAGTGAGCAGGGGAAGGGCAGGGAGAGTCACAGAATCCAAAGCAGACTCCAGGATCTGAGCTGTCAGCACAGAGCCAGATGCAGGGCTTGAACTCACGAACCATAAGATCATGACCTAAGCTGAAGTAGGCTGCTTAACCGACTGGGCCACCAGGTGCCCCCAGATATATGTACTTTTAATATAGACTATATTTTCTGATATTTCTCAGTCTTATTTCATTATTTCAACTTTTGGATTTATTTACGTAAGGCTATTGTAGAGCTAATGGATGACAGGATTACAATACAACATCAGTATCTCATTTTATTTAAAAAAATTTTGTTTTTCAACGTTTATTTATTTTTGGGACAGAGAGAGACAGAGCATGAACGGGGGAGGGGCAGAGAGAGAGGGAGACACAGAATCGGAAACAGGAGTTATCTCATTTTAAAAGCATTCAGCGATCGTTAGTTTGATGCAATAAAGAATATAGTTTGAAAATGGAGGGCAGTGAACAAAGGGAAATAAAGGAAAAATTTGGCAATGTGAATAAATAAAAATAAAATGAATGGAAGTAAAGACTGCTGCACATTTTGAAGACTTTTGAGGGTTTTGTGTGTGTGTGTGAAATCGCCTTCCAGAAAAATTGCACCTATTTATACTCTCCTCAGTTGTATATAGTATTTTTTTTCCTGGACACTGACCTACTCTGAGTATTATTATTCTCTTATTTTCTTTACCAGTCTGATAGGTGAAAAGTAGTTTCTCGTTGTTTTAATTTGCATTTTTAATAGCCAGAGATATTGAACATTTTTCTTCTGTGTTACTGATCATTTATACTTCCTTTGTTAATATTTATTATTGTTATTATTATTATTATTATTTTAAAGATTTTAAGTGATCTCTACACCCAACATGGGGCTCAAACTCACAACCCCAAGATCAAGAGTCAGTCACATGCTCCACTGACAGAGCCAGCCTTATGCCCCTGTTATTATTATTTTTTGAGGCTAGGAGTAAGAGCAGAGCTTACATGAGACAGACTGTCATTTGGATCTTGGCTTTATCTCTTAAGCGCTGTGTGTTTTGGGGCAATCGTGTAATCTCTCTGAGCTTTCATTTGTAGAACAAGAACACTTATTATACCTACCTTAATATTGTGAGAACTAAATAAAATAATATATAGTTCAAGTGCCTAGAAAAACACATCAGTGATGCTGCTGCTGATAAAAAGTCATAATGTGTCAAATATTTTTCCCAATTGATGTTTAAGACTTTTTTTCTTTACAGAAATTTAAAAAAATTTATTAGTATCATGTCAGTCTTTTTTATGATTCTTACTTTGAGATTTTGTTGAGAAAACTTTCTTCACATGCGATATTATAAAAATATGATGGGAATATTTTTGAATGTGACTGAACTGTAAATGGAATTATTAATTTTAGTGACTCAGACTACGTGAACCAATAATATGATTTTTTCATATCTTTGGGGAAATTTTAACATTTACTCTGGTCAAATTAACTCAGAAAACATTATTTAATAAGTTAACAAGTTATTATTTTAAAAAATGCCTTAAGAGGCACCTGGATGGCTCAGTTGGCTAAGCATCTGATTCTTTTTTTTTTTTTTTAACGTTTATTTATTTCTGAGACAGAGAGAGACAGAGCATGAACAGGGGAGGGGCAGAAAGAGAGGGAGACACAGAATCTGAAACAGGCTCCAGGCTCTGAGCTGTCAGCACAGAGCCCAACGCAGGGCTCGAACTCACCGACTGTGAGATCATGACCTGAGCCGAAGTCGGAAGCTTAACCGACTGAGCCACCCAGGCGCCCCAGCATCTGATTCTTGATCTCAGCTCAGGTCTTGATCTCAGGGTTATGAGTTCAGGCCCCACATTGCGTCCTGTGCTGGGCATGAGGCCTATTTAAAAAGAAAAAAAATGCCTGAAGACTTTGACAGTACATCTGAATTATTTGGAAGGGCCTCTACTATTTTATGCCATGCCTTTGTGTCCATTAGAAAATGGTGCTGTCCTTGGGGCAATGAATTAGAAAAATTCCCCTCCTTCTACCTTTCCCCCACAATGCAGCTGAATGACTTTTCCGAGTCAAAGCAAACACACAGGCCTGGAAGTGAGGAAAGTGTGAGCTAGAGTTTAGCTCCCGCTTGCCTATTCCACCAAGTTGTTAGTATTGCCCACGTTACACCATGTTATGAGGTGGCCCCATGTTTCAGCGTTATCGCAAATGGCCTTTGGAATCAGATTAAGAAATTAATGATTAATGGATCTAAATCTGCCTGCATAATTCAACTTAATTGAGCAATCTTTTATACACGTACTTTTTATAAAAGAAAAGCCTTTTTGTTTGAATATTGTGAACAGAAATATAAGAGAGCACTGGCACCAATCATACAGCCTTCTATTTGTCTACCCTGGGTATTAATTCATGTGCTGGTAAGGGTTGATTTCTTCCTCCTAGTAAATAGTAATGTTAATGACCCATCTGAGGCATATCTTTTTGAATGTTTTTCTTGTTATGGGAAAATTGATAGGTATTAGATTAAATTTTCAGCAAAGTGTGCTTTGCAGAAATCGCCCCCTCTAATTGTGCTTAACCACCCTACGATGCTCCTCTCTCTTCCCCCTGGATTCCCTCTGTAACTTATTAGTTACGATTCTTTCTTACTAGGCAGCTCTCATTCCATTGTAAGTTGTGGGGTTTTCTTCCCCCCCATCCTCCAATCTCTTCACAAAATGTTTACTTCATTTCCTGGCTTTGAGATTTGTCTCTCTCCCAAGGTCTGTCCATGCAACTGCACTTTTTCCTCATACCTAGACACAGTGTCAGTAATGACTCTTCATTACCTTCTTCAGAGTCTTAGCTTTCTTTGCTCAGGTAAGAACTGCCCTTTTGAGATTGCCATCTTATTCAGCCACTTACTGCCTTTCATCATTGCTGTGATCTGTTAGCTCCTGGTAATGCCTTTCATTTACTGAGGATTTTAGTCTTCCACTCGAATTCTTGTCCTCCTCGTGGGTGATTTTAGTGACCCTGTGGCCAGCCCAGCCCACAACTGGTTTCTCCAACCTCCATGTCTTGGCCCCTTCCTTTTCTTCCCCGTCTATTATGCCTCTCAGTGTTTTACTTTCTTCCCCATCCATCCTGTACTCTTTGGTGATCATTTTGCCATTTTTGCCAGTATCCTCTGGGTTCTAGATTTGTTTTCCTTATGTTGAATTCCCCAGAAAATCCCCCAACCATCTGTTTTCAGTTGTAGCTCCTTCGCCCAGTCTATATAGCTCTGCTAAAGAAAAGAGAAGAGTATAATTATGGGTTAGTGGCCTCTAGAGATTTATGGTCTTTAATTTCAGATCACCTCTTGCCACTACTCTGCAGTCCTTCTAAGTCTTCCCCACTTTTCTCAAATCCCCTTTCTACTGCCCTTTTCTGTCTCAGCAACAGTCTGCCTCCTATTTCACAGAGAAATCTAAGGCTATGAAGCTTGAGTTCTTCCAGCTCTTCCCTCCTGTGACTGCAAGCAAGCATCTCTACCCACACTTACCTCCTTTCCTACATGACTGAAGCCAGGAAATAAAGGAAACATTTTGTGAAGAGATTGGAGGATGAAAAAGATAGGCTCTTTCTTCCAGTGATCCCATCAATTCTACTCTTATAGAATGTTACTCCGTCACTTATTTACTCTAATTCTTGAATTCTGAAGCTCTTTGATACTGCTTACTTCTTCCCCTCAACCTGGAGGTGAGCTCAAATCATCCCATTTAAAAAAAATCAAACAAAACATAACTCCTTCAACATTGTTCTCTTCTTTACATTGAAATCTTTACTCCTTTACCAGTTGGATCTTTCCACTGGAATCAAGGTTCTCAGTACACTACGGTTCCTACTTTCTCCTCTTCAGAGGAGAGTAGAATTATTAAAGGCCAGGGGGTGCCTGGGTGGCTCAGTTGGTTAAGCATCCAGCTCTTGATTTCAGCTCAGGTCATGATCTCAGGGTTTGTGAGATTGAGCGCTGTGTGGGACTCTGTGCTGACAGGGTGGAGCCTGGAGCCCTCTCTCTCTGCCCCTCTCCCACACTCTCTGTTCCTCTCTCTCTCTCTCTGTCTCTCTCTCTCTCTCTCTCTCTCTCTCTTTCTCTCACTCAAATTAAAAAAACAAAAAGAATTATTAAAGGCCCATAAGCATTTGCAAAAATTTAACTTCATTATTAATCATATAAATATAAGTTATATCAGCCACAAAAATGTTTACTAAAAAAATTAGAGCTTCAAGAGTATGGAGATGTTTACTCTTGAATATCACTAGTGGAGGTATAAATTGATGCAATCTTCCAGAAAAACAATTTAATCCAATAATTCTACCTTAGGGAACATTATAAAGAAAATATTCAAAGATTAATGTGAAAGAACATTAATGAAGTATTATTTATAGTAGCAAAAGAAAAAAGAGAGAGAGAGAGATACAGCCTAAATGTCCAATAATGGAGGCAAGTTACTACACTCTCTACATAGAGAAAAGTCCAAAAGTAAATATACCAAAATGATAATGGTAGTTGCTTCAGAATGGTAATATTACAGATGATTTTATTATCTTCCTTACACTTTCCTGTAAAATTCTAGTTTAATTTATAAGAACACCGATTGAATTTGTAACCAGAGAAAATGAAAGGTTAAAAAATATAACACATATATTAACCCTTAACACCCCTCACCCCTGCTCCTTCTCTGTCTCTGGCCAAAGAACAGAGATTTTTGTAAACAGGTGTTTATATGTCTATAAGCTTTCAGGGTGTTCCAGTTATTTCTTAATTTGCTTTCATGAAATATTGGAGTACATTATGGAAAGGAGGGGGAACATGATTTTCCCATCAAGTGAACAATGATAGGAACATATTGACCAGTACAGAATGTTAGAGAAGGGAGAAGAGGAACTCACCAATGGAAGATGTGTGGAAGCAGTAAAGGGGAGGAAAGAGAACCAACTGGAAACAAACCACATCATCTTAAGCTAATAGTTGGTGGGTGCTCATCAGTGTTGGGTAGGTTGTCCCGTAATTCCACTGAATGTTAAGACTGACAACCACACATTATTTAGTTGAAAATAGGGATGGTTTGTCTCCTTCTCCAGAAAATGAGTAAAAGTGATGAGTGACAGTAGTATATTCCTCTTCAGAGGCCAGGAGCAGCTGTTGCTTACATAGAAATGTCCAGGATATATGCTTTTAGCTGGAGACTTTTAATTTGTGACATTACATATATAGGCTAAAACTAATTGTGTGCATCCTCAGTCTCTGTCCTTTGCTCATAACTCATATTCATACACATGATGCTGTCATATCGGGCACAGAACAGAATATAATATGCAGATCATTCTCAAAGAGATGAGTAGGTTGTTTGTTAGAAGTTCGTTTGTACTTTGGTTGTTTTGAAAGGAGAATTCATTCTTCACTATAGAAAAATTAGATTTCAAGGCCAGTTTACCAAACATATTTAGCCTATAATGTACATGAGGATGCATAATAGTCTCAGTGAAAAATTCATCCAGAATTTCAGGTTGGGATGCCAAGAATAAAATTCCCATTCCCCTATTTTATGGTAAGTTAAAAAGGAGTCCCTCAGCTGTAAGCTGGTGTAGGAGTTTTGAGCAGTTTTTAAAGGTGATTAGCTACAAGATGGCCCGAGCTGGTCAGTCACAATGGAGGAATGAAAAGGAATGTTTTTGGAGTTGCGGACATTGAGGAACATGAAGGCGGCTGCTGGAAGAATTCTCAGTGTGTTTTGGACGTTATACAAGATCATGAAAAGTTGGATTAGAGAGAAAATTTGAGCCAGGTGCTAAAAGAAAATGGAAGAATATCCCAGGAATCTACATATGGAGGGGAGAAGAGGATAATTGAAGACTTCAAAAGTGGAGTTTCTTGAGTGATGAAGCTCTAAAGAGCCTGCCTGATTTTCTAGCGACAGTAGTCCAGCTACCCACACCTGGAGTTATTTACACTCACTGTAAGCCCAACCCTAGATCTGGTTATCAGGTACAATTTCATTTAGAGCAGTTTTTCTCAATCGTAGCCATGCATATGAGTTATCTGAGGAACTTTTAAAAAAATATAGGTGACTGGAGTGCCTGGGTGGCTCAGTAGGTGAAGTGTCCAACTCTTGATTTTGGCTCAGGTCACGATATCACGGTTCGTGGGTTTGAGCCCCACGTCGTGCTCTGCACTGGCAGTGTGGAGCCTGCTTGGGATTCTCTCTCCATTTCTCTGCCCCTCCCCACTTGTGCTATCTCTCTCCCTCTCAAAAAAAAAAAAAAAACCTGAAAAAAATATATAGGTGCCTAGGCCCATGTTAGACCAATTAACTCAAAATCTCTGCAATTGGGGCCCAGGCACTGGTATTGTAAAAGCTTCCCATATGATTCTAATGTGAAATTAGAGTGGAGAACTGCTGGTTAGCGTCAGGAGTCAATTACATGGGGTAGAAATAGTGGGTGTCTATTTTTTTTAAAGAACAATTATTTTTTATTCAAATATAGTTAACATACAATGTTATATTAGTTTCAGGTGTACAGTATAGTGATTCAACACTTCTATATATTTCTTAGTATAATTGTACTCTTAATCTCCTTCACCTGTTTGCCCCATCCCCCACCCACCCACCTGCCCTCTGATAGCCACCAGTTTGTTCTCTACATTTAACAGACTGTTTTTCTGATGGTCTCTCTCTCTCTCTCTCTCTTTTTTTTTTTTTTTTGCTTTTGTTTTATTTTGTTCCTTAAATTCGACATAGGAGTGAAATCATATGGCATTTGTCTTTCTCGGACTTATTTCACTTAGCGTTATGCCCTCTTGGTCCATCCATGTTGTTGCAAATGACAAGATCTCATTCTTGCTTATGGCTAAGTAGTATTCCATTGTGTATATATACCACATCTTCTTTATCCATCTATCCACTGATGGACATTTGGGCTGCTTCCAGAATTTGGCTATTGTAAATAATTCTGCAGTGAACAGAGGGCTGCATATATCTTTTCAAATTAGAGTTTTCATTTTCTTTGGTTAAATACCCAGTAGTGGAATTACTGGGTTGCATGGTAGTTCTATTTTTAATTTTTTGAGGAACCTCCATACCCACAGTGGCTGCACCAGTTTGCATTCCCACCACCAGTGCACAAGGGTTCCTTTTTCCCCACATCATCACCAACACTTATTTGTTGTGTTTTTGATTTTAGCCATTCTTTTTTTTTCAATTTTTTTACATTTATTTATTTTTGAGAGACAGAGACAGAGCACGAGTAGGGGAGGGGCAGAGAGAGAAGGAGGTACAGAATCTGAAGCAGACTCCAGGCTCTGAGCTGTCGGCACAGAGTCCGACTTGTGGCTCGAACTCACAAACCTTGAGATCATGACCTGAGCCAAAGTCAGAGGCTTAACTGACTGAGCCACGCGGACACCCCAATTTTAGCCATTCTGATGTAAAGTGTAAAGTGATAGCTCATTGTGGTTTTAATTTGCATTTCACTGATGATTAAGTGATGTTGAGCATCTTTTCATATGTCTGTTGGGAAAATGTCTATTCAGGTCCACTGCCCAATTTTAATTGGATTAGTGTGTGTGTGTCTGTGTGTGTGTGTGTGTGTGTGTGTGTGTGTGTGTGCTGAGTTTTTTTAATATATTTTGGATATTAACCCATTATCAGATATGTCATTTGTAGATGTCTTTTCTTATTCGGTAGGTTGCCTTTTTGTTTGGTTGATGGTTTCTTTCGCTGTGAAAATGCTTTTTATTTTGGTATAGTTCCAATGGTTTAATTTTGCTGTTGTTTCCTCTGTCAGAAAGACATATCTAGAAAACTGTTTCTATGGCCTGTGTCAAAGAAATTACTCCTTATGTTTTCTTCTAGGAATATTATGGTTTCAGGTCTTAGCTTTAGGTCTTTAATCCATTTTGAGTTTATTTTTGTGTATGGTTTAAGATGTTGGTCTAGCTTCATTCTTTCACATGAAGCTGTCCAGTTTTCCCAACACCATTTGTTGAAGAGATCTTTTTCCCATTGGATCTTTTTGCCTCCTTTGTCATAGATTAATTGGCCATAAAAATGTGAGTTTATTTCTGGACTCTATTCCATTGATCAATGTGACTGTTTTTGTGCTAGCACCATACTATTTTCATTACTACAAGCTTTATACTCTATCTTGAAATCTGGGATTGTGATACCTCCAGCTTTGTTCTTTGTCTAGATTGCTTTGGCTATTCAGGGTCTTTTGTGGTTCCATACAAATTTTAGGGATTATTTGTTCTAGTTCGCGAAAAAATGCTATTGATATTTTGATAGGGATTGCATTAAATCTGTAGATTATTTTAGATAATATAGATATTTTAACAATATTTGTGGGTTTTTTTGTTTTTTTTTTTAAAGTAAGCTCTATGCTCAATGTGGGGCTTGAAATCATGACCCTGAGATCAAGTGTTGCATGCGTTACTGACTGAGCCAGCCAGGTGTCCCAATATTGGTTTTTCCAATCAGTGAGCATGGAGTATCTTTCCATTTGTTTGGGTCATCTTCAGTTTCTTTCATCAGTGTTATATAGTGTTTAGGGTACAGATCTTTTACCTCCTTGGTTACGTTTATTTCTAGGTATTTTATTCTTTTTGGTGCAGTTGTAAATGGGAGCGCTTTCTTAACTTCTTTTTCTGCTACTTCATTATTAGTAGATAGAAATGCAACAGATTTCTGTATGTTAATTTTATATCCTGTGACTTTACCAAATTCATTGATCAGTTCTAGTAGTTTTTTGGTGGCATCTTTAAGAATTCCTGTATATAGTATCATGTCATCTGCAAATAGTGAAAATTTTACTTCTTCCTTACCACTTTGGATGCCTGTTATTTCTTTTTGCTCTCTGCTATGGCTAGGACTTCCAGTACTATGTTTAATAAAAGTGGTGAGTGTGGACATCCTTGTCTTGTTCCTGACTTCAGGGGAAAACTCTTAGTTTTTCCCCCATTAAGGATGATGTTAGCTGTGGATTTTTCATGTATGGCCTTTATTATGTTGATGTATGTTGCCTCTAAACCTACTTTTTTGAGAGTTTTTATCACGAATGGATGTTGTGCTTTGTCAAATGCTTTTTCTGCATCTGTTGAAATGATCATGTGGTTTGAATGCTTTCCCTTGTTAATATGATGTATCATGTTGATTGATTTGTGAATATTGAACCACCCTTGCACTCCTGAAATAAATCCCACTTAATTGTGGTGATTGTTTTTTTGTTTTGTTTTTGTTTGTTTTTGTGTGTGGTGAATGACTTTTTTTCAATGTATTGTTGGATTTGATTTGCTAATACGTGGAGGATTTTTGCATCTATGTTCATTAGAGATATTGGCCTATCTTTTTTTTGTGGTGTCTTTACCTAGTTTTGGTTTCAGGGTAATGCTGGCTTTGTAGAATGAATTTAGAAGCTTTCCTTCACCTTTTATTTTTTGGAATAGTTTGAGAAGAGTATGTATTAACTCATCTTTAAATGTTTGGTAGAATTCCCTTGTGAAGCCATCTGGTGTTGGATTTTTGTTTGTTGGTAGTTTTGTATTACTAATTCAATTTCATTGCTAGTAATCAGTTTGTTCAAATTTTCAATTTTTTCCTGATTCTGTTTTGGAAGGTTATGTGTTTCTAGGAATTTATCCATTTCTTCTAGGTTGTCCAATTTGACATGTAATTTTTCATAATATTCTCTTATAATCCTTTGTATTTGTGTGTGTCAGTTGTTGTTTCCCTTCATTTCTGATTTTATCAACAAAATTGATAAACCTTTGGTTCTCTTTTTTTTTTCTCTTCTTTTATGAGTCTGGCTAAAGGTTTATCAATTTTGTTAATCTTTTAAAAGAGCTAGCCACTGGTTTCATTAACCCGTTCTATTATTTTTTAGTCTTATTTCTGTTCTAATCTTTATCATTACCTTCCTTCTGCTTTTGGGCCTTGTTCTTCTTTTTCTAGCTCCTTTAGGTGTAAGGTTAAGTTGTTTATTTGAGATTTGTCTTGCTTCTGGAATTAGACCATAATCTTCCTCTTAGAATAGATTTTGCTGTATCCAAAGATTTTTGAACGATTCCCTTCACAAGGGAAGTGTTTTTATTTTCATGTCTCCAAGAAATGGGTCAAAGTGACTCATTCATTGTTTAGTAACATGTTATTCAGCCTTCATATATTCATCACATTTGTGTTCTCTCCAGAAGTTGTTTTTTGTTTTTTTTTTATTTTATTATTTTTTTTTCAACGTTTATTTATTTTTGGGACAGAAAGAGACAGAGCATGAACAGGGGAGGGGCAGAGAGAGAGGGAGACACAGAATCAGAAACGGGCTCCAGGCTCCGAGCCATCAGCCCAGAGCCTGACGCGGGGCTCGAACTCACGGACCGTGAGATCGTGACCTGGGTGAAGTCGGACGCTTAGCCGACTGCGCCACCCAGGCGCCCCTGTTTGTTTGTTTTTTTTTTTTTTTTAATTTGTAGTTTCATACCGTTGTGGTCAGAAAAGATGCATGATATGATTTAGGTCTTTTTGAATTTATTGAGATTTGTTTTGTGGCCTAACATGTGATCTGTTCTGGATAATGTTCCACGTGCACTTGAAAGAATGTGTGTATTCCACTGTTTGGGGATGAAATGTTGAATATACGTTAGGTCCATCTGGTTTAATGTTTCATATAAAGCCACTGTTTCCTTGTTGACTTTCTGCCTAGATGATCTATTCACTGATGTAAGCGGGATGTTGAAGTCCCCTACTATTATTGTATTACTGTCAATTTCTTTCTTTATGTCTGTTAATAATTGCTTTATGTACTTAGGTGCTTTCATGTTGGGTGCATATATATTTACAATTGTTATGTCAAGTTATCCTCTTGATAACAATTACAAATATTTATGCACCCAACATGTTCCCTTTATCATTATGTCAAGTCCTTCTTTGCGTCTTGTTACAGTCTTTGTTTTAAAGTCGGTTTTGTCCAACATAAGTATTGCTACCCTAGCTTTTTTTTTTCACTTTCATTTGCATGGTCAGTGTTTTTCCATCCTTTCACTTTCATATGTCTTTAGGTCTGAAGCTGGTCTCTCCTAGGCTGTGTACAGAGGGGTCTTGCTTTTTTACCCATTTGGTTACACTGTGTCTTTTGATTGGAGAATTTAGTACATTTACATTCGAAGTAATTACTGATAGATATGTACTTATTGCCATTTTGTTACTTGTTTTATAGTTGTTTCTGTAAATCTTTGTTCCTGTCTTCTCTTGCTCTCTTCCATTGTGGTTTGATGGCTTTCTTCAGTGATATGCTTGGATTCCTTATTTACTTACTTATTTATTTATTTATTTACTTACTTACTTACTTATTTTTTGCATATCTATTACAGGTTTTTGATTTGTAGTTACCATTAGGTTCATATATAACATCTTATGCATATAGCAGTCTATATTAGGTTGGTGGTTCCTTAAGTTTGAACCCATTCTACAAGCACCAAATGTTTATTCCCCTCTCTCTCCAACATGTTATGTATATGATGACATTCTTTACATTTTATTTTATTTTATGAATTCCTAGACTGATTTTTATAGATACAGTTGATTTTACTGTTTTTGTGCTTTAACCTCTGCACTGGTTCAATAGTAGATTAATCTACTACCTTTATCATGTTTGTATTTACTTGTGAAATCTACTACTTTTATTATGTTTATGTTTACCTGTGAAATTTTTTCCTTTAATAATTTTCTTACTCCTGATTATGACCTTTTCCTTCCACTCAAAGAATTCCCTGTAACATTTCTTATAAGGCTGGTTTAGTGATGCTGAACTCCTTTAACTTTTGTTTGTCTGGGAAACTCTTTCTCTCTCCTTCTATTCTGAATGATTAGCCTTGCTGGGTGGAGTATTCTTAGTTGGAGGTTTTTTCCTTCCCACACTTGGAGTATATCATGCCACTCTCTTTGGCGTGCAAAGTTTCTGCTGAAAAATCAGCTGATAACCTTATGGGGTTTTGATTTCTTGCTGGGTTTTCTTCTCTCTTGCTGCCTTTAAAATTCTCTTCTTTATCACTACTTTCTCCTACTTTAAATATTGTGTGTCTTGGTGTGTGCCTTTTTGGGTTGATTTGTTGAGGGCTCTCTGTGTCTCCTAGATCTGAATGTCTGTTTCCTTCCTCAGATTAGGGAAGCTTTCAGTTACTATTTCTTCAAGTAAATTTTCTGCCCCGTTTCTTTTCTCTTCTCCTTTTGGGATCCCTATAATATGGATGTTATTGTAGTTGGTGATTTCACTGAGTTCCCTTAACCTATTCCTATTTTTCATTCTTCTTTTTGCATTTTGCTCTTCAGCTTGGTTGCTTCCATTGCCCTGTCTCCAAGGTCACTGATCCATACTCTGCCTCCTCTAATCTGCTATTATTTCCTCTAATGTACTTGGAATTTAAGTTATTGAGTATTCATCTCTGGTTGGTTCTTTTTAATATTTTCTATCTCTTTGTTGAAGGTCTCACTGAGATCCTCCACTCTTTTCTCAAGGACACTAAGTATCTTAAACCATTACGTTGAATGATTTATCAGGCATATTGCTTATTTCCATTTCATATTTAGCTCTTTTGCTGTGGTGTTGTCTTGTTCTTTCATTTGGGGCATATTCCTCTGTCTCCTCATTTTGTCTAACTCTCTGTGTTTGTTTTATGTATTTGGAAAGTTGACTGTGTTACCTGATGGAAAGTAATGGCCTTATGAAGAGGAGATTTCTAGTGCTCTGCAGCACAATTCCCTTTGTTCTTTGGAACCAGGCATTTCAGGAGTGTCACCTATGTGTATTGTATGTGTCCTACTATTGTGGTTGAGATTCATTTGCCTTCAGTCCAGTCGTCTGCTGGTCCATTTTGCCTGTTGTGGGGAGGATTTTGTCCCTGTGCTGTTACGGGCCAGTCTGGGGCTGTCATGGGCTGGTAGATGTGGGTAGTGTCAGGAGTCAGACCAGATGCCTGCCCTCAGTTCATTTTCCAGGGCTGCGGTCGCACTGAACTACAGAAAGTTCCCCCTGTCTTGTCTCCTGAGAGGTTTTCATTGGTGGGAGAGGCCTACAGGCAAACCTGAAGTCTGTCCTCAGTCTGTCCGTTGAAGCTGCTGTAGTACCGACCTGCAGGGTACTCTGCCTGCCTTGTCCCCTGAGAGACTTTTGTTGGTGGGCAGGGGCAGCAGTCAGGCCAGATGCCTGCTGGGGCTTCAGACACACTAACTGGCAGGGCACTCTCCACACTGCTAATAAAGTTCAGCTGCTGGGGCTGCAAGGGTACCGGTATGTGTGGTTATTTTCCCCTCTCCCCAGGGCAGGAGTCACTTTGGAGTGGCGCTGGTCCCTGCCAGGGCCGCTTGCAGGATGTGACATGGTAGCGAGGGACTCCTCCTGAGTGGGGTGGACTGGATGGGGGTGGATCTGCAGGAGGACAATGTAGGTGGGGTGTGTGGTGTTAGCAGGCAAGGTGGTGGGTGCTCATGCTGGTTCCCACAAGTGTCTGGCTATCCAGCTTGGGTAGTAGGAGTAATAAATGGCGCCTGCCAGCTTTCTTGTTCTTGGAGAAGTCTCCTGAAGATCCCTGCCCCTCCAGCACACATCCGGAGATTAATAAATAAATCTGTGGTTTTCAAACTGCTGTTTCTGTGATATATCTCAATGGGATGGTTTATTATGCTGGCCCTTTAAGGCTTAGGACTCCTTTTCCTTCACCCCCCGGCTCTCCCAGAGCTGAAGCCTGGGATTTTTAAAGTACCCAGAGTTAAGCCTCACTGGTTGTAAAACTCATGAAGTTTTCAAAACTTCACTGAAAACTGATTTTCAAAGCCAAATATTGTGAAGACTCATTTCCCAGTGCAGGTGCCCTATGTCTGGGGTCCCTGGTTGGGGCTCTGCTCCTCTTCCTTCTCTGTGCTTGTAGTGTCCCTCCCATTTGTGGTTAGACTGGCCAGGCGTTTGATTTCCAACTGGGTCTCCACCTGTCCTACCATTTCCAGTGTGGCCTGCTCTCTATGGTTAACTGTGGAAAGTCTGTTCTGCCAGTCTTTGGGTTGTTCTCGTGGTCAGTTACACTGATGTGGGTGTTATCTAGGTGTATCCATAGGGCAAGGTGAGCTTGAGATCCTCCTACTCTATCGTCTTTCAGAAGTTCCAGTGAGTGTCTATTTTATTCACCATTGTACCGCTGCATCCAGCATAGTGCTTGACATTTAATAGGAACTCAGTGAATATTTGCTTGAATAAAAGAATTAATCAATGAATGAGGAATGAATTAATTTAATTAGTTCAAATTCCATATATTATAATTCAGCTTCAGGTCACATTTGTGGGCCACAATAGTCTCTTTCTGACTTTGCATCAATTCGGACAACTGATCCTCTGATTCCTAAGAGGTGCTTTTTGGTCCCTAATTCATGTCTTCTTCTTTGGTCCCTGTCTCTCAATCCTTGTTGTCAGGAACCTATCAAGAATTGTCACCCTCTCAAGTCAGACTCATTGTCTTAAGGCCCAGAATGTTGCCCCAGAATTTCAGCCAAACTGCTGAGGGCCTGTAAATTTGGCCAACACTTCAAATTCTTCAGTACCGCTTTCCCCAGATTCTCCCTCGGTGTACTCATGTCCTGCCATTGTAAACTCCCTCTTGCTCTGGAATGAATTGTAGTTTGTAAATGCACAGAAACGGGTTTTTTTTTTGTTCAGTAAGCCTCATCAGTTATATTATTTATATCATTTTCTTCTTCCATATTTTATTTTTTGTTTCGAAAGATGCACATTAATAGCTTACACAATATTTGAGGGTTACCAAGTTTTTATGTATTTCTTTTTAAAAATTTTTTAATGTTTATTTACTTTTGAGAGAGAGAGAGAGAGAGAGAGAGAGAGAGAAACAATGCGAGCAGGGAAGGGGCAGAGAGAGAGGGAGACACAGAATCCGAAGCAGGCTCCAGGATCCACGCTGTCAGCACAGAGCCTGACACAGGGCCCAAACTCACAAACTGTGAGATCATGACCTGAGCCGAAGTCGGAAGCCTAACTGACTGAATCACCCAGGTGCCCCTGTGTATTTCTAATAGTTTTTGTTTTATATAGTTTACTGCTTTATAGTACATAAAAGTTCATGAGTTCTGTTTTTGAGAATCATTTCTTATTAAAATGTTCCTTTTTATCCTAGTTAACATTTTTAGAATGGATTTTTTTTGGTCTGAGTAACAGTATCATCCCGGCTTTCCTTATGTTGTGTTTGCCTTGTATATCTTTGCTATGTCTTTATATTTAAATTTCTTTTGTCATATTACCTTATGTGTGCATCTTACAACTGAATTTTTGCTTTTTTAAAATCTGAGAATATTTTTAAATTGAAGAATTTAAACCTCTCCCTTTTTTTATTAGGGATACACCTTTTAAAGTACCTACCATCTTATTTTATTGTTTGTTTGCTATTCTTGTCTCCTATGTATGTGTGTATACACTTGCTCATAAAGAAAAAACATACATACATAAATACAAATATATACAGATATTATAAAATGTGGAAATCACAAAGAGAGTAAAAATCTCTAGTAGTACTATTACTCAATCTTATTGTTTTTTTGTTTTTTTTGTATTCAAGTTAGTTAACATACAGTATAGTCTTGGCTTCAGGAGTAGAACCCAGTGATTTATCGCTTATATATAACACCCAGCGCTTATCCTGAAAACTGCCCTCCAGAATACCTGTCACACATTTAACCCAATCCCCCCTCATTCCCCCCCTCCCATCAATGCTCATCAATCTTATTGTTGATGTGTATAGATATGTATAATTCCAGTGTCTTCCTTTAATTTTTTTAAATAAAAATGAGCATATCATGATTATGCTGCTTTGTAACCTCGTTTTTTTCCCACTGAACAGAGAGGTATTATGAACACTTTGCCTGCCACTAAATATTTATCTATAATATATTTTTATTATTTTAAAATACATTTTAATACAAAGTATTTATAAGTAAATAAGTAAATTATGCCATCCTCTGATTAAGTATGATTATGTAGGCTTGTGGAAAGGTTTTTAATTTACAGAAGTATATGTGGAATGTGATGCCATTTATATAAAATATATGCATATATACATATATATAGATTGAATGCTTATATATGCTTAAATATGTTTATGTATTAAATATCTCTGTATGATGGACAATTTTAAATAAAAATATATGCTTTATTTAAGTAATAAAAGATAAAATTAACATATTTATTTTAAAATATTCCAGCAAATGCCAATAAATTAGGTAGCTGAGATGAAGTGGACAAATTCCTAGAAAGACAAACCATTGACACTGACTCAAGAAGAAATATATGAATAAACAAGAATAAAAATAAATAAAAATAAATGCATAGAAATAAATAAAAGAAGAAGAATCTGAATAAACAAGTAAAGGGATTAAATTATCACTCAGAAAACTACCCACAAAGGTAAGTCTAGGCCAAGATGGGTTCACTGTAAATTCTGTGAAATATTTAAAGAAAAATCAGTATCAGTTCTTCACAAACTCTTCCAAAAAATAGAAAAGGAAGGAACACTTCCCATCTCATTCTACAAGGCCAGTATTACCCTGATAGCAAAAATAGTCAAGAAAAGAAAACTACAGAACAGTTTCTTTTATAAATACATACACAAAATTTTCCACAAAACCCTACTAAACTAAATACAGCAATATATGAAATATAATCAAGTTGGATTTATCTCAGGAATGCAAAGTTGGTTTAACATTTAAGAAGCAGTTAATATAAAATACTACATTAATAGAATAAAGGACAAAAACCACATAATCGTCTCAATAGACACAGAGAAGCCATTTGACAAAAGTCCAACAATTTTTCATGATGAATACACTCAGCATTCCTACACTCTAGGAATAGCAGGAAACTTTCAACCTGATAAATGGCCTTTATGAAAAAAACAAAGCTAACAACATACTTAATGGTCAAAAGGTTGAATGCTTTCCTACACGACAAGGATGTTCACTCTCACCTCTTGTATTTCACATTGTACTTGCAGTTTTAGCCAGGGCAGTTAGACAAAAGGAAGGAAGGAAGGAAGGAAGGAAGGAAGGAAGGAAGGAAGAAAAGAAAGAAAGAAAGAAAGAAAGAAAGAAAGAAAGAAAGAAAGAAAGAAAGAAAGAAAGAAAAAGGAGAAAAGAAAGAGGGAGGGAGGGCAGGCAGGTATCCAAATTGGAAAGGAGTATGTAAAACCATCTGTGTTTGCAAATGGTATGATCTTGTATATCGAAAATCCTAAGGAATCCAGTAAACGTAAAAAATAAACGAATAAAAAATTCATTAAAGTTGCAGGGTTCCAGATCAATATACAAAATCATTTGTATTTCTGGAAGAGATTTGAGGTCTCATTTCTTCCTTAAATATTTGGTAGAATGTACCTGTGAACCCTTTCTGTTTTGGAAAGTTATTAATTATTGATTCAACTTTTTAAATAGATATAGGCCTATTTGGATTATCTATTTCTCCTTGTGTGGATTTTGGTAGATTTTGTCTTTCAAGGAAGTGGTCTGTTTCAGCTAGGTTATCGAATTTGTGAGTACAGAATTGTTCATAATATTCCTCTATTATCCTATTAATGTCCATGAGATTAGCAGTGATGGTTTCTCTTTTATTTCCAATATTAGAAATTTGTTATTCTGTGTTCTTAGTTAACCTGACTAGAGGTATATGAATCATATTGGCATTTTCAAAGAATCAGCCATCGGTTTTATTGGTTTTTTTGTTTGTTTGTTTATTTCATATCATCAATTTCATTGGCTTCTGTTCTAATTTTTATTATTTCTCTCTCTGTCTGTCTGTCTCTCTATCTCTCTCTCCCTTTTTTTCCTTGTACTGGATTTAATTTTCTCTTCCTTTTCTAATACAATCTTAATTTTCCAAAGTGGAAGCTTAGATTATTGATTTTAGTTTCTTCTTCTTTTCTGTATGCATTTAATGCTATAAATTTCCCTCTACTGCTTTTGCTGTATCTCACAAATTTTGAAAACTTGGACTTTCACTCTCATTTAATTAGAAATATTTTAAAATTTCTCTTGACACTTCTTCTTTGACCCATGTGTTATTTAATAGTGTGTTGTTTAATCTCCAGGTATTTGGGGTTTCTAGCTCTCTTTCTGGTATGGTTTCTAATTTAGTTCCATTGTGGTCTAAACGTGTACTTTGTGTGATTTACTTATTTTTTTTAATTTGTTAAGGTATACTCTGTGGCCCAGATCTTGGTGAATGTTCCATGTGAGCTTGAGAACATGTATTCTGCTGTTGCTGGACAAATGATTTTGTAATTGTTAACTAGATCCAGCTGATTGATGGTACTATTTAGTTGAACTATGTCCTTACTGATTTTCTGCCTGCTGAACTTATCAATTACTGATGGAGGGGTATTGAAGTTTCCAGCTATAATAGTGGATTTGTCTATTTTTCTCTTGGAAGTTCTATCAGTTTTTTCCCTCATGTATTTTGTCTCAATGTTCTTAAAAGCATTAACCATTAAAGATTGCTGTGTCTTTTTGAAGAATCAACCCCTTTATCATTATATAATGATATCCCATCTTTATCCCTGTTAATTTTGTTTGCTCTGAAGTCTGTCTTGTCTGAAATGAATATAGTTATTCCAGATTTCTTTTGATTAGTGTTGTTATGGTATATCTTTCTCTCTTCCTTTATTTTTAATGCATCTGTGTTTTTATATTTAAAGCGGATTTCTCAGAAAAACAGTAGAAAAAATCAGTTAACAAAACGAAGAGCTGGTTTTGAAAATATAAACAAAATTGATAAATGTTTAGCTAGACAAATTTAAAAAGGAGAGAAGATTCAAATAAATAAAATCAGAAATGAAAAATGAGACATTACAATCAGCACAGAAATACAAAAGATAGTAAGAGATTAGTACAAATAATTACTTGCTAGAAATTAGATAAACTAGAAGAAATGGACAAATTCCCAGAAATTTACAGCCTACTATACTGAATCATGAAGAAATAGAAAAGTTGAATAGACCAATACAAGACAGTGAAACTAATAAAAAATCTCTCAACATAACTATAGAGAACAAACAGATGGTTACCAAAGGCAGAGTGGGGGGCAGAGATGGGTGAAATGGGTGAAGGGAATTAAGAATACACTTATCTTGATGAGCACTGAGTCATTTATGGAATTTTGAGTCACTATATTGTACACCTGAAATTAACACTGGGTTAACTACATTGAAATTAAAAAATTTTTAAAAGATAGTAAGTAGGGTACTTAAGTAGTACAAAAATACCACTAGAACAAAACAGCAATTATTACAAATACTAAATAAAAAGAGACAGCAAGCAAACAGGCAAAACAGGCAAACCTTCTGACAAAAAAGCCCAAACCAGATGGATGGTTTCACTGATGAATTTTGCCAAATATTTAAAAGAGTTAATGCCTATTCTTCTCAAACTCTTCCAGAAAATTAAAGAGGAGAGAATGCTCTCAAACTCACTTTACAAGGCCAGCATTACCCTGTTACCAAAGCCAGATAAGGGCACTACAAAAAGGAAACTACAGGCCAATATCCTTGATGAGTACAGAGACAAAAATTCTCAACAAAATACTAGTAAACTAAATTCAAAAGGACATTAAGAGGATCACATACCATAATCAATTTACACTTGTTCCTGGCATGCAAGGATGTTTCAACATTGGCAAATCAATAAATATGACATACACAGTAATAGAATGAAGGGTAGAAATTATATGATCGTCCCAATAGATGCAGCAATGCCTTTGACAAAATGCAACATCCTTTCATGATAAAAACTCTCAATAAATTGAGTGAATGTACCTCAACATAAGGATGGTCACACATTACAAACTTACAGTTAACATCATACAGAATGGCGAAAGATTGAAAGCTTTCCCACTAAGATGAGGAATTAGACAAGGGTGCCCAATCTCACCAGTCTTATTCAGCATAATGTTGGAATTAATTTTCAAAACAATTAGGCAAGCAAAAGAAATAAAGTCATCCAAATAAGAAAGGAAGAAATAAAATGATATCTGTTCACAGACAACATCATCTTATATATAGAAAACCCTAAAGACTCCACTAAAAAAATATTAGAACTAATAAATTCAGTAAAGTTGCAGGATACAAAATCAATATTCAACAATCAGTTGCTTTTCTATATACTAGCAATGAACTAACTATATGGAAAATAAATGAAATAATTCCACTTACAATTGCATCAAAAATAATAAAATACTTAGGAATAAATTTAACCAGGAGGTGAAAGATCTGTACACTGAAAACTCTAAGACACTGCTAAAAGAAGTTGAAGAAGATACAAGTATATGGAAAGATATCCTATGCTCACGGATCAGAAGAATGTAATGTTAAAATGTCCCTACTACCCAAAGTGATCTGATTCAATGCAATACCTATGAAAATTCCAATGCCATTTTTCACAGAAATAGAAAAAACATTCCCCGAATTCATGTGGAACCACAAAAAATCCAAATAGGTGCAGAAATCCCTAGAAAGAAGAATAAAGCTGAGGTATCTCACTTCTTGATCTCAAAATATATTACAGAGCTATAGTAATCAAATAAATGTGGTACTGGCATAAAAACAGGCATATAGACAAATGGAACAGAAGAGCCCAGGTATAAACTCACACATTATACAGTCAACTAATATTTGACAAGGATGTCAAGAATGCACAATAGGGAAGGGATAATCATTTCAATAGATGGTGCTAGGAAAACTAGATATTCACATGCAAAATGATGATCCTGGGCGTCTATCTTACACCACTCGCAAAAAATTAACTTGAACGAGATCTAAGTCTTAAATGTAAAACCTGAAACTATAAAAATGTAAGGCCTGACACTGTAAAATGACTAGAAGAAGAAATAGAAAATAAGCTTCTTGACATGGGTCTTGGCAGTTTTGGATAGGACACCACAGTGGCATGTAACAAAAGCAAAAATAAACTGATAGAACTACATTAAACTAGAAATCTTCTGCACAGCAAAAGAAACAATCAGCAAAAACTAAAGGCAACCTACAGAATGGGGGAAAAATATTTGCAAACATTATGTCTGATCAGGGGTCAATATCCAAAATATATAAGGAACTCCTATAACTCAATAGCCAAATAACAAACAATTGAATTTAAAAATGGACAAAGAACCTGATAGATATTTTTCTAAAGAAGACCTACTGATGGCCAAAGGTACGTGAAAAGATGCTCAACATCACTAATCATCAGGGAAATAAAAATCAAAACCACAATGAGATAGTAACTCATTCTAACTCCATTAGAATGGCTGTGATTAAAAAAACAAGAGGCAAGTGTTGATGAGTATGTGGAGAAAATGGAATGCTAGTGCACTATTGGTGGGAATGTAAGATGGTGCAGCTACTATGGAAAACACCATGGAGGTTCCTCAAAAAATTAAAAACAGAACTACCATATGATCCAGCAATCCCACTTCTGGGTGTATATCCAAAGGAGATGAGCTATCCACACTCCCATGTTCATTGGAGGACTATTCATAATAGTCCAGAATATGGAAGCAACCTAAGTGTTTGTTGATGGATACATGGATAAAGAGGATTGTGGTGTGTGTGTGTGTGTGTGTGTGTGTGTGTGTGTGTATACATATACATATATATATGTATATATATATATATAATTATTATTGTTTATCCATGAGGAAGAAGGAAATTCTGCTATTACTAACAACATGGATGAACCGTGTTCATCATGGTTGAACATTATCCTAAATGAAATTAGCCAGAGGGAGGAAAAATACTGTGTGATTTCACTTAGATGTGGAATCTAAAAATAAAAGTTGAACTCATAGAAAGTAGAATGATGGTTATCAAGGGCTAGGAGGTGGGGGAGATGGGGAGATGCTGATCAAAAGGTATTAGCCTTCAGTTAAAGATGAGTAAGCTCTGGGGATCTATGTACAATATGGTGACTATTACACAGGTAATAATACTGTGTTTGTATTTGAAATTTCCTAAGAGAGTAGACCTTAAGTGCTTTTAACACACACACACACACACACACACACACACACACACACACAGACAAGATAACTGCAAGGTGATGGATGTGTTAATTAACCTGCTGTGGTCATTTCACAAAGTATATGTATGTCAAATCATCACACTTACACTTTGAATAAATACAATTTTATTTGTCAGAAATAGATTTGTGTCTACTGGTGTTAATAGTGATAGCTCAGAAATTTCTTGTTAGTACTCATTTATGGTGTTACTGAACGTACTGGTTTAGTAAATCATTATTTTAAAAAAAGGATGATACAGAAAATGTATTTCAATGGGAATTTCTCTTAGCTCTTCACTTGCATATAATTCTGCTTTAAAAATAATTTCGATTTAGACAAAACTTCAAGAATTATAAAAATTTAGTCTGATTTTCATGAGTTTAGAAAAATAAACCTCATTTATTGACCAGGAGAAAAAATATGGGCAAAGGATCTGAATAGACATTTCTTCAAAAAAGATACACAAATGGGCAATATGCATTTTTGAAAAAATGCAAAACATTAGCCATTTGGAAAATGCAAGTGAAACCACAATAAGAAACCACTTTCCACCGAATAGGATGGTTATAATAAAAAAGACAATAACAAATGTTGGCAAGGATGTAGAAAAATCGAAACCCTCATGCATTGCTGGAGGGAATGTAAAATGGTACAGCCTCTTTGGAAAATAGTTTGGCAGTTCTTCAAACATTCAATATAGAGCAAGCATATGACCCTGCTGGCTTTATCACTCCTAGGATAAAACTAAGAGAACTGAAAACATATGTTCACATAAAAATTTGTACACAAATATTCATAGTAGCATTGTTCATGATAGCCCAAAGATGGAAACAATCCAAATGTCCATCAACTAATAAGTAGATAAATAAAACATGATATATTTATTTAATGGAATATTACTTAGCCAGAAAAACAAATGAAATACTGAAGCATGCTACAATCTGATGAACCTTGGAAACATTATCTTATATAAGAAAGTCAGTAATAAAAGAGGACATATTACATGATTCCATTGATATGAAATGTCCAGAAGAGAAAAATCTATAGAGACAGAAATAAAATAGTGGTTTCTTAGGGCTGGACTCTCTGAGGGGAAATAGGAAGTGACTGCTAATGGAAATATATATATATATATATATATATATATATGTGTGTGTGTGTGTATAATATATGTGTGTTATATATATATATATATATATAAATATATATATATATTTGCTTTTTTTCTCACTGGTACCTTTACAGATTCATTGAAATAATTGGGAATTTTGGGAATTTGTGTTTCAAATTATTAGTAATTTTTTTCTTATAAAATTCCTCATCCATTTATAAAATCCCTTTTATATGTTACATTATACTTCAAACCATATTATCAACAATTATGTGGATTTAACATTGAAATAACTTTTATAAGTTTTGTTTATCATAACTATTTATTAGATAGTAAGTCATCCCTTACCTTGAGCTTTCTTTTTCTTTTTTTTTTTTTAAAGAACAATGTTTAGAACATCCCGGAGTAGGAATGGTATACTTTCTGAGTGTTTCCTGGTCTTAATATGAACATTTTAAAGGCTTTTGCTGTAATTGCCAAATTGCTTTCTAGAAAAGTTGTGCTTATGTAATTTCCACGTGGATTTGTGGGTGTTTCTATTTCCCTGCCCTATTTCTTCAATACTGAATATTTTCATCCTATTTAGTACCTGAGAATGTATGTCATATTTGAAACCTAATATCTCATTAATGTTTTAATTTACATTCCTTATTAATGAGTTTAAATTTTTAAATATAATTATTGAACATTTTTCCTTTTATGTATTGCCAGATTATGTAATTTATGTATTTTTCTATTGGTATATTTATATATATTTTGTTGCTTTGTAAATTCTCTTTGTATATGAAGGATGTCATCATCTGTGTTACAAATAATTTACCCAGTTGATATTTTAATAGGTTTATTTATGCTGTTTTCTGGTTAGTACCAGAACAGTTGTTGGGAATTCATTAGGGAGATGGTTAAGAGCATGCACTCTGGATTCATATCCCAGTTTAGCCACTTGTTCACTGTGTACAATCTTGGGAAATGGCTGAATTTCTCTTAACTGCTAAAACTGATACAAAACAATAGTGCTAACTTGAGAGGCTTGTTGAAAGGATTCAGTGACTTAAAAGGCTTAGCATAATACCTGTCATAATTTAGTAACATTCAATTATTTCTGGCTGTTACTATTTGTGTTCTTTTTAACAGATTAGCTGAACAGAGATAAAGAGAATGGTGTGGAATGAATGAGTGTATGAGTTATATTTGTTGCTCTATCTGGCTTCTGACAAGTTTGCTGAAGACCGTTTTACAGTGTAGCATTTGGGTCCTGCTTATCAGAACTGCTGCCAGTGGTCATGTCCTGGGCATGTACCCTCCCTTTTATTAGGTAGCATATTTGATAGGCAATCTCATTCTTATTTTGTTTCAACAACTTGAGTATTTGTTGGGTACTCATTATGTAGGTTTTCAATTAAGTGTACTTTTCAAATAAATAAAGCTCAGCAAAAATAGAGTACTGTTTTCAGATACAGCATACTTCATTAAGTCTGTTTTTTCCTACTTCCATAATAATGGCAGTTGTATAGGTAAAAGATGTACCAAGTGAACAAAAGCTTGTTTCTACCTCTGAATATGCCATGGAGACTTTAGTTCTTTTTTGATTGTGACATTTTTCTCTCCCAAATGCTAGGAGGAATAGGAATGTGAGCTTTCCATAGGGATATCTTCATTGTGTTGTTTCTTTTTATATCAGTTTTGTGTATCTGTATACTCTGCGTTTAAATAAAGTGCGTTCTCTCTATGGTCACTGGTGCAACCTTTGTACATACGCTACCCATTATATTCAAGTCTCCTTAAAACCCTGCGTGTACAAACAAATGCAAACTTTGTACTCTTTCACCTTTGAAAAATTTGTAACGATCATCGTATCTACTTGATCATGAGAATGGAAGATGCTTAAATTCTCACAAACTTCCCTTTATAAGCTGCTTTTAGTTTAAAGATATTCAATCACACATGCCTTTTAGAAAGGCAAAAACAAAAGTGCTTATTTATGGAAGGGAAGAAAGAATCATTGTTGTATTGGTACTCTGTAATTTATTGATGAAACCTTTATAAACTAGATTATTTATAATGTATGTTTATATATTTATATTTAGTATACTAAAAATATGTTATACACACACATATATAAAATGAAGGATGTGATTTGTCATGACTTGGTTTTATAAGAACAGAATGTTACCACTTAAAAAACAAACATTAAGGATCATGTGGTCTAATGCTCTTAGTTTACAAATAATACAAGCTCAGAAAGGCAGCACATGGATTACCCAAGGTTTCATGTGCAGGAACCTAGTCAAGTATTCAGGGCTATTTACTGATTCCATTACTATAGTCATATTTTCATTCAACTCAATAAAATTATTTAATTTTATCTTTTCCCTGAAGTATGTTATGTATATTCCTGTCTCAAAGCCCCAGTAGAGGGATAAGTGATTATTTTGCCTTTCATTGTGCCCGTTGTGAGCTTTGAAATTGTGTGCCATGTTCAGAGGTTTCCAAATAGCCAAGATCATCATAATTAACGGACAGGCTTAATAGTTAGGCCTGAAAATGATGTTTCCAATGGATGTGCCTTTTCATGAAACAACATATTAGAATTGTAGCTTGCTCTATCTTATTGGATTGATCATGGTAGCCCTGGATAATACTAATTTTCTTTCCCCACTCCTTGTGAGGTATTCAGTGCTATTTTTGGTAAGTAGTCCTTGATAGTTTTCCATTTATTAACAATGCGTCTTTAAACTGCTAAAATGCTTTCTTTCGTATCCAATCAAGGCACGGTTGTTCAAATATTAGATGGTTCGTTCTTTCCCTCCCTCCCTCCTTTTCTCTCTTTCTCTCTCTCTGTCTCTCTCTCTCTTTCTTCATTGAAACACTATTTCAACACTTGTTCTAATGGGTTGGATACTGAGTATATATGATGCAGCATAGATTCAGGCCCTGCCTTAATTGAGTGAATTTTTTTGGAGCATTTTTTTTTTTTGCAGATGTTTTTCAGCTTTATTGTGGTATGATTGACAAAATGCTAAAATATTTAAAGTATACATTGTTGTGATTTGACATATGTATATACATTGTGAAAATATTTCCCGTATTGAGTTAATTAGCATATTCACTCACCTCACATATTTACCTTTTTTTTTTTTTTTGGTGAGAATATTTATTTCTGCTGTTTTAGCAAATTCAATTATAAAATAAGTATTAACAACTGTGTTGATACAAACATGTTATATATTAGATACTCAGACCTTATTCATCTTATAGCTTGAATGAGTTTTTAAAATAAGATTAGACAGAAGAGGCATGAGGTTTTGGAACTGGCAAATCTGATCATGTCACCCCTTTGTCCAGAGTTTTTCAAGGGCTTCCCATTGGCTACAGGATGAAATTTCTCTCCCATGGCATATAAGGGGTTTCACGGCCTGGACCCTTCATGTCCCGGGCAAACTCACTTGGTATAAGTGGTCAAGGAAGGCCTCTGGCTTTAAGCTGAAACCTGGAGGATGAGTAGGAGACAGCTGGACAGGCGGGGGGTGTGGTGGGGTGAGAATAGTCTCAAGCACTGGAATGAGACTAAGTGCAAGTCTTGAGGCATGAGAGAACAGAGCAAAACCCCTGTTGGTTTTTTTACCCTGGATTTCTCACCTGAACCATAGGCCACAGAAGATGATTTGAGTATCGGTTGTCTCAGTTTTCCCAAGGATGATACATACCAAGTATTATTCTAGATGCTCAGGAGAAAAGTTAGTTACATCCACTGGATGCCTTAGGTTAGGTCTTACATCAGGACTTTCAAGCTTAATTCTCTGGGCACTCTGGTTGAGAAAGGCCGTGAGTGTGGAAGATGACCGCTAATGGGTCATGGATCCATAGGGCTCTCCTGCGAGTTGCAGATGACATCACGATCTCATTTCACCTCCAGAGTGCTTGGTCATCCCAGAAGTTCTGTGACAGGTGCCTGATGGTCGTAAGCGTTAATTATGTTTTTGCAAGCTCAAGTGCTTGAAGCGATAGCCATACCCCGCCCCCCCCCCCCCCACTGGTTTTCCTGTGCTTGACCTGGTAGGACTAACAAGCCTCTTGCCACTACATTTCAGCCTTGCATACACAGGTTGCCTGAATACATTGTGTAGGTCACATTATTTCTACTGGCACTGGAGCTAGAGAATTTGGGTCTGAAGGATGAGAAATGTCCCTACACCCATGAAACAGAATTCCCTACTTATTGGCAGCAGTGTCCTTCCAAGTCCTGCCTGTATTCAGGGGGGAGAATGTCTGGGACCGCTAAATACCGAAGCATTGGCAAAAAAGCTCCCTATCCAGTGACCAATTCAGCCCCTGTAGATAACACTTCTTAGAATAGACACTGGTATCTAGACCTGCCTGTCAGGACGGCACCATGGACGAATGCCGCAGCGTATGGCCTAATAAAACTATCCAGAGGCGAGATGAGTGTTCAGCAAAATTTGGGCGAGCTCTTCCTGTATCGAGTCCCTTTTCCTCTCTGATACCTGTCTATATATTGTGCAGCTGTTGGCTGTCCCTCTGCTACCTACCTATAATTGATCTTCTGTATCACCTAAATCTGTTATCAGTTATTTTTCTACAATGTAAATCTGATCATGGTACTCCTCTGCCCAGAGCTTTTCAATGGCTTCCCACTGGCTATAGGATGAAATCCCTCCCCCTTTGTACGGCAAGGAGAGGCTGTCATGACCTAGATCCTGTTCTCTGTTTAATTCTTCCTCTCCCCACCTCCACCCCTAGCATTTATAGTTTATAAGATCTAAACTAACTCCCCCCCCCCCACCTCCCCAAACAGAATTGTGCTGTTATAGCTCTTTCTGTGCCTTTGCACACACAGTCCACACCCTTGGAATAGACTTTTTTTTTTTTTTCTGTTAAGATATATGGAGGCTCTTTCTACTAGACTTATGCGCCCCCTGCCAAACAATTACACTGTGGTAACTTGCCAGTCTCCATTCTCTTTATAAGGTTTTGAGAGCAAGTCTGTATCTTTTCATTTTGTTTTAGCCTCAGCCTCTAGTAGAGTGTCACATCCACTCACTAAATATTTACTGCCTTGTAAGGGAACAGTAGAAACAGTGGTAAACAGGCAGGGCTCCTGCTCTTAAGGAATTTATTTATATTCTAATGTGTGTGTGTGGCACTAAATAAGTAAGCAAACATGATGAGGTGAAGAGGAAATAGAAAGGATCAGATAGTAGGGGAGGGTGGTCGTGGTAGTAGAGGGAAGCACTAATTTAGAAAGAGGGTTTGGGGGACAGTCTCACTGAGAAGGCGGTATCTGAGCTAAGGTCTGAAGTATGACCATCCATGGGGCGCCTGGGTGGCGCAGTCGGTTAAGCGTCCGACTTCAGCCAGGTCACGATCTCGCGGTCCGTGAGTTCGAGCCCCGCGTCGGGCTCTGGGCTGATGGCTCGGAGCCTGGAGCCTGTTTCCGATTCTGTGTCTCCCTCTCTCTCTGCCCCTCCCCCGTTCGTGCTCTGTCTCTCTCTGTCCCAAAAATAAATAAACGTTGAAAAAAAAAATTTGAAGTATGACCATCCTAACAGAGAGTTTGGGGCAGTGTTGAAAGCAGAGGAGAGAGCAAATGCAACGGACCCTGAGATGGCAAAGAACTTAACATGTTAGAGGAACAGAGAGAACACTAGTGTGGGTGGAGTGCAAAGGGAGAGTGTGGTTCGAGATGTGTTTAGGGCGATAGGTAGGAGGCTGACCATGGAGGCTCTTGTCTACTTCAGGTATTCTTGAGTTGAATGTGTCATCTAACTATGCATGTGTCGGTTGTCCTCATCCTCCAGCACGGCGCGAGGCTCTGCTTCTCCCCAGCTGTGTCCCCACTGAACCTCATAGCACAGCAATAAGAGCAAGAGGGTCATACATTTCTCCAGTTTTCTCGGTGGAATTGCACCAGATTTGGAAACATTAAGGGAATCAACTTGTTTTCAGTGTTTGGTCTTCTAAGCAGGCCTTTGACAGGAGCCATATCATAATGAATTCAGGATGATGTGAATGACGATGGCAGAGGAACTAGACTAAGTACACTTCGTGGAGCTCTCTAGGTAATAGCCAGGACGGAGCTCCTTTCTTTTGCCCCTGGCCTTCGTCTCCATCTGAAGCAGTGACCTAAAAAATGAAAGAAAAGCTCCCAAGTCCAGTGATGAGTTCACTCCCTACACCAGCAGAAAGTTAGTGCAGAACCCAGTGCAAAGACCACAAGTGAACTCTAGAAATTTAACTACCTTTTTTTCCAAGATGGTAATTGGATATATATATATATATATATGAGCACTGAAGGATGTAACTGCTGATTGAAGAATCTAAAAGGCTTCAAAATAACAGGGAAGTGGACTACACATTCTTCTTCCAGCTGCTGCTGTTCACAACACACTGACAGTTAAAATACATCACACATTCTCTTGTCCTTTCAATGTAAACATTTACTGTTTTAAGTGGACTATAGAATCAAACCGAAATAGAAGGATGAAGACTGATATCTCAGAGGTGAAACTAAACACTGGACTAAATTAAAGAAAAGTAATTTGCAATCCAACTCATAGTTACATATCGTACGTTACTCCGTGTTTGTTCTGGGGAAAGATTAGACAGAGGCTCTTGTTGCTTGCTTTGTTTTTACAACCTGTTACCAGAAGGGAATTCCGTACAGAACAGACAAAATTTTGAATTAGGATTAAATTCGAAAAAAAAAAATGGAACATGTTGTGAAGTAAGGATAGCCTTCTTGATGTTGATTTCCTACCATGCCTCAGCATTGTTTGAAGTCAAGAAACAATACCATCTCCAGTTTGTGTTGTTGTTGGTCTCCCCAGGAAAAATGTGACCTCCTTCCTTCTCTTTACATTGGCATCTGGCCCATGCCTCTACCTTCAACTCTTATAACTTCTTTCAAATTGTATTAACTTTGAAGTCTAAGAGCCTTCAAAATGACCCACGTTTGAATCCCGGGCCAACTCGATCTTTTTTTATTTTAATATGGATACGAAATGTTGCTTAAAACCCCAGTAGTGAAAAGTATGGCATCCTATAGAATGTCACACCATATAAAAAAATTCTGGTGTCCTTCCTTGAGGTTAGTTTTACCCTGAAAGGGAAAAATTACGAATGAATATAGGTTCACGTTGGTCCAATTTCCTGTTTTGCTTTAAATTTTCCTGTACAACACATAAATTTATCAAACTCCTTTCCTGGTGACAATACTTCATTAGATTACTTTAGTGAGTATTGAGGAGATTTTAATCTTATGAGTCATAAAATTCTTTTATTCCCCAGAGAATTTCCTGTGTCTGCCTGGAATTTCGTGTCTTTGTAGTTTTAGCTGGACTCCTTGAAGCAGTTACTCTCTAAATGACTGTGCTCTTGAGGTCTGTGTGTAATACCTGGGGAGCCGGGTCACAGATTGACTCCTACTTTTCAAGAAAATTGAAAAATTAATCCCTTTCACTGCCTTAGTCTTAGTAACTGTATTCAGACATTTTCTTAAACTTTTTAACCTCTTCCTCTCGTGATGGAGATGTTTTTACTTGCTGCTCCTGCAGTTCCCAGCATTAATCTTTATGTGCCCACTTGGGCCTGCTTTTGTCTGTTTCTGTGAATACATCCCGGTGACTTGATGTTGTTGGGTTGCTCGCCTGTCCCATCAGGTTTTCATCACTCGCTTGGTGTAAAGGAAAAGGAGATAGAGTTACAAATATATTGGACCATTTAGTAATTGATGAGACATGCCTTTGCGTATTCTTTTTCTTTTTTTCTTTTCTCTTTTCTTTCTTTCTTTCTTTCTTTCTTTCTTTCTTTCTTTCTTTCTTTCTTTTTCTTTCTTCCTTCCTTCCTTCCTTCCTTCCTTCCTTCCTTCCTTCCTTCCTTCCTTCTTTTATAAGCTCTTTTTGAAGAAGGTGAAAGTCAGGTTATAGTGAGGCAGAACCCTGTGTGTTCTCATCTGAAGGGTCCAGGGAAGTAAAGATGATACTTTTTGACATTTGAGTTTCAGAAATTCTTGGTGATTATTGCGAACACACACTTTGCTAACGTGAGCAGCGTCATCTGCGTGTGCACGTCTCTGTGTGTTTTAAAAGATAATGCCGAGCAGTGTTCTGATAATAAATGGCAGCTGAGCATGCACAGAGACAACTGACGTCTAAGTCTGGATATGCTGTTTGGCAAGATTCATCTATCATGGGACAAACGAAAAATGTAAGGCTAGTAGAACATTGACACTAACAAATTATTCAGAAGTTGATTACTAGGAAATCTTTTACTAGACTTCAATATGTTTGGTGCCTTTAAGGACAAATCTAGAGTTTTATCCAAAAAGCTAGGTACTTGTATAATACTTCTTTCATGGCTACTTTCTCATTTTTCAGCACAAGGCTTTTTCAAAAATTTGAAGTCAGTAAAAGAAGGGATTCTATTTATAAAGCATAAAAGCATATATGTACCAGGTTAGTGTTTTACTTGGTTGATTAGTATATGATTTATTTTTAGAGTAGAGAAAAAAATCAGTGCAATAATTACTTGCTATTTATATATACATACAGAAGATATAAGTCCTTGGAATGTAGCACACATTATCATTGCATAATCTATATCCATATGCTGTTTATAACAAGCTGAAATGTTAGACCCATGAGAAAAGAACCAGATTCTGGCACAGGACTGTTTTGTGGTAAAGAAAGAGGAATGGATTCCAAAATAAAATATATATATATATATATATATATATATATATATATATTTTTTTTTTTTTTTTTTTTTTTTAAAGCTTGATGGTTCCACAGTAAAACAAGAGAGCTGACATGGGGTTTGGAGATATATACGTTAGCATAAGCTGATACTGAAAGCAGTTAATTCCCTTCTTCGTCTGTGTGCTCCTCCAGCTCTTCTGATCCTGACTTAGGTAAATGCACTGGCTCACCTACTTAGCAGGTGGAGAAGGAGAAAAGATGTCTGGCATTGTAACCTCTCCCCAGCCTCTTCCCTCATCCGCTGATGCGGTCCTTCCTTAACAGTCGTTTTTCCTAACAGAAGCAGCTCTGTGTTAGCCAGTGACACAGTGGTTGGAGTCTGTTGCCTTAGTGGCTGTAAGCATGTTGCTAATGATGCTAGGGCCACACGCTTGATTGCCAGTGTGAGTATTTCGATACAGTCAGAAGGCCTTTATCCAGACATCTATTGTTCCCCACACCCTTTCTTATATAAATTTGAGATGAGGAGATGTGTGAATATGGAAATGACCCACTAAAAATATGTTCTGAACTCATTAGAATGGCTACTATTAAGAAACAAAAAACAGGGGCACCTGGGTGGCGCAGTCGGTTAAGCATCCGACTTCAGCCAGGTCACGATCTCGCGGTCTGTGAGTTCGAGCCCCGCGTCAGGCTCTGGGTTGATGGCTCGGAGCCTGGAGCCTGTTTCCGATTCTGTGTCTCCCTCTCTCTCTGCCCCTCCTCCGTTCATGCTCTGTCTCTCTCTGTCCCAAAAATGAATAAACATTGAAAAAAAAAAAAGCTTCTTTTTATTTTAGAGATAGAGCGCCCTGGGGGAGAGGGGCAGAGGGAGAGAGAGAGAGAGAGAGAGAGAGAGAGAGAGAGAGAGAGAATCTCAAGCAGGCTCCATGCTTAGTGCTCAGCATGGAGTCTGATGGGGGGTTTGATCCTATGACCCTGGGACCATGACCTGAGCTGAAATCAAGAGTCAGATGCTCGGGGCGCCTGGGTGGCGCAGTCGGTTAAGCGTCCGACTTCAGCCAGGTCACGATCTCGCGGTCCGAGAGTTCGAGCCCCACGTCAGGCTCTGGGCTGATGGCTCGGAGCCTGGAGCCTGTTTCCACTTCTGTGTCTCCCTCTCTCTCTGCCCCTCCTCCGTTCATGCTCTGTCTCTCTCTGTCCCAAAAATAAAATAAAAACGTTGAAAAAAAAGTTTTTTTAAAGAAACAAAAAACAAAATAAGGAGTGTTGGAAAGGATGTGGAGAAATCGGCAACTACTAGTAAGAATGTAAAATGGTGCAGCTGGTAATGGAAAACTGTACAGCAATTCATAGCAACTCCACGTTTAGGTATGAACTCAAACGAATTGAAAGGGACTTGAACAGGTATATTTGTACACCAGTGTTCACAGCAGCATTATTCACAGTAGCCAAAAGGTAGAAACGGCTGAAACACCCACTGAAAGATGAGTGGGTAAACAGACTAAGCAATATACCTAAAATGGAGTGTTATTCAGCCTTAAAAACAGGCGAAATCCTGATACATGCCACAACACTGATGAGTCTTGAAAACATTATGCTAAGTGAAATAAGCCAGGCACAAAAGGACAAATATTATACGATTCCGTTTATATGAGGTACCTAGAGTAGTTAAATTCATAAAGACCTAGAGTCCTGGAGACAGAAAGTAGAACGGCGGTTACTAGGGACCGGGGCGGAGGGGGGTTTGCCGGGGGGGGGGGGGAGGTACTGTTTAATGGGGTACAAAGTTTCAGTTTGGGAAGATACAAAAATTCTGGGAGATGGTTAGTGGTGATGGTTGCCCGGCAGTATGAATGTACTTAATGCCACTGAACTGTATACCTACAAATGATTAAAATGGTAAATTTTATATTCATATTTTACTACTATATATACATATATATGAAAAACAAGAAAAAACATATGCCTGTGTGTCTGTCTACTCTGTTCTTAATGCTCCCCGATACCACTTCACTTCTGATACCAGACATGTGGGTTTTCCACGTATGAAGCAATTCTGCACCCCCTGGGTATCTTACTATTTGACTCAATTCTAACATTGTCTACCTGGAGTTAATATCACATCCCGCATGTTGGTTAAGGGGTCAGCCCCACAAGACTCCCCCACCCCCCACCTCCCCTTCAGATGCCAATTACAAGGCCAAGTTGTTGTTACCTGTGCTTTTGATGGACCTATGGCTATAAGTTGAAGGTTCCTCTAACCTCCTCCTCAGGTTCAATTAATTTGCTAGAGCGGCTCACAGCACTCAGGAAGAAGTTTTCTTACTAGATGCCCATTTTGTCGTAAAGGAATGTAACTCAAGAACAGCCAGGTGGAAGAGATGCGCAGGGCATTTATGTGGGAAGCCGTGCAAAGCTTCTATGACCTCTCTGGGAGCGTGACTCTCCCAGCACTTCCTCATGTTGATCAACCTGGAAGACTTAACCCAATCTCCAGAGCCTTCCCCTCCCAGGAATTTTGGGAGTTTCAACTGTCTAATCACAAGGTTGGTTCTTGTGGCAACCAGCCCCCATCCTTATGTCACCTAGGGGCTTTCCAAAAGTCATCTCATTAACATAGACTCAAGTGTGGTTGACAGGGGCTTGTTATGAATAACAAAAGACACGTTTGTCACTGTAATCACTTAAGAAATTCCAAGATTTTTAGGAGTCTTTGCCAAGAGGGGGCAAAGACCAAACACTGCATATATTTCTTATGACAAGTAGAATTACCAGTCTACCACCTAATCTTCAAACCTGGATCCCTTACAGCAAAACAATCATAAAAGTCAAAAGGTACTGACATATTACTAAGATCTCATTTAATAGTTAAGAATAATGTAGGTCAGGGACTCCTGGGTGGCTCAGTCGGTTAAGCATCATGATTTCAGGGTTCAGTTCTTGAGATGGAGCCCCATGCCCCACGTAAGCCCAGAGCCTGCTTGGGATTCTCTCTCCCTCTTTCTCTGCCCCTCCCCTGCTTGTGCTCTCTCTCTTTCTCAAAATAAATCAATAAATTAAAAAAAAAAGAATAAATGTATGTCCCAGGGAGAGACCACTTAGGCTTGCATTGTTTCCGGCGGGATCGTGTCAGGAACAGGAGTGAAGACAAAATATGTATTGCTTATAAATCACAATATCACCGTATATAAATATATATTATCTAATGTTATTTATCTTCACTATTATTGAATAGTTTTTATTTTTAAAAGTACTCTCTGAGAGTTTTTTCAAACCATCGTAATTAGAGATTAAAGATGAGGAAGTTAGACTGAGCTACAACCGGCAAGATGAAAAGATATGTGTTCCTTCCCTACCTTCCCAAATCCTAATTAAAGTAACCAAAGTAATGTGAAAGGACTTCCTAAACTTTGAGAATTCCTGCCAGATAAGGTAGATTAGGATGTGATTAATGGATGATACTAGGGGAAGATTTGTCATTCTCCCTTATGAGAAAGTGGTATGGTTGTAAGTTAGAGGCGATCCCGTGCGAACCTAAATAATACTTCTGAACTGGAGAGTTGTGAGAACTTAAAGGCCAGGGTAGTGCTCACGACAGGTGGGGAACCTTCCATTTTGGAAATCCTTCACTACTATGGAGCAATTAAGTTCAAAAGCAGTTGAATGCGTTAGGTCTAAAGGCAACTGTCATTATACGATATAGGTAAGAATTAGAACCTATCCTTGCTGGACCAGGCAGTAACCAGCATTCAGATGGCCACCAGTCGCAGTCCCTTCATATACTTGGGTAGGAGGACAGGCCATAGAGTAAATTCCATGTGGGAAAAATGGTCCCTGGCATAAGAGATTGGCCAAAGTCAGTGAAAAGTATAGAAAGATAGATGTCCACAAGACGGACAACCTGTAACACCTGCCCCCTCCTGTTTCCTCAATGTACTGGCTCACTGACCTGGTAATACAAAGATGAATGAGGTCTTCAGCTCTCCGTGTAAGAGGAGACTCGTAGCAGCACTTAGGTGGACACTGAAAGGGTTGAAGAGGAATATATGTTCGTGATGGTTTGGGGCCGATAGCAGGCCAAAGTGCACTTCTCTCGTTTGGTGCGGGAAGCAGAAAATGAATACGCGTGGAACTGCAACATATTTGGCCGTGTGAGCAAATGAAAATAACAAAACCCTGGGGAAAAGCATACATGTTAAAGAATATTTTTATTGAAAAAATATTTGCGCGCTCAGTGAGAGATAAAAAAAAAAATCTTTATAAAAGAGATGAAAGATGAAATGTCATCACAGACCGAGATGTAACCCAGCTGGTAGAACGAAGAAAATCCTGCAAGGAAACTAACCGCGCTGTAGCTGAATTGAAAACTTCATTAGAAGCAGTGAAGAAGCAAATTGAATCTCTTAAATATCTGCATAGTAATCTGGAGAGCCACCTGACAAACTATTTTGCAACGCTGAGGAAAAAGAAAAAATAATTGAAGAGTTGCGGTCCTAAGATGACAGACATAGATGACAGAAAACAGTGAGGCAACAGAGCAAATGATTTTCCTCAGGAAAGAGAGTGGAAAAGACAAAACAGCAAAGCAAAGAATGGTTAAGAGGTATATTAAGAAAGATAGGAACTGCATGTTTCAAAGACCACATTTACTGTGTTCCTGCTGGAATTGGTGAAACAATACCAGCCTCTAGACATCCAGCATTCAGGTAAAACAAAAAGGAGTACTCACGAAAATATACTCTAAGCATCTAAACAGAGAAAGGAAGTCTCTGAAGGAACAACAGTCAGTTCTGTCCCAGACATCATCTCAGCCTTGTCCATCAAAAGACAGATGGGGACCCCTGGGTGGCTCAGTCGGTTTGCACATCCACCTTCAGCTCGGGTCATGGGCTCCCAGTTGGTGAGTTCGAGCCCCACATCGGGCTCTGTGCTGACAGCTCAGGACCTGGAGCCTGCTTTGGATTCTCTCTCTCTCTCTGTCTCTCTCTCTCTCTCCCTCCCTCCCTCCCCTGCTCATGCTCTGCCTCTCTCTATTTGTCAAAAATAAATAAATGTTAAAAAAAAAAAAGAGAGACAGATGGGCTGCCTGGGTGACTGAGTCAGTTGAGTGTCTGACTTTGGCTCAGGTCATGATCTCACATTTTGTCAGTTGAAGCCCTGCATCAGGCTTGCTGCTGTCAGTGCAGAGCCTGCTTCAGGTCCTCTGTTCCCCCCCTCTCTCTGCACTTCCCCGACTCACACACACACACACACACACACACACACACACCCCAACCCCCCCCCTCCCCCGCCTCACAAAAATAATAAACATTTTTCTTTTTAAAAAAGACAATGAAACCATTTGGCTTTAGAGCTGTGAGAAGACTGGGACTCAAATTCTATAGCCGGTCAACTGCCATTCTCTATGAAAGAAGCAGGAAGATCTTCTCAATGCATGATGATTTGGGAAGCATATTGTTCACCTAGTTAATACTTAGTGAAGTATTCCAAGCTGCTGAGAAATGAACCAAAATAGAGAACTTGATTATGGGGAAAGTATAGTATATAAGGACTATTTGTGAGCATGAAACAATAAACATAGGATTAAGTTTAAAATCACTGTTTCAAAGATGGTATCACCACAAAATGCAAAGTCAAAATGATTTTTGAAAGGACAGTTATACCAAGTAAAAAATGGATAATTTCACCAATAGCAACTTGGGCCAAAAGTCCCAGTTTATGCCAACCAAACAAGTTAGAATTAGGAAATAAAGGTGCAAGGTAGGTAAATTTGTGCTGATTTCTTCATCTTACACATAAGACTTTCAACGGGTGCACTTTCATTGCATGTAATTAATACAGGCAAATAAAAAAGCATTTGAAAAATGGAAGGTTTAATCCATCTAAAACTAAAAATACTAGATAATCTACTGATCCGCTAGAGAAAAAGTCAAAGGAAACACCTACTTTAGGGGAAAGCTTTTATATAAATGTAAATGGGATACGCTTTCCTTTTAGGAGACAGAAGTCCTCAAGATTAGCTTAAAGAATTCAACTTTGTAAAAGGCATACTCTATCTAAAAGGGATACTCAAAGCAAAATGACACAGAGAAGTTAAGTTAAAAATAGAAGGATGGAGGGGCGCCAGAGTGGCTCAGTCAGTTAAGCAGTTAAGTGTCTGACTTCAGCTCAGGTCATGATCTCTCTTCAACGTGTTTGAGCCCGCGTTGGGCTCTGTGCTGACAGCTCAGAGCCTGGGGCCTGCTTCAGATTCTGTCTCTCTCTCTCTCTCTCTCTCTCTCTCTCTCTCTCTCTCTCTGCTCCTCCCTCACTTATACTCTCTCTCTCTCTCTCAAAAGTAAATAAACATTAACAACACTTTTAAAAATACAAGAATGGCAAACTAAATGAAAAGAGGAGTCACATTTTACTATCAAAATGAAATTAAAGGCAAAAACCCCCAAACATTTCTAAAAGAGGTTTTTTAAAAAATTGGCTAAGGCTACAATCCCCAGTGAAGATATATTGATCTTGAAACTGTATATGCCAGGGGCGCCTGGATGACTCAGTTGGTTAAGCATCCGACTTCAGCTCAGGTCACGATCTCACAGTCTGTGAGTTCGAGCCCCACCTCGGGCTCTGGGCTGATGGCTCAGAGCCTGGAGCCTGCTTCCGATTCTGTGTCTCCCTCTCTCTCTGCCCCTTCCCCGTTCATGCTCTGTCTCTCTCTGTCTCAAAAGTAAATAAATGTTAAAAAAAAAAAAAAAAGAAATTTTAAATGCCAATAACACAGCTTCAAAGTACACATGTAAAAACTTGTAGAGATAGAAGAAATTGAAACACAAATGTCATGAGAGACTTCAATGTCTCTCGGTGTCTGACATACCATATTGGGAAAAAGAGAACATGGGGCTCTGACTACATAATCCACAACATTGCTGAAGTAAATACGTCAATTTAGTGAGGGTAACTTGAGGATACAACCAACCTATTTGCAGATAGACAAAGAGTTAAGAAAATATGAAAGCCTTAGCGTATAAACCACTGATTATTCCAAACCATGGTACAAATCATAATCTGAGTAAAATATAGGAAAGTAGAAATTAATAATAATGGGGAAGCAAAAATTCCAACAACTTTTTAAAAATAGAACTTTTTGAATGGCCCTTGAATGAAATAAGCAAACAGAACTACAATTACACAACTCTTTTTTCTTGTGGGCGACTGATTTTTCCGCCTAGAGGCTCATAGGAGTTTATATCTTGAGTGTGTAAATAATTCTGTTTTGAGGGTCTGTGTTAGTTTTTCCTGAAACGCCTTGAAACCTTACGATCTGTAGATTTAGTTATTCATTTTAGGAAACGTTCCTTCTGTTTTAAGTGTTTAACTGTTTTAAGCCTTACGATCTGTAGATTTAGTTATTCATTTTAGGAAACATTCCTTCTGTTTTAACTGGGAAAATGTCTTTTATTCATTTTGCTTTCTGTTTCAGGGTCTCCCTGGTTTGTTGTTTGCTCTCCAATTATATCCTACATATACTTGCATGATTACTTCCATTTGTCTGTTTTCTTCCATATTCACTTTTCTCGAGCTATGTTTTCTTGCCAGGGATTCATTTTTTTTTTCTGTGTCAGTTCTGCTCTTTGATATTTCTAATGCATTTCCTATTTCTGAAATAATAGGGACTTTTTCCTCGACTCTGCTAATGACTTTTCATTTCATTCTGTTGTCCACTTATCTGCTTTTAAAATATTTCATGGTGTTCGTATTCTCTTTAATTTCCTTGAGAGTTATGAACCGTTTGTGTTTTAATTTCTTTCTCTGTTTTGTGGGATAAAACTTCCAGGAAAAAAACCCCAAACATTATTTGCCGTTTGGATACTTAGACTTCTCCCACTGTTAAAAGTTTTCTTTTCTTTTTTAGCCTACCCATTTAAGAAAGGCAATTCTAAATTTTTTTGTCCAAAAATAGTGGTAGGTGTTTTGTCCTTCAGGCTCCTCCCTGTTTACTGGGGCTTTGTCTGTAGTCTCAGCAGGAGGAGCAAGGACTATTAACTCATTAATGGTTTAGGAGCACTGGGGGAGGAGCAGGGGGAGGTCCCTTCTAACTGTGTGACTGGTTTGTTTGGTCTTCTGCATCTAGAAGCCCCTACATTCGGCACTTGCTGACTCTGGGGACACCTTCCAGGTTAAACTGTGCTCCCACTTCAGAGTGGGCCCTTGGGGCACTCTGACACAAAGACCCCAAAGGCCTTCAATTATACATTTAATGTGGTCCACTGTTTTTTATGTTTGGGGAGAGTGATTCCCTCTTATTCATTCTCTCTCCAGCCCTGTTTGTCAGTGAGGACAATTATCCTCCTCCAAATCATTCTCCAAGTCCCACCTACCCTTACCAGAGATGTTGGATGTCCAATTTCAGTAGTTCCCCTCATGGCCATCTTTTCTTCAGGCGTCATGTGCAGAAGGAGACTTGAAGGTCTGCTTCCACCCCTCACACTGTGGCCCACACACCTGGGTACTGTCACAGGGCTGCTTGGGGGTTTCTGAATTTCATCACCCTTTTGCTCCACTGATAACACTTCTCAAAGGTTGTTGTTTGATATTGATAATTTTCCTACTTTTCAGGACTGAAAAAAATATTCTTGGCTTTTTCAAAAACTTACTTCATTTGGTTTCTGCTAAGGGAAATCTTCAAGTCTGCATCTATGCTGCTTCCTTTCCCAGAGTGTGCTTCTTGGCTTTTGCTTTTGCTTCTCTCTGATATTCTCTCAGATCCACATACTGTAGCCCCACGATAAATGACCCACTCCACTTGTATTGCCCTGGTGCCCAGCCAGAGACAGCATCACAGGCTTTCTGGGTTACCGTATCTGCTGGGAGAAACTTGATCATTTCCCCAGATTCTTAAAAAGGATGGGCATATCCTTTTGAAAGTCTTCAGTAATGGAGAATCTTTGCCTTTGAGGTGCTCACTTTTCTAAGTATGCTCAAATTATATTTGCAGCCGTTTTATGTAGAATCTTCCTTGGTTTAAAGGCTACTTATTTACAGCCTGTGTGGGTTCTACTCACTCTTTCTCCCTTCCCTTCTCTTCCCTTCCCTCCCCTCCCCTCCCCTCCCCTGCCCTCCCCTTTCCTTCCTTCCTTCCTTCCTTCCTTCCCTCCTTCTTTTCTTTTCTTTTCTTTCTTTCTTTCTGAAAATGGATTTTTATTGTCTACTTTGTACCTACACCTGTGAGTTGGATCTACCCATTCATGTCAACATCTGACTTCAAGCTCTTGGCTCTATCCCTATACTTCAGTCCTGCTTCTTTGGAATTGGCATTCCTACTGTGATCTTTTTATCCGCTCCTCTGAGTCTGTTCTAGTATATCCTTTAGAGCACCCAGTATGCAGAGAGTTTAATATCTAGTTGGGAAGATAAGCTTAACATAATAAAATAACAAACAGTAATTTAAAGTATCATTGAGTAAGCTTTAGGTTGTATAACAGAGTTGGTAGGTGTCATTGACAATCAGAAGTAGTGGGGAAAAGTTATGAAAAGCTTTGGGGAACATATGGGACTTTTACAAGGTATTATTATTAAAATGTTCATTTATCCTTTTGAGAAGGAGAGAGAGTGAGCAGGGGAGGGGCAGAGAAAGGGAGAGAAAGGATACCAAGCAGGCCCCATTGTAAGCATAGAGCCTGACTTGGGCTGGATCCCACGACTGTGAGATCATGACCTGAACTAAAATCGAGAGTCAGGCATTTAACAGACTGAGCCACCCAGGTGCCCCTGCAAGATATTATTAATGAATGGTTGAGATTTGGAGATGGCAAAATTCCAGTCAAATGAAAGCACATGAAAAAAAGAACGGGTAGTGAACTTGAGTATATTGATGCAACCATGAAGGTACTCTTCTGCATACTCCCATCTTCTTTCCATAAAGGAGATAGCAAATACGGGGCTACGGAAGGTTTTTTCCCCCTAAGTTTTTTTTTTCCTGTCTGTAGGCTTCTATGATATAAATTCCTTACATTTGTGTGGTGATTAAATATTTTTAAAGCACTCTTATATATCATTTGGCCCCTATAACAACCTTGTGAAGTAACAGATGAGGTAGTCAGATTCTAATTATCTTGCTAGAAGTTTTATATAGATAACAAATGGTAGAACTGGGGGGGGGGGTGATTTGGGCTGGAAGAGCCTGATGTCTGGGAGGCAAGTTAGATGTTATCAGATAAAAATAGTGAGGCCCCCAATTTTGATGGTAGCTGAGGAATGGACAAGGGATAGAAATTAGAGGTAGTAGTAATCACAGTAGTTTATGAATAAGTGGATATGGGAGTATAACAGATGAGTCTTGAATATTGGTAACTAAACAATGCTGATGCCATTATCAGCAAAATATATGCAAGGCCAGTCTGATTCTTACTTTGAATCCACTCTTTTTTTTTTTTTGTAAGATGAGATAAAGAACTCTTTCTGACTTTTTGCACTTTCCTGTTTATTTTTTTAAATTTTTTTTTCAATATATGAAATTTATTGTCCAATTGGTTTCCATACAACACCCAGTGCTCATCCCAAAAGGTGCCCTCCTCAAGACCCGTTGCACTTTCCTGTTTAAAATTTTGTTGTTTCTCTATCTTTTGGCCAAGACCAAGTCTACATTTAAAAATGTTTTTATGTATTTCAAGACTATTTTGAGTTTACTCTTTACCTTTCTTATTGCCAGACTACATAATTTTAATTACTGGTTTATTTAACCATTTGTATAGGCTATTTCTTTTAATAACCCTTTTATTGTATTTGTGATTGTCTTCTGAATCTTTTCCAATTTTTCACATATCTCGCTGGGTGTTAAATTCAGATTTGGTAATAATCATCATAGTTATAGCTTGAACAGTATTGATTTTGAATAAAGAACGGCACATCAGGTTTCTTAAAATTTGTACACCTGCTTATTCACACTATTATAGTGTTACACTACACTGATGACCCAGGCTCAGCGTATCATGTTTCCTGTTAAGCACTTTGAAACATTTTGGTAACATTTTGTGAAAGTTTCTAGCACAGTGTTGATGGACTTCTAGGCAACCTTCCTCCTTCTCTGGAAGGTAGAGGTCTTGACCTTCCTTTCTGATAAGAAAGGAATTCATCAAGTTCACAGTAAAAGATAAGGCAAGGGGTAGTAACCCCCGGTTTGTGAACTCCTGAAGTTTTAGTATATGTATTTGGATTAATATTTTTCTGGAAAGGGTCCAGATATTTCATCCATTTTTCAATAGTCTCCAGTAATCTCAGGAAGTAGATGTTTTAAATTTCAAATTATAGAAGAAGAAACTGAGGTTCAGTGAGGTTGTATTACTTGTCAGAGATTTCACAGACAGCAAATTTCAGAGCTGGGATTTGAACCTAGTTGTGTGTGTGTGTGTGTGTGTGTGTGTGTGTGTGTGTAAATTAAACTTTAAATTCCATGTTTTCCACTTAATACATTCTACTTAGAAAAGGTGGGTGGTAAAAAATGATTCTATTCTAGGAAAAGTCATGATAAGAAAACCAGGGAGGATTGAAAAGTTTCAAAATAGTGTCAGTGAACTTTTTAGGCATAGGCTTTGGATCAGGAGTTCTTAACTTAGGGTCGTTGGATTGAATTTGGAGGGTCCATGAAGTTGGATGAGGAAAAAAATCCAAATTTGTTTTAACTAACCACAATTTCTTTCAATTATGAATATAGAAAACAACCTGCAGTAGTATTTGTGACTTTATCACCAATAGAAATCATAGATATTTTCATATCATATTATAGTTGTCACAGATATCTCAAAATAACATTTATACTCATAACTACTTCTAAATTATAGCAATTTTAGAGCCACTATTAGAGCTTTTTATTAAAAAAGTGCATTCATTACTGTGTCACAGATTTGTGGGTTTTTATTTTTTTCAGCATTTGATTACATTGCTGGTTGGGTTTTTTTTTTTTTTTCCTTTTTTAAAAATGTTTTTTATTTAGTTTCGAGAGAGAGAAAGACAGAGTGTGAGTGGGCGAGGGACAGAAAGAGAGGAAGGTACAGAATCCGAAGTAGGCTCCAGGCTCTGAGCTGTCAGCACAGAGCCTCATAAGGGGCTGAACTCATGAACTGTGAGATCATGACCTGAGCCGAAGTTGGATGCTCAACCAACTGAGCCACCCGGGTGCCCCTGTGTTTTTTCTTTGTAATGCCATGTATTTCCTCTCATTCATTTAAAAACATTATCCTGTGGAGTCCATAGGCTTCACTAGATTTCCAAAAAGTCCATGGAACAAAAAAGTGTAAGCACCCTGCTTTGGGCATTACATCATCATTTCAGCATTTCCAAAGAATTTTTCTTAGTGTATTCAGCATGGGACATGCAGGTCAAGATTTCATTCATATAATAATACTTATTGAAAAGAAAATTTACAAAAATCATTAATCATCTGGTAGAACATGGACTTTTTGGCTTCCAGGAAATGTTTGTAGCTTCTTCTCTATTTTATTTCTTGTCATCACTAGTTGTATTCTGTCATAAACTGTCCTTACCTGACAGCTCTCTGGGGCTGCCATGGGGACAGTTTGGTGTAGTGTCTAAGAGTAAAAGCTTGGAGATAATCTTGGTTCACATGCTCACTTCACCACTTAATAGCGCATAGGAAAGTGACCTTGTCAAGATGCATGACAATCTCTAAACCTCAGTCTCTCTACCTGTAAAATGGGAATAAATAGGGTTGCTGTGAGGTATATATAAGACAAAAAATGTAAACCAGTTAGCATAGCATCTGACAAATAATAACGATCACATTCATTGAAGATGGTCCTGCATATGACTCACTACTCTATACTCTCCATTCTAGTCTCTCTGCATCTCATGAGCTGAATAGTGATGGGCATCTTGGCAGGGACAACTTGGGTAAAGCTTTTGGCCTTATGGACTGAGGGACCAGAAAGCAATGTCATAAAGCATGACGGTGAGATCTTGAATGTGGCAGATCATTGCAAGTGTTTGAGATTCGTGGACTCTAGGAATAAAGATGAACATAGCCACTCATAAATGTAACTGGCTTTCTTGCTCCCAAGAGGCTAAGAAGAAGCTAAATATCTGAGCTGACTCTCTGTCCCTTACAGGACACTAGGAAACAGGGAGACTTTCTCTTATTCATACCCTCATCAAGATCTGGCAGCTCACCCGTGTCAGTGTTTCCAAAGTCTTCAGGACTACCAGCTTTTGGATTACATTAATAATGAGTCCTGAGCCCAAGTGAGCCAACAAAGAAAAATAATATATCTAAGGGAATTCAGCCCTCAGGATCACTCAAAACAAATAGTCACATATCTGATGAAAGAGAACTTGTAGCTAAACCAAAACAAAGAAACCAACTGTGATGACACTGGTTGCCTAATCTACGCATGTATAGTCATCCTTTTTTATTCAGGGCAGAGTAACTCCCTTCTCAGGTGAATAGTACTTGACCTAAGCTAATCATAAAATTCCACTCCCCTTGTCAGTGATTGGTTTCAGCTTGGACAGATGCCCCATTCTTGGTCGGTTGCATCTCAAAGAACATCTAATTGGAGGTTTCTGGTAAAAGTTCTCCTCACTAATAAAAAAAGACACACTAGTTGAAATGCTTCCATTTTCACTGGATGTTGTCCTGTCTGCCTTTGGTGTCTGGAATTGCTGCAGCCATTGTGTGACCATGAGGACACATGTGTGACCATCACTGACATTGTTAAAGAGGGCAGAAAGGAAAACACATTGTGTCACCTACGTGACCAACAGGGAACCACATAAATATTATGTGGTCCTTGTTTTGTAAGTTAATAGTGTTCTTAATTTTAGAGCCACATTCTATGTAGGATTAACTAGAAAGCAGAGGTACCTAAAGCCTAGCCTGGTGATGCTACCCCTGCATTTCAAGGATAAAGAGGAAATTGTATAGGCTTCCAAATTCACAATAGAAGTATCAGGTTAGTGTTAGATTTCTCATTTGCAACCCTGGAAGCTGGAAGATGGCAGGATATATCGTATGTATAGATGGGGAAAGGAGGAGAATAAAAGTTTTCTACAGGCTTTATTTCACATGGGTGGGAGAAAGGGGGAGCAAGAGAAGGAGGATATAGGGTCTTGATTTGGAAAACAATGGGTCTTTGTGGAGGAAACTGTGTCTTGATGTAGTGTATTGTAGATAATTCAGTGTTTGTGAGCACAGAAGAAGGAAAAATGGCATAATGGGGTGGGGGGGGGATGGAATGAATGTGAATTTGATCCAAACAGCAGAAACAAGGGGAAAAATACAGCAAAAAATGAATCATAAATACAAAGCAAGATGAGGGGAAGATAGGTATGTCAGTTGTTAAATATCAGCGGATTGAATTCCCCCAATAAAAGACAGAAGTGGTCAGAGACTGAGTTAAAATCTAGCATTTGCCACTTACAAAAACAAAGTATAAAGGAAGCTTGAAAATACAGGCATTGTCAAAAAGACGTCAGACCAAAGTAAACAAAAAGAAAAGGAGAAATGGCCGTATTACCATCAGACAAAGTAGACTTTAAGCTAAAAACACAAAAGGATAAAATGGCAAATTTGTGATCATAAAAGGGCATTATTCATGAAGAGTATAGAGCAATCATAAACTTGTAGGTGTAAAGTAACATAACAACTAAACATATGAATCAAAATCTTTAAAGAAAACTTAATTTTAAAATACAGAGTTATCGGGGCGCCTGGGTGGCTCAGTCGGTTGGGCGGCCGACTTCGGCTCAGGTCATGATCTCGCGGTCCGTGAGTTCGAGCCCCGCGTCCGGCTCTGTGCTGACGGCTCAGAGCCTGGAGCCTATTTTGGATTCTGTGTCTCCCTCTCTCTGATCCTCCCCTGTTCATGCTCTGTCTCTCCCTGTCTCAAAAATAAATAAAAACGTTAAAAAAAAATTAAAAAAAATACAGAGTTATCATGGATAACTTCACTATGTCTCTTTCAGATTGAGACATATGAGTAGTCAAAGCTAAGGAGGTTGAATAAGCAAATAATATAATCAATAAACTTGATTTAGTAGATATATAAAGTATCTTTCAAATTAAAAAAAATCCCTCAAATAAAAAACATAATCCTATATTTTCATGGAACATTAAAAAATAGATCATTTACTTGGTCACAAAGAAAATAGTAATAAGTATTATTAAATTTAATAAATTTTAGAAAGCAGAGGCCATATTTTTATAATAATCCAATGAAATTAGCAGTAAATATCTAACTCTGTGGGAGACACTGAACATTATATTTAGAGGAAAATTTATAGCCTTGCATACCTTTGTTATTAAAGGGAAAAAAAAGATGAAAAATAAAGGAACTTTATAAAAGAAACAATAAAAACTCTAGGAAGATGGAATAAAGATAAAAGCTGAAGTTAATGAAATAGAAAACATTAAACAATTGTGGAAAGAAAAAGCGAATTAAAGATGATTTTTTTAAAGATCAAAAAAGAACCCCGATTAACTTACAATGAACCCATTTAAGGAAAACAAAACAAAGCGAAAACAAACAGAAATGTTTATGAAAAAGAAAACCAGTAAGTAGATACTTGCTTTTCCTAATATAAGAACATGTTGTGAAGCCATAATAATAAAATTATATTTGTATAGCAATAGATAAATAGATTAGTGGAGTAAACTAGAGAATATGTAAATAAATATCAGTTAAACATAGTATTTCAATTCAGTCAAGGATGGACAGTTTAAATATTGTTGATGATCCCGTTGCTCTTGCATTTGGAAGGAGATAAAATTGAAATATTATTTCATATACAGAAAGAAATTGCAGATGAATTGAGATCTAAATGCAAAACAAAACAAAAATCCTGCACAAAATATAAGATACCATGTGTATAGTCCAGAGGCAGGGAGCTCTTAATTACTGAGCTAGGAGACCAGAAAGCACAAAAGAAAGGGATAGACATACTTGACTAAAAAAAATCATAAAGTCAGTACAGAAACAACAGATATAAAAGGGTAGCTGTAATGCAGAGGCCACTAATTAACATCTGCAATATACAAAGAACGGTTACCAATTCAATTGCAAAGAAAAATAACAACAATAAATAACCCAGTAGGAAAAAGGGCAAAGAATATGAAGATGTAAGTCTCAGAAAAGCAAATAGCCAACAAGCATTAAAACTTGGCTACCTTGGGGCATCTGGGTGGCTCAGTCGGTTGAGCATCCGACTCTTGATTTGGGCTCAGGTCATGATCCCAGAGTCATGGGAGGGAGCCCTGTATCGTGCTTTGAGGTGAGCATTGAGCCTACTAGGGATTCTCTCTCTCTCTCTCTCTCTCTCTCTCTCTCTCTCTGTCTCTTTCTCTCTCTCTCGCTCTGTCCCTCTCTCCCTCCGACCCTCCCCCCCCAATAAAAGTTAGCTATCTTACAGATAGTCACTGAAATATAAATTTTGCTTAAATGAGCCACTGGCAATAATTTCCTGGAAGTTTTCAAAGCTGCAACACCTGCAGGGCCTGGGTGGTCCAGTTGGTTGAGCGCCCAACTCTTGATCTTGGCTTAGGTCATGATCTCATGGTTTGTGGGTTGAAGCCCCATGTGGAACTCTGCTGCTGACAGCATGGAGCCTACTTGGGATTCTCTCTCTCCATCCCTCTGCCCCTCCTCTGCTCCCTCTCCCTCTGTCTCTCTCTCTCAAAAATAAATAAATAAACTTTAAATAAAAAGCTGCAACACCTATTTTTGATGGAGGGTATGGAGAAAAAGGTATTTAACTATATTTGTTTTGGAAAGCCATCTAGAAACATTTACTAAACATAAAAATGCATTTATCTTTTGACATAGCAATCCTATTCCTAAGAATCTATGCCATAGGAAGAAAAACTCTACCAGAGATAGGAGCATATATGCAAGGTTGTATGTTTCACAGAGGAAAATAATTGGACACAAGGTCATTCCTGTCATTTGGGGGATGGTTGCACAGTGGAATATTATGCAGCTACTAGAACATTTACATTTATGTGTGTGTGGATACCTATGATTTTGTGAGGCTAATAGAACATGGAAAAAAATGTGGTAGAACCCTTATTAAGTTGTTACCATAAGCTTTCCTGAAGGATGCGGAAAGGAGCAAAGAAAATATGGAGAAACAGTTGCACTTAAAGTACATATGATATATTCCCATTTATGCATTTATGTATGGTTAATAAAATGTGTGTGTGACATTTTTCAAAAGCAATGGGAGCTAAGCAGCGAGGCATTGAAAGACTAATGGCATTAAGATATCTTGTAAGCCAGACACTCAGGGCAATACCTGGAACTGAACATAAAGTTCAGAGCAAGTGAGAGGTAAAAATCGGGGCGCCTGGGTGGCGCAGTCGGTTAAGCGTCCGACTTCAGCCAGGTCACGATCTCGCGGTCCGTGAGTTCGAGCCCCGCGTTGGGCTCTGGGCTGACGGCTCGGAGCCTGGAGCCTGTTTCCGATTCTGTGTCTCCCTCTCTCTCTGCCCCTCCCCTGTTCATGCTCTGTCTCTCTCTGTCCCAAAAATAAATAAACGTTGAAAAAAAAATTTTTTTTTAAATTATTTGTATGGGAGACACATTACAAACAAACATGCACAGAAAGAAAAACTGTTAAAGAGCAAACAGCTATTACGTTGGCTCTTGATTTACACCTTAAGTCAAAGTACATGCTTTTTAAAAGTCTTTTGTATAGCGCTAGATTTTGGCAAAATTCCCCTTAAGGGATTTTTCTGAAGGGAGTTTTCTAATATGGGGAATATAATTTAATTTTCATCTCGCTTTTAAGACCATGATTTTAATAATACATGATTGAGACTTTAAAAAAATTTTGTTATACTGAAAGGAGGCCAAGTATCTCAATAAAAGGAGACTATTTGCTGCTGCAACAGTGCCAGGGTGCTTTCTGTTTATGGATGCTGACCATGCCTTCCGCAATCTTATGCTATTCAAACTAGAAAAGACCAAAGAAATTGCATAGGTGTCCATGACGTATTATCAAGAGATAGTAACCCATTGAGTGCTATACTCTGGTCTGTAGTGATGAAAGAACAATAAATGCTTGAGAGGTGATCTTTGTCACAAATGTCTGCAATACAGACGTTGATGTAGCGTGATACCATTTTCATAGCTTCTGTTAATATTTTCTTCAGCCTCAATTTGGTTCACTTTTTCAGCTAACATTTATTTAGTGCCTACTCAGTACTAAGTAGCTAAATCTTGTACCTGCACCTCGCTTCATTTACCAGTAGTCGAGGGGTGCCTGGGTGGCTCAGTGGGTTGAGCATCGGACTTGGTTCAGGTCACGACCTCACGGTTCGTGGGTTCGAACCCCACGTCCTGTTCTGTGCTGACAGCTCAGAGCCTGGAGCCTGCTTCAGATTCTGTGTCTCCCTCTCTCTCTCTCTCTGCCCCTCCCCAGCTCATGCTCGCTCGCTCTCTGTCTCTCTCAAAAATAAGTAAATGTTAAAATTTTTTTTTTAAACAACAAGTGGTTTAGAGGAGCAAGACTTGAGTATTATTGCACAACTGACAGAATAATATGTCAACCTATAGGCCATGGAACATACTATGGATGTGCTTAGACCTTTATGGAATTTTTCTCATTTGTTTTTTGTTATGGTTGTCCAGGGCCAAATTAAAATATCTATGCAGTACGATACCACTTTAACCAATTTCATCCATCTGAAGTTCAACTTTCTTCACGTGATCACATCTAATTTTTAATGCATTAAGCTTGCCTGTGGTCAGAAGCAAAGCCATTGAGACTTTCAAATTACAAAGACCACTTGTACCCATGGGTCTTGCTTGGTACAGGACCTTGGCTACATAGAATAGTTTAGTTTCACCTCTCTGAGGGGCTCAAAGAGCTGTTGCTATAAGGGGTATTAAGTGGGTTAGAATGTAGGTAGGAATTTTCGGTAGAGAGAAAACTGTCAGCCAGGTGCCAAAATCATCATTAAATATTAGTAAGTGACCTAGAGATTCTATAAGTAATTCTGTAACAAAGACTTTTGTGACTGTGTCTTTTAAGACAAAACCAAGGATTAGTTTTAAATCCCAGATTTCCAGAGTAACTAGGCATCCTTCTGGGAGCTTCAAATGCATCAGGAACAAAAGAATTCTCTGCCCCCTTGAAGCTTTCATTCTGGTTGGGAGAATACAGACAATAAACAACAACAGGAAATGTAAACAGTAAGTTATAGTGTATTAGAATGTGATTAAATGTATGAAAAAGAAGAGCAGAATAATGAGGATTGAGTGTCGGCAAGTTTTCCCTAAAGGACTTTAAAAAGAACATGTAGTTATCAGAGTATGCCTTGGTTTGATGTAGTTTGCTTCGTGCCTTTTTGATGTAATTTATTTAAAAATTTTAACATGCTAGAGAATATACAGTGTTTAATTTCTTAAACTTGGCCATGTGTCTGCTACAAGGGCAAAACATCTTTTGTTGTATAAACAATTATTTTGTTCTAAAATATATGTGTTTAAAAGCTTTCCTTAGTAATCTGTTCTGTTTCAAAATATTTTTTTCAGGATGGGTTGTCAGAAATTTAAATTGTAGTAGGTGAACTAAGTTTTGATGCATCATAAAAAGGTGACGTAGACCAGTGAAGGATCATACATTTATGAAAACAAGGAAGTATTTTATTCAGATTGTAGTACTTAGAAGTATATCATAGAATAACAATCTAAAGTCTATTCCAAAATTTAGAGAGGTTTCAGTTAGAGAAAAATATCAGGAGGAAAATTAGATAAGTAAAAGAATTTCAAGGCAAGTCTCTCAGAAGAGTTAATCTAACATTTTTTTTATCAGGCACATGTATGTAAGAAAGAAATTATTTGAAAATCTTGATAGGTACTCAACTAAAGAATGTAAGTAATAGTTTTACAGTCCCAAATGATGCTATGTAGTGAATAGACCTAATTCAGGACTGCAGTTGAATGGAACATTATTTCACTTTTAGTCTGGGTTGCATGTCGCTGAGAATAGAATCTGTTATTTCTTTGAATTTCCCCGTCCTATATCCCTCCTGGCATTCTTAAGGTCAGTGAAGCACAGTAAATAATCTTCACTCAGCGAGCAACCCAAATCACCATCTTCCTGTTCGATGTAGCCAATAAATTCTGAGCAAACTCAACTCTCTGTGAAGCTTCCTAATGGATGCCTCACTGGACTGAAGAGCTTTTGGAAGCAAAATAAAATAATCATCTAAAGTTGAATGTTTTTAGATCAAGGTTACTAGGTCAACACTAAATTTAAAACCAGTTTGAGAGACATTTTTTAATGGCACTTAGAAATTATAGCCAAAGGCCAGGTCGTTACATGTGATGTTGCTCAGATCCTTTGATGCTAAAAGTCTACAACTGCCTTATGTGTAAGATACACTTTTTAAAACATTAACTATGATTTAAAGTAGCAAGAGACAGTTGTTCAGGCCAGGGAAAATAAAGTCCCCTTCCTCAGCTTTTTGGTTGAAATGGTTTGAGTTCAGTAATTTTATTGAACCTGAAAAAAAATTATTAATAGCTGCCTCCTCAAAGGGAAACAGAGAAGCTTGCCCCTGTCAATTCCTGCTTAGGAGTTTCTGAGACATTTTGAGATTGCAAGAAAACTGCAGATGAAATCCGTACCAATTAGAGATCTTGTGTGTTTGGAACTATTTCAAAATGCTGTGCGGGGCTCAAAGGAATTAGTCAAGCCTGCTGCAGTACAGCTACATTATTAATCTCCAGAGAGAATAGATACCAGATGTTCACACTGCCCAAAGGACACCTCAGTGTTCTTGACAGTCTTTGGTCATCTTGTCCTTCAAGAGATTCAAATGCCCAACATGATTATGATTGATAAGACTATGTGGTTTCTACAGAAGAAGTTACTGATAATCAGTTTGAAGAAAGACAGTATTTTTGGTAGGAAAATAAACAAGATGTTAAATTTGATATTTGTAAAAAATTGCCTAAAGCCAAGTAGTAGAAATTCTTTGCCTTTTTAAAAAAATTTCTTTGATTGGCCTAGAGATAGGTGTATCTATAAACTAAGTGATGATCTTTTAATAAAGTCCAGTTTTGTTGTTAAGTAATGAAATATGATACATTCTTTATTAATTCATTGAGCAAACATTTTTATGAGTGAAGTGTTGAAGATATAGTAGCAAACAAATAAGTAAACAAAAAACAGCAATCATGGTCTCACGGAGCTTGGGGAAAGAAGCAGGCATTAATCAAAGGTTACCCATATTTATTTAAATAAGTAATTACAAACCGTGATACATGCTTTGAAAATATTGGGTGCTGTGAACATGTTTGGCAGGAGAACTTGACCTAGCGTTAAAGTTCTGGATTCCTGTGTTTAATCATATTTGTTGAGTACCTACTGTGTGCCCAAAGGCAAAACAGATTATCATAGCCATTTAAAAACTACACTCATCACTCCCAGTTTGGTAGATTGAAAGATACTAGGAACAGCAGCAACAAACCACTTAAAAATAAACTAAAGATAAAAAAGATCCCGGAGGTGGAATTTTATTTTAGTCTTTCTTCATATATGGCTTCTGTTCAATATCCTAAAGAGCATTTGAGTCATGCTTAAGATTTTTAGCGTATTACTCATTTTATTGTGAAAATCCCATTAGAAAATAGTGTGAAATTTTAAACACCTTAGAAAACACAGAAAGGTGGGAATCGAGCCCCAGTATCCAAGTATGTTAACGTGTATATCATTATGCTCTCCTGCTAGTCGTTCACCTCCCATACCTTCCTTCCCTGCCAGGCTCTGTAAAGAGCAGCTTTGTTTAGGTGCCCCACTTCACATAAGATTTTCAGCCCAACAGAGTTGGGCTTCTGTCAGTGCGTTGAACTGGCTCTGCCTAAAGTCCACCAGACTTCCTAATTGTTGAATTCAGCAGTCTCCTCCCTGATCTTATTCGACTTGTCCTTTCAGTAGATTATGTCATTGGCGACTGTCCTCCAACTTGAAACAGTTTTCCCTTATCTGACTCTGTCCTGGTTCCCTTGTCCTCCTCCTGTTTCTTGAAATGCTCTCTTTCATTTTCCTTCACTGACTCTTATTCCTCAGTTCACCTTTCACATACCTGTCTCGCTCTCCCTTATTGCCTCCTGCATATCCTCATCCATAACCTTACTGTCTTCTGTGCTCTGATGACTTTCACATCTGTATCTTTAGCCAGGGTCTCACTTCTGAGCCCACATCTCCCTAAGCCTCCTAGATAGTTCCACACTAAACTGATTTTCTTGTTTTCCCTGGAACATGTATGACTAGCATGATCCAGCTAGTCATACAAGCAGGAAACCTAGTAGTAATTCGACCCTACTCTTCTCCTTCACTCCCCAGCAGGTACCACCCAAATCAGTGAATTGTGGTCTCTTAATCTCTCCATAATTTCTCACCTGCTCTCCAGTCCCATCGCAAATGCTTTCATTTAAGAGCTTCATCGCTTCTGTTCCCCCACAGTCTTGCATTTGATGTACCTGTTTTCGCCTTCTTACCCCCACCCTCAGTCTGCTTCCAGAACCATCTTCCTAAAGTATTAGTCTGCTTATGTTACTAGACTGTTTCAGGTGACCCAGGCATCATGCCATTTAACATGTTCCTGACATTCAAAATGCCACTGCCACTTAGAACTACATAACAGGGTTACTTGACAAGATGAAAAAGCAAGGCAATCAATAACCAAAATAAAATGAATGCTTGAAAATGCATTTGAGCATTTTGTATCCTCGTGAATTTTTAAAAAAAAATTTTTTTTCAACGTTTATTTATTTTTGGGACAGAGAGAGACAGAGCATGAACGGGGGAGGGGCAGAGAGAGGGAGACACAGAATCGGAAACAGGCTCCAGGCTCTGAGCCATCAGCCCAGAGCCTGACGCGGGGCTCGAACTCACGGACCGCGAGATCGTGACCTGGCTGAAGTCGGACGCTTAACCGACTGCGCCACCCAGGCGCCCCTCTTCATGAATTTTTAGAATCTGTAGATCTATGCTATTTTTTGTATTCTAAACTTCCTGTTTTTCAAGAGAAGTGTTTTAAGTATTATTTTTATTTGAGGTACTGCTTAATAAAGCTGAATGAAGCATGGGGGAATGTTTGCCAAAACCGCCGGTTTTCTTTTTGTCCTAATTGCTGCTGAACCATTTTCTTGACTAGAATAGTTTGCCTCTTGAGACTCACTGCTTGTTTGCAGTGATAAAATCATGTCATCAGCACATAGGGGGATACTTGTCTTTATATTTGCAGTGGCAAGAGGGCGGAAATAGAATACATCCTCACACCATAAGGAACGACCAAGTGTAGAGTTGAATAGTGTTCTATAAAGTTTTTTCCACCGAACCAGCTCCAGGACGAGACGGTCCTGGCCTGCTGCAGTTCTAACTCAGAGGGCATTGCAGACGTCATCCTCTCATGCAAGGAGTCCAGAATCACTTTGTAGCCAGCGTCAAGTCTGAGCCAGTTAAAGCTGCTAAACCTTACATTGATTTTGGGTTTTATCAGTAAGGCAAAAAATAATATAATGGTGGTTAGTAGAAAAATTATGATGCCTGAAATCTGTTGCTTCTCCCCATAAAATATTAGATCAAGAGACCAAAATCTGCAGTTTATTAAAAAGAAATCTCGGCTTCTTGTTCAAGATGATAGACTGAGCATACATGTTCGTTACCCTCTCTCCCAGGAGAACCCTATAGAGTGAGCCTAAGGAAAAGACGAAGAAAGAGGAGGAGGAGGCATAAAAGAAGAAGAACCCCACTGCAAAGAGAATCGGAGTAGGGGTGGGGTGTTGAGCAGACAAAAATTTTAACCAATTTTTTCCAAGAAAAAAATGGCTGGCAATGCATTATTGGGCATGACTGATTAAAGAAAGCAGCAGCCCAAAATACGTACAGGACTTACGGCCCAGGTGCCCAGCAGAATTACGGAGAGGCTCAGAGTCAAGAACAAATTGTCAAGAGCAAAATGGGGGGCTGACGACAAGTTGTTTACCTGAAAGTCTAAAGAACAGCTAGACCAGTTTTACAGCTTTCTCACTTTCATAGTTGGAATGGCAGATCATCAGTTACCCACAGGGGGGAAAACAAACAAACAAACCTGGAAGACCGCTCTCTAAAGATATTAAACAGCCTGTCTGGGAGAGTTGGGACTGCTCGTGAGGTGTTGCGCTCCAGAGTGAGCCATTCCCCAGATAGGTATTCAGGGAACTCTGGGACATACCCTTGTCCCTCAGCAAGAGACAACAGTGTCCCCAGAGCTCCCCATCAGCTTTTCTGTTCAGGGCTAAGAGCTAGTCAGGAAACAAACCTGTACTGTACCTGATAGCAGAAGAAGAGTATGTCCACTGCATGGGACAACTGACCCAGACCTCCATTCTTAAATAGAAACGGTCGAACGAAGAAAACCAACAGCAAGAAAGGCAAAAACCAAGAAAAAGAGAACAAATGCCCCCAGAGGAAGCAGAGATATTTTAGAGAATAATAGAAACACCAAAATTACAACAATTCTCTGATTCATATTCACAGAGGTATTTGAAATCTTTCACTTATAAAATAAGAAGATGATGTTGTTTAAAAAAAAAAAAGACCAGAAAACCAAAACTAGAGACCAGGAATAATGTGAAAAAAATATGTGGCCAAAAGATACCTATGATGCAGTGCCATTCATGTGGCTTTTTAAAAATTTAAAACATTGTATATTGTTTATGAATATAGACATATGTAGAAAATGAATCAAAGGAAGTGTGGGAATGGTACGTAAACAATTAACTCTGGGGCACCAGCAAGTGTAAGGGTAGAGGAGAAGGCTGGAGGCAGATCTGGCTGTAACTGTAACATTTTAGTTTGTTAGAAAAAGAGAAAAAGCTGAAGCAAATACAGAAAAAATATTGTCTGTTAAATTTGGGTAGTTAATAATCTGTTAAACATGGATGCCTATATATCCTAAATATTTTTGCATATGGTTGCATGGTTGGAATATTTCTAATTAAAATTTGAAAGTTAAAATATTGAATTATAGAGCAAATTTGTACAATTGTGTAGGAAAGTCATGGTCCAAACGAAAAAGAAAAGAAAACGTGACATGCCTTTTAGTAGTGATGCAGTATAAAAGAAGGGAAATCTGTCTGACTTTAGGCAGCCTGGGGTTATGCCAGTTGGATCGTTGGAGAAGGGGATCTAATCCCAGCACTCTTTAGTTGTGCAGTAAGCACCACGTATATAGCCATAATAATACTAACACTGTTTACTAGTTTTCAACTCTCAGAACCAATCTATAGAAAAGCATAGAAGACTTCATTATGGCTGAGCATTGGAATGGGGAGGAAAAGGTAGGAGGGTCAGGGGGCTAAGGCCATCTTAGAGAGTGAAGAGTCAAACGATACTAAGCTGTAGGATAGTCACGCGTTCATTTGTTCATCTGTCAGATAGTTTTGGAACACCTTTTATGTCACAGGCGCCGTTTTAGGTGATTGGCAATACGTGGGTGGACAAAACTGACAAATTCTCTGCTCTTATTGAACTTACATTCTAGTTCAAGAGGAAGACATTAAGCAAAGTTTTAAAAGAATTAAAAATAATACACCTATCAAAAATTGCAAGGGGGAAGGGAGGGGAGATTGGTGGAAGTATGAATACTCTATCTTCATCATTGACAGGAGGGAATCAATTTTTAATGTCAAAATAGCCCTGTCCAATGGTGGGAATTTCTATATCTGTGGAAATGAGGTTGGAAATGTTCTACGTCTGTACCTGTGTTGTCCAGTGTAGTAGCCATGTTAACGACATGTCACTGTTGAACACTTGAAATATGGCTAGCATGACTGGAGAACTGAAATTTTATTTAATCTTAATTGATTTAAATTTAAGTTGCAACATGTGGCTGGTAGCTTCTGTATTGGACAGCACGGATTGAAAATGAAGGCATTAAGGTAGCAGCATAAGCTTATTTTTTAGAATTAAACCTAACACCTGTTAAACATGGTTGTTCGCAGGGGTGGGGCGAATTGAAAGGGAATATTTCACTACGAGTCACCTTGCACTATTTGATATTCTACTACATACATATATTTGGTCGACTACTACTTAAACTTTTCGGTCTTTGAGGGGGAATAGAGAACCAATATTTAAAGATGAGATAGAAGTTAACGTTTGACGTGTCAAATGAAGTGAATAGCTGGGCAAGAATCAGAACTCTAAACTTCAAACGATTCTCGATAGCAGGGCGTCTGCGTAGAGAGTTGTATCATTTGGCTTGAGGTAGCTAATTAGGGAAGTCGTGGTCAGTGAGGTTAACAGATTCTGGCTTCAGAGATACTAAAAGCTACAAATTCTGAAATATGGTCCTAGAATTATAGAGCTGTGGGAATCGGTACATACAGAAAAATACAGATCTGTAAGTGTCCGCTGTGTCTCACCAAAACCATGCTCAAATATTTATCATTTTTTTTAAAGAGGCATTTTTAAAAAAATTTTTTTAACGTTTATTTATTTTTAAGACAGAGAGAGACAGAGCATGAACGGGGGAGGGGCAGAGAGAGAGGGAGACACAGAATCCGAAACAGGCTCCAGGCTCTGAGCTGTCAGCACAGAGCCCGACGCGGGGCTCAAACTCACGGACCGCGAGATCATGACCTGAGCCGAAGTCGGCCGCTTAACCGACTGAGCCACCCAGGCGCCCCTCAAATACTTATCATTATTAAAACATCATCTAAGCCCAGCTGAGATTTATTGTGTCCAAGCTGATTTTGCACTTGAAGATAATAAAATATTTGGAATTACATTTCAGTGTAATGAATTCTTGGTCATGGGTAGTTTCTGTTGTGTTCTGTTGCTGGGTCATGCAGCTAACTTACTGAGGTTTCTCATTTTTATTTGAGGATTGGGGGAAGATACGGGGAACACGGCAGCTGTATAGCAATCCTTGTTAAATTAAGAGTAGAGGTAGGAGGACCCCATTTTCTAGACGTGGTACAGATGGGGTTGGCTTCAACTCGTTCATAGTGTGTTGCTGGTTTTGACAACTCGTTTCAAAGATTTTTGAAAGGGAGGAGGAAAAGGTTGGCATGGAGCGATGAGAAAGCTTTTCTCAGGAGGCAGTTAGAACAAAACGCTTACAGCTCGTCAGTAGAACACCACTGTGGAAAGCTATGTCACTATTCAGGGATGGGTTCAAGTAGACTCTGAGCAGCTTCGGTGAGCCACATTCTGAGTCCGAAGGAAAACTTCTTTTTACTGCAGTCTTAAAAAAAAAAAATCCATACTAATGTAGATGGTAGCAAGCCCCAAGGATCTTCCATTAAACTGAATCCCTTGCTCTTCTATTTGAGATGTAAATGAACATATCCTGGATTTGCTTCCTATTATGCCAGTACTGTGAAGTTATGTCTGCAGATTAATGTGGCCTGCTGGCTGGGTCACACTGAAGCAGGACTGCCTACAGACCGCCTTGGCTGATTTAGTTGTGGTACTTGTATCTGTATGCTGTCTGGAGGCGAGAAGTCTTTGAGGGGAGAATCTATTTATTGAATAGAGGACGTTCCTGGTGATAACAGGCTAATATCTAAAAAGTACAGTGTATACTTTTAGAAATAAAATGACAATACACCCGAATCCAACCTCATCAAATAGAAACAAAGGGATGTGTTGGGGGTGGGGCGAACCAACTGTTTATACAGGTTTTCAAATGACTGTTCTTGTAAAAAGTGCATGGAATGCATCCAAAACAAATAATGTTTTGTTAGATGAGAAGACCAAAAGGGAAATCCTAGAGAAAGGAGAATGGATGATCTTTCTTTAATGTCAAAACTGACATAAACACACCCCCCTCCCCCTTTTGCTCAAGATAATTTTCTCAACAAGACCCAGATTGCTTCAGTCTTGCCTATCACCCTTTGAAGCACTTTCCTTATTATTAGGAGTGGGGGCAGGGTTTCCTTTGAGGATTTTTGCAGCAGTGAAGAGTTCCTCCTTTAAATACTTTCACATGATGAGGGAATTCCGCTTTCAAAGTGCTGTCATCTCTGTGGCTTCTCTGCCGTGAGACAATTTATTCTTGGGTAAAGGTCCTTCTTAGTTTGATTGTCAATAAGGACTTACTTTTCTGATGGATTCTCCTTGTGTAGAGCTCCGCTTTTTCTGGGAGACCTAGCGAAAGAATTCAGTGTTCTCCTGTGTTGACCTTAATGAACTTGGCCATGATTCTCTTTTGAAATGTGTTCCGCCACACTGGGTTATTTATAGTCTTCAACATAGTTGCCCTTGTCAGTCTCCACTAATGAAGATTTGAATGACGTATCAAACGTTCCATCTTGAAAACTGCATTTCTTCTCCAGCGCAAAGAGACACTGAATTTTGGGGAGTTTTGAAAAAAAATTTTTTGGTTTGGTTTTTTTAATGTCTCTTCTGATGTTTAAACAATGCCATGAGAAATAATTAGTACACTATTCAGGTGTCAACAATTTTCCCAGAAACACTGAAATCTTTTGAGAGCCTCTACTCTGTGTCACTATACCTCATCCTTGTCTAATCTTGAATACGGTTTTCTGGAAAATTCTATAAATATTTAATTCATGGAGACAAAATGTATAGCTGTGTGGTTTAATAGCTCATTCATTCAAAAGCAGTTCCTTTCCCTCTCCGAAATTTTAATAGGCAATGATTCACAGTTGTTAGGAAAGAATTAGAATTAAGAAACCCCAAATAGGATCGACAGCTTTCTCAATATTATTACATAAAGTGAGCTTCTAAGTATTTGCAGTTGTTTTAGATAAATGAATAAAAAGTTACCCATGTCCCAAACTAGGTTACACATTTATGTCATTATTCTTGGACTTACTCTTGGAACAGTTTGGTTGTTAGTGACAGAATCGGTGTTGTGTAGGGTGCATTCATTATCCACTTCAACCTAGAAGCTCCTGAGTGGCACAACGTAACTACCATCCAGTCTTAAAACCTGCAGCCTCCTTCCTGTTGGAGTATTGAAGTGAATGATGTCTTGGCCTTTTGTGGATGAAGAAAGTGGAACATGAGAAGAGAACCCTGGACCAGAGTCAGAATACACAGATTCTAGCTTTGGCCCCTGCCACTATCGGCAAGTCCCGTGTCCTTCTGCTCCCTCTCCCGCCTCTCCCCACAAAAACTTCTGTTTAAGCCAGTGACCTAGATGATCTTCATGGATTTACCATCCTAAATAAATAATAAGCTCCCTCTACCTGTAAAGAGAGGCTTAATTATGATGTTTGAGCCAAGTTGTGTACTCCACTGAAAAAACAGCATTCTTATTTCTTAATCTAGCCTGTAAAAAAGGAACGTGACTATATTTTCTCTCTCCTGTGGGACTCTGTAATGTACCATAAATATTCACCCCATTTTCTTATTTGTACAGACTCTGCCTTCTAAGTGTTCACCACCTAGTCAGAGAGGAAAGCATGAAAACAAATACGTCAAAAATCCAGTATGATCAGTAGAAGAAGATAAGTGTATATAAGATGAAGAGGCGGGGCACCTGGATAGCTCAGTCAGTTAAGCGTCCAACTTCGGCTCAGGTCATGATCTCACAGTTTGTGAGTTCGAACCCCACATCGGACTCTCTGCTGTCAGCACAGAGCCCTCTTCAGATCCTCTGTCTCCTCCTCTCTCTGCCCCTGCCCCACTGGTGTGCTCTCTCTCTCTCTCTCTCTCTCTCTCTGTGTCTCAAAATTGAATAAACATTTTAAAAACTGAAGAGGTAACTTGGGAGGGGGAAGTGTATATATTTTATGTACATTTCTCCAGGCCTACTTTGAATCCTAGAAATAGGAAAATGCATGTGTGTTGGGGGTAGCTTTATGGTAAATTCGCGACAACAACATTGCTAACTCTTTATCTGTTTCCCACTGAATCAAGTATGTCCCTCCACGATATTAGTTGCCATAAAACTGCGGTCGAATGAGTGGTATGTAGCCTGGGAGGTTAAAAAACGTAGAATGTTCCCTTCTTTCTTTTCACAGCTAAGTTATTTCCCAATGTCTTCAAACACCGCCTTTAAACCTCTCGTTGCTAGCTATTGGCACCTCTGCCATTGAACAAGAAGAAGACTTAAAAGGTGTCCAGTAGTCATTATAAACCAAAACCCATAGCCTGGAGTGAGTTGAGATTCTCTTTAGAATTTAGAGAACAGGAAGAAAAAGTTGTCCTGACTGATGTGTCTTGGCATAATGGCTTTCTGAGGCGTGCAGAGTAAAGGTTTTTCTGGTGAGTTGCAGCAATCTTGAACTCAGATCACGGAATTGGAAAGTGTTGGTGCTGTTAAACCCAGCACCAACCGTGAAAGCTGTACTGTTGCATGGTGGGGGATGGGGAGCTTGGGGGGAGCTTCTTATAAAAACTTGGCCTGAGCTAATTTGTTTTGTTTGAAACTGGAAATCATATTGTTGAAGTCTGCATTCTGTTTTCGTTCAGTTGGTGTATTAACACAAAGCACCGTGTTTTTAAAGCGCCTCCTCCTTTCTGCAGGAATAAATTTGGCTTCTGAAAGAGAAAAAAAAAATGTGCCAGCAGTTCAGCAACATCGCACCTCTTCCATCACTTTGGGCTTCAGCTCAGTAACTCCAGACAAATTTTCTGGAAATATGTAAAAACAGGCCTATAGGTACTGAACGTAAAAATCCTGACTGTACACTCATAAACATTTGTACAATCTGAAGGCCCTTATCACTGAGTTTCTTAAAGCAGTGTGCATATTTTAAAAATCATGAGAATAAATGAAAATTGGAACGAGATGCTATTTGAGAGAAGATGCACCCTAGAGATGCCGGAAGAACACTGCTCTCTGACTTTTTTCTAGGAAGTGAGCAAGCCTCTTGCCCATAAAATAGGTAGAAGCTGTGATTTCCAGATACCCCTGTCCCAAGAAATTAGATAAAGATGGAAACTGTGGAATACCATTTTGTAAATATTTTAACCATACAAACTAACTACTAAAAAAGCATGCTTCCTAAAAAGGCATGGAATAGTCCAAAAGTTAACAGCCAGAACAATTGGATTGTGTTTTGGAAAATGTCACGCCGTAAGACCCATCATGAGTGCCCAGTGACTCTGAAGAAGAGAGACAAGACAAAGTGGCAAGAGACAGCTTTATAAATTCAGGAATGCTCTGAAAAACTACTGGATGGGCTAAGAATGCGTCTTGAAACATAAAATCCCAATGCAACTGTAATCTGAATGTGAGGAAAAGGTTATTCTTAAAAAATAGTTCCACTCTTATGAAATACGTTATCCTTCAGCTTTTGACTTTTTTTTTTTTTCAGGTTGAAAAAGTTCAGCATGATTCATATACTAAAGGTTGTCTTTTTTTGCACAGTAATTCTTTAAAACTGTATTCTAACCCAAGGCTGTGTATCTCTCCTCTCTGTTTTGCTCTCGTGCTGCTCTGCCCCAGGTTGGCCTTCCTTCCATGATGTGATCAGTTCTGACGCAATCACGTTCACGGATGACTTTTCCTACGGGATGCACAGGGTGGAAACAAGCTGCTCTCAGGTCAGTTAACCCCACCTGAAAAGCCAGTATGCTGTCCACTCTGCACTGAAAACACTTTCAGGACCCCTGGTTGTGCTAAATGTAGCAACTGAGGCCAAGTGACCGATCACAACACCGACAGAGGAGCGCAATGAAGTCTCTACAATGTCTTAATGATATCTCGGTCTTCAGGTGTTTAGCAAGTCCAGTTAAATGCCAGTCATTGGCTTCAACCCTATTTAAAAAAAACCCCAAAACACTGTTAGGGAAAATCGTCTTCAGTTGACTCAGTGCAGTGGGAAATGGGCTATTATGAAGATTTCACTATGTGGCTTTATATAATCTGATGTTAGGTAATAGCCCTCTCCCTGCAGTTCTGTGCACCCGTTCAGTTGTAATACCTCTAACGGTAATGATCCAAACGTGGTCAGTAAAGACCCCAGAAACAGCTTTCCCTGTGTGGGTGAGAGGTGGGAGGTTGGGGAATGGCAGTGGGAAGAGGAAGTTCCGTGGTAGGCTGTAAGAAGCCAGAGCGAGGATACGTGATAAGGTCATGCCTTCTCTACTTCTCTTAGTAGATAGACCTCTCTTCATTTCCCAAGGGTGTTCTAATTAGTTCCTATCACTCTTCTCTATGCAGATTAAGACTGGCTCTAAGGGAGAAAACGAGCATGTGTTGAGGAGGCAAAAATAGTTAATCTCTCACAATCAAGGGACTTGAACTCATAGAGTATTTTGTATTTAAACCCAGAGACATAGCCAGGACCGTCTGTACACAGAATAGAAGAAACTGACCATTCTTCTCTAGAGTAGAAAGTACTGTTCTAGTCTGCTTTAAATAAGTGAAATGTAAAGTCTGAGTACTGTGGCACTGAAATTCATTGGTACTACCTAGTATTTTGTTGGGGGATGTCTGTTGTGCATATCAGAGGTAAAGGGGGCACCATCAGGCAGCTGAAATAGCAAAGCGATTGCCACGTGGGCCTCCCTCGACATTCTTCTACCTGCCCTTTAACCCCCTTCATCAAGCACAAGGGTTTTAGGGAGTAGGTGGCATATTTACTACCGAGCAGGGAGGGAGACTGGTTAGAACCTAACCCTCTGATGAATTTGTACTTTCTTTTTTTTAAAAAAATAAAGCTGGCAAGTTTACTGTCTTCTATGAAGACCACTCTCTCCCTTGAAAAGCAGACTTCATATTTTATCTAAGTCATATTTTCAGCTCACTCTTATTTCTAAGATATAAGTCTCTGAGGGAGATAGTGGAACTTTCTGATCCTGGGTCTTACCCCCAGAGATTCTAGTTTAGTTGGCTTGTGTGAGGCCTGCCTGTCGGCGTTTTTAAAAGCTGCCCTGGTTAATGCTCACAATAACCTTGTGAAGTAGATACTCTTATTCTTTCTTACGTTTGAAGTTGAGAAAACTGAGGCACAAAGAGGGCAGTTATGCTGGTGTAAATCTACATAGATTTAAGTGGCAGAACTGAGACTCAGATCTGGGCATCTAGCTCCAGGGCTCTATGGTGCTTAGACAGGCAGGCAGGGAGAGAGGTATACAGGTAGATAGGCCAGACAGAAAGAGTCACATTAAAAAAAAAAAAATTCTGTGATCTCCAGCAGTTAGTTTAATTCAACTCAGTTTTGAATTCAATTGAATTTTAATTGGTGTGTTTATAACGGCCACAAAAACTAATTATGATTATTTCTCCAGGATTCCGAAATATTCGACAAAAAAGGCACTGGATAGGATGGTATATAGTAATGTATAACTTAGGTATATGTAGCACTTAATAAACCTCCTGTAAGACTCACAGTTGTTGTTGTTGTTGTTGTTGTTGTTGTTGTTGTTGTTGTTGTTTTAAGCTACCTTAAAGGCTGTTATGGGACTGCTACTCTCCTTTTTCCTCAGAACCCACTTTCAAACATTGAGTCCTATGAAAACCAAGTAAAAAAAGACACAGAAGAAGTGAGGCATAAGATAATAACTTTCCTTATGCCCTATTCTCTAATGTCTCTGTGACTAATTCTTAAAATTCACAGTTAGAAAAACTTCCTCCTTTCTCCGTGCCAACCACAGAGATAATATTAGTACTGGTCAAGAAAAAAACATTATGAATCTGTTCTACAGTGACCAAAGACAGATGAAACCTACAAACCGCCCAAATCAGTCAACATTAATAAAAAATATTAAGCCCCTCCAGGCCCAGCTCCCAGCCCTTCGGTCAAAGGCGTCGGTGACTGTCACTGTACCTTTGGGTCCTTTCCTAGCGGGTGAGGAACTGACACGGAGCTAGCTCTTCCTTTCGGCTTCTTTACTCACTGCTTTTACTTCTCATATTTGGAAAATGTTTGATTCTTTCTTAAAGTCTTAGACTTGAAGGGAAGAGGGAGGGAAATTTGTTCTGTTAAGCCATGTGTGAAACTACATGCTTTGGGAAGTAAGTTTCATGGAGAAAATAATCGGCTTCCAGCACTAAAGAATGATATTTTTGCCTGATTCTTCTCTATGTGGGCAGAGTGGGAGATGTCTGCCTCACGAGTGCAGTAATAGCTCACTGAATTCAAGTGTGCTGGGTGTCTTTCTTTCTTTTAATGTGTGTTTCATTCACACATTTATTTTCTTTTTGTTCTACCTTTTTACTTAGTATTTTTCTTTTCCATTTTCTCCTTCATCCTTTTTATCTTGGCTTGGAAAAAAGTAACTGATTTCATGGTGTCCGTACCAGAGTAACCACTTGTATTTTACTTCCTAGTTTCTCATTCTTACCGCTAGTTTTCATTGTCAGATTATCTTTTCTTAAACTTTCTGTTCTTTCAGTTTACATAGCCTTTCCCCCTACTCACACTCTTCCCATCATTGTTGGGGGAAGTGTTGTAGGAAACCTATCTGATTTGCTTCTCCTCTTTCTAAAATTCTTGTTACATTTTGAGTTCACGTGGCTGGTCCTTACTCTGAACTGAATTCACTGATGTGGTTCACAAGAAGACGGTCTTACTGCCATGTTATACAAATGGACTGAGATTCCATGGGCAAAAACCAGTATGCTTAACCTGCTTGCTTGGCAATATGGCTTTTTTTTTTTTTTTGGTTTATTGGCCCCTAATTCTAACCTTAGTACTTAGGATTCTTCTTCTTTCTTTTGTTTTTTTAAAATTGTGATATGGATCTTGCTATGCAGTGAATCAGGCCTTACATATATGGGTAGGAATTGTAAACATGCTGGGAGCCATAACTTTTTATACCACGCTATAGTTTTTCCGTGTGTCCCGTGACCTCTTTGGTAATAATATCTTAGTAAGATTTTACTGGGAAAGTTAAGATTGATTCAGTACTGTCATCACTTTTCAGAGAAACCTTGCAGTCAGGCCCTTCTAAAAGAATCGCTCCGTAAGAAACCTAGCACACTGCCTGATCTTTAAGTTAACAGAGCAGAAAACAAGCAAAGGTGGTAGAGATTCTTCAGTGCCTTCTGTTAGTTAGGATTCCTGCTTGTGGAGGAAATAGGTTGCCTGGTTACATTCTGATTTTTGTTGCAACCATATTTGTTTTCTCTTACTGTTCTACCTACTGAATTATATTCTGGTTGTCTCTTTCAAAGAGGGTCTTTGTCTTAAATCTGCACGTTTTAGTGGGCATGTGTCTCTTCTTCCTTGCTGTGGCAATTTTCAGAAAATTTTCAGTTTTAAAGAATTCTTAAAAGTGTTACTGAATTTACATTTTTCAGCTAGTGATAAAATATGTTGTGTCTATCCCAGTTTCACTGACTACTATGAATAATTGTTTGACAGTTTCTCCCTAGTCCTCCACCCCCAGCCTGTTAAGCAGTGCTTTGTCAGGAGTTTACATTCAGTGCAAAGAGGTAAGAGTTGCATGCTTTAAGCTGTAGTGCAGAGGAGTAAGTCCCTCCTGGTGACACTTGGGGAATTCTCCCTTCTTTAGACCCAAATTCTACATGTGCAGCAAATGGGAGACCAGTAAATCACCGAACTTTTCGTAATCATCTTTAAGGAAGCCTTCAGATTCCTGGAGTTTACCTACGTTGGACTCCATTTATGACTGCTGCTATTACTGCTGGAATCTATGGTAGAGTCCCTTAAGTTTGTTTTCGATCATCCTTAATTTGTTCTAAGGCAGCCAAAGCCACAGAAAGGTAAATATCCACCAATACAGAGTATTTTTCGAAAGTTAAACAGTTTTTGGTAAAACCCCAAGCCTTATTAATCTTTTGCAGATGACAACTCCTATATTGCTGATGATTAAAGATACCCATGTGTTACAATAGGGTTTCAGACTCACAGCCCATCTCTCTTTTTCTTGATCTTTCAGTAAAATCATAATGCTAAACTGGTGACTTCACAATCATTTCCTTGGCAAAAGATTAATATCACAAGCACAGAGGAAAAGAGCCCTACTTACACACAAGTGTCTTCAATAACGGTGGGAGAAAACAGGATACTACTGGCAAAGTAAATTGCTTTTCTTCTAAACTCTTTTCTCCTTCTCATCCTGCCCCATGTGCCCAAGTGTAAAAGCCCTGCTTTGAAACTGCTTCATCTTGTAGATCAAACACTTAAGAGAAAATGACAATAATAAAGCCCCAAACATCCTAGGAATAGCTAGGAGAAAACCCTCTAGGACAGTTGGAAATACATCGGTGCGCAAATATGTAAACTGTGTTGAATGCACTATTTGTGTTTCTTATGCACACGATTGGGAGTTGCGATCAGATTTTAAGGAATTATGTTAAATTTGATGTTCCCTTTGTGTGTGTGTGTGTGTGTGTGTGTGTGTGTGTGTGGTGGGGTCCCCTTTGCCTTGGCTCTCCCCAGGTTCTTTAGTTGCCAGCTTTTCTGAGTGGGAGGCTTAGGTGATAAAGGATTCCTTTGGGAATTTGAAATTTTTCTTTTGAACAGTTATCTCCTGTGTTTTTCAGAACGCGAGCTAGACTATTCAGTTGTAGTTTGTATTTTACCTATAAAATAAATGCATAACCATTTTAAAACAACTTTCAAAATGCACACTAAAGATTTTACCCTGAAATAAATCATTAACAGCAGGTTTCACAGATTTCTTCATTGGGTTTGTTTCAGTTACAACCAGGTGTGCTGAGATCCCAACACATTGCCAGTTGGCTGGGGATGGGGAGGCAGAGCTCGAAGGCGGCTAAAGAAACAATGCATCACTGACAACTTCCATTCATCATTCCAGCCTTCGGCCAGGGGTAGAAGCTGGAAAGAATGGGCTCCATGTGCGCTCCCCTCAGGGAGGAACTTCGGGCCTCAGGCACTTTTAAAAGAAACCGGCTCATACCCTTCTATGGGAGACTGGGTGTACCTGGGAGAAAGCAGAAATGGCGCTGTGTGGTTAGGCTTCCTGCAGACAAATGGCGCTGCAGCCTTGCAGGCATCCGAGCGGGCAGGTACGTCGTGGCGCAGGTATAAACGACCGCCTGGCCATGTTTGCAAATGCCGCTCCTCCCTCAGTTTTCTGAGCCCGGTGTGAATCTTCCAGAACACCTTGTGGCAAGCATGATGAAGCTATCACTGTGGTGTTTAGGGGACTCCCACCTTTTCTGAGGATTTCCCTACCCCCTCCCCAACCCATAGAGTTATCCGCAAACGATTTTTGTTGCCTTTTTCTTTTCTAACCTGTAAGTTCTCTTCCTCACCCCCCTCCCTCTTCATTTTGGATTAAGGACATCTAGAATCTGTGTTTCTCTTTCTGTGTAACCAAAACACCGGTTCCAGATTTAGCAAAGGAAACTACAGACCAACGGCCAGTTCATTTCAGTAGATTCAGTTACTCTAATTTGGAGTTTTTCAAGACGATTTGGGAAGTGAAGACCGTAGAAACACTCCTGCAGAGCTTCGAGTCCATCCTTACGGTGCTTTATTTTTAGAGTAAGGTGAACAGAACCATTTTCTAAATATGCCCAAGAGAGGATTAATAAAGGTAATATCATTTATTTTGCCAGAGAGCTGTATTCTCTCATTGAGAAACAAAACCAGAAAACCTATTGGAGGCTTTTATGTGAAAAGTCCGCCTCTCAGATGCCAAGTGATCAAAGTGCCAGAGCTGCGTGTGAGATCAATAATTGTGCACACATATTGGTCACCAAGAGCACTGGTTCCTCTTGGCCTGCACACTGACTGTTTTGGCAGGCCGAAATAGGTGTTTTCCTGCGTCCGTTGGGTGAGCATATGGATTTTTACTGGTGCATCTTAGCTGCCGGTGCCTGAAAGTTTGGCCTCAATTGTTTATAGAAAGGAAAAGCAATCTGAGCTGTCAGCCTTGATATTACCTAAACCTGCCTAGAATGTGGTAAAATAGTGCAAGATTTGTTTCTTAGGCCTGTTTCATATTTTCCAGGCAATAGATCAAATCAGTTCAGGGTTCATTTTTAGTTCTTTAATAAGCTGACACAGTATGTTGGCAGTAAAATAAGAATGCACTTTTAACATGGAAGTGCCATATAGTCAAAGTTGCTATTTGTGCTATTTATTAATAACTAGAGAACCCCTGAGATTTGAGTGTAGCACTTTGACTAGAGAAACTGAGATTCTAGTTCTTTCCATTGTAACGAGCACCATCCTTCACTTCTCTCTCATCATCTCCATTTGGTCCATTAGCCCAACTCCCGTGTCAATTCCTACTTTCTCTCCCTACAATTGATAAGTATTGTGCACACCAAACAAGCACAGTGAGAGGAATTAATAGATCACCTTATGGGCCTTTTCTCTCCCGTTCTTCCCTAAATCTTGACTCTGCCATCTGCTTGAAATGCTCCTCGAGACACCCACTGCTTCACTTCCTTTGGCTTCTTATTCCAGAGTATTCCAGACTACCCCAGGAAAGCAGCCCCACCTCGTCGTGCCTGCAACATCAGCCCCCAACCCTGAACACTTCATATCACTGCCTCTTTTTTCCCCCTCTCCTTAGCATTTATTTCCACCTACCACACTTGACAGTTGGCTTATTTCTTGGCCTATTACCTGTCTCTCCCGCTAGAAAAAGTAAGCTCCGTGAGGCCAGGGACTGTTGCCCATATCTCCAGTGTCTGAGACAGCACCTGGCAGGTAGTAGGTGCTCCATAAATATTTGTTAAATGAATGAATGGAAGTCGTCTGCCCCGGGTTTTAGTTTCCTAGTTACATGATGGATGATGCGTTTTCATAGCCTGTTTGAATATGATGCACTGACGTCTCCATATCCCTCGCTCCTGTCCCTGCTGAGAAAGGGTGTGGGATAGGTAAGTATGACATAACACTGTTGTCACCTGGAGCCGTACCCAGCATCGGAGTGGTTAGCGCAGGGCTCTATTCACCGAGCCAGCCTTCCTGGAGAAGCTATCTCTGGGCTGGATTTCTGTTAAACACTGTGATAGCCAGTCGTCCCTCCTTCTTCCATCTGGATTCTGGGCCTCTTCTCCTTCCCAGGTTTTTTGGATAGTCTGTAGCATGGATTTGAGCTTATTCCTTCTCCACCTAAGAGAGTTCACGTGGGTAAAGAAGCCAGCGGCACTCCACCTACTGGAAGCCAGAAAGAAACGATTGTGTGGGCTAGCGACATTTCTATTTGCCATACTTGCAGTCCTGGTGACCATGACATAAATCTGTTGCGCCTTGCCATTGCTTTGCTGGGTTCCAAGAACATCCAGTGCCTGTCTGATGTTAAGTTTTACTGCCCATGAAAGCAAACATCACCTCCGTCATGGCCAGTTAAACAGTATCTTTTACAGTGGACTTCTGCATATCTGAAACCCACCCATCCAAAGCCAAAAGTAATGCCAGTTGGGGGGGTGGGGATTTTCTTCTGCCATGTTTCTTACAAGGGGAGATCAAGGGTCAACTCAATTCATAAAATTACTGCCGTCCTTTTTCAGCTGGCTGAGAGACTTCATAGATCAAAAAATACAGTGGCTCCGAAATGATTTCTGATATGCACAGTTCTGGTGTTTTTTATTCTCAGCATGTGGTGCAAAGCCTGCCAGAAACCATCTTTGCAGCTATTGACAGGCGGATTAGAAATCATCCATGATGGTTTCCATCGTTTCTCTACAGGCTGGTCATCCATTTAAACTGCTCAACGTGAGTTCCTCTCAAAGCCCGCTTTGTGCGCGCTCTCCCTTAATGTTTTGCTCTTCTCTTTCAGTGTGGTGCTCACCTTGGGCACATTTTTGATGACGGACCTCGTCCAACCGGCAAAAGATACTGCATAAATTCGGCTTCCTTGTCGTTCACGCCTGCAGATAGCGGCCGCGGCGCCGAGGGAGGCCGTGGGGCGGGCAGCCCGGCCCAGGCAGACAACGCGGAGCTGTAGGGGAGTGGGGAGCGATGGAAACAAGTGTACTTAATGCACAGCTTGTTAAAAAAAAAAAAAAAATACTCAGAATTGTCTTAGATATATTTTTTCAAAAAATAGAAGGGCAGTTTTGTGCTATCGATATTTTTCTTCTTTTGCTTAAACAGAGGCCCTGGCCATCGATGTATTTTGCTATTGACTAGATCCAGAACTGTTTATAACTTCAGCGAACGGAGATAGCTGTGGGAAACGTCTTCACAAGCCACTTGAGTACCATTTGGCATTATTTTCTTTGAGCACATAGCTTCTTTTGAGATTCCCTCCCCCCACCCTTGCTTACGAGGTGGAAGGCGCTTGGCCTTCTAACGTGAAGATCAAGATCCCCTGTGCAGCAGAGAGGGCGCAGCAGCGGGGCCTGGGCACCCAGACCTCTAGACGCATGGCCCTGTGGCATTTGTGCAGGCCCACCTGAGATAAGGGCGGACTGGTGCCTTGTGAGACTTCTCAGCTCTGTGGAAAGTTTGAGCTAAGGTCGTTTATTCTCACTAAAGGGGTGTGAAGGTCTAAAGTCTTTCCTTATGTTAAATTGTTGCCAGATCCGGGGGGGTGCGCCGAGTGTTGTGGCAGAGAGTAAACATTACCTCACGGTTAGGCCTTTATTTTATTTTATTTTCCATTGAAAACATTGGAATGTAAGACAACTGTAAAATGCTGAGCCCCATTTTGTCCAAAGTCCACAAAGAGGAACACCTGCCATTGCCTTTTAGAAGTCCGTGCCTCCGCACCTAATGCCAGCTGCAGCTGGAAAGGCATTTTGGTGAATTCCACTGTGTAAAAGAAAATACTGGGGACAATACACTTCATCAGGGCAGCGGAAGGAAGGGAGCAGGGAGGACCAAGGAGGAAGTCCTGGGTGTTAAAATACCCAGAGCTGAGCAGAAAAGCTGATGAGATACTGCAAGTAACAGAGCACAAAGACGGGGGCGGGGGGTGGGGGGGGCCTTGCACATAGAGGTTCACATGACCTCTGGAAGGAGGCTAGGGGTTAAAACGGGAAGAACCAGGAGCTCAAGTCCCACCCTTGACACTTCTCTGCTGTGTGACACGGGACCAGCCGTTTAGCCTCTCCATGCCTACTCTTCATGTGTAAACTGGGACTTAAAATATTTATAAGATAACCGACACTCTCAGGGCAAAGTCACTATATTGCTGTACAGTCAAGATCAGTGTTGTAAAATTAAACTGATCTGGTTCTAATTGCCTCAAAGGCTGAAGCCCAAGCATTTGAAATGGAAAGAAGTGGAGAGAAGGTTGACTTAGCTGATTGGTATGGAAACAGTTGGGCCAAGAGCCAGAGAGTTTTCTTTGTAGCAATATGGCTGGTTTCACTCCGAGAAGCGCTGCTCAGTTGCTGTGTAGCATTTAGCCTGGTGGAGTGGGGGGCGCTGTGCACAATTAGGTTTCCACAGGTATGAACGGTGGTGCTTTCAGATGACATTGCCGTAGCCAGGTGTGAAGGTACAGCTTATGACTGGTGTATATTGTGTTTGTAGCCTTGACCGCGAACCCTGAAATGCAGTCCCCCAAAAAATTTCCTTCTGCAAATCTTTGAAGGCTGATGAAAACTGACATCTTTCCTTGTAAGCACCAAGACAAAAATAAGAAAGAGGGACCCTTGACAGTTTTACAATGAGAAATGACGAGGAGTTAAAATGGGAAGTGACAAATCAAAATGGCAGTGGGGTCACATCTGCATTCTTCCATGTGTCTACACCACGTCCTGGGGAGGCCCTGATACTCTGGTGACTGTGTCGTCACGTGGGCCACAGCTCCACGTAGCCTACGCTCTTCCAGATAAGTCACGCTCTTCCTTTCCCAGCTCCTGGCTGATTCGCCTCGGGCCCTGGGATTTTTCTGGAAATGAGGTGTAAGATTCAAGACCACTGAAGCCTCAGCTCCCGGACCATCCTGGCAGCCTGCCCTGAGCTCACAGAGGGAGCCCCACCCTTTCCCAGAGACTGGAGGATCCCATGGGGGGTCGGCTAAAGATGGGGGCCTCCTGAGACTTCCCTGCCCCAGGGCACACCCACCCTTTGGGTCACCCAGCCCCTCTCCCATGACTCCAGCTGTGCGTGGTAGCCTGCCCCAGGGTCTGCTGGACACTAGCGACCATATCTGGGTAGACAAGGAAGATGAGGAGCCTCTTCCCTTCCCCCCAGAGATTCTGAATTCTCATTGTCCTTTCATTTTTATTATGGGGCCTAACATTGCCCTCAACAACTCCTTCTTTTCTAACCCTTTGCCTTTGTTTCAAGGAAGGCCGGTTTTTCTTCTACCACATTTTCCAGCATCAACTTGAAGAAAAATGCAGCATCCACTGGAAAAGAAAAAAAAAAAAAAAAGCGGGGTATATGCATGTGGTTTAATTCCAGATTGCTTTTGAGTTTAAGTGGTATAAAATTTCAGTGTATTTCTGTCTTATGTTAAAGAAATATATTACTAAAACGTCAGTGAGCAGTAATGTCAGCTGTCGAGCACTAGATTTATTTTTGCAGGATATGGAGTGCAATGAACTGAGTCAATATGGCAAGGTGTATGTGATCGGTGAGAGTTGTGCCATTTAACATAGGAAATGCACGGGACTTTCCCTCTCTGCACTCCAGCTCTTGCTCTACCATTAGGAGACGTGGGCTTCTGCTGGTGTGTAAAAAGTACCTCCGTCCAGTCGTGCAGAGTGGATCTGAAGAAAGCAGCAGCCTATCTTGTATTAGAGAACATTTCTACACGTTTAAACTTTTCACTTCTTAGATGCATTTAAATACCTATTGCAAATGCCACAGCAACTCAAAAGCCTCTCCATGTTCATTGAAATTGAGATGCCCTGCTTCAAACGCGGACTATTATGAAAGGGATTCTCGTTTGTTCCGAAGGTCAGGTATTTTTGTCTTAGATAGCTTTGTAATGATTTTTCTCCAAACGGTTCAAAACTTTTGAAAAACGTTATGAAATTTTCATTAAGAAACCCTTTTCCTATGTTTATTGTATACAGAAATTATGCAATAAAATTTCTTTATAAAAATGTTTTCTTCTCTGACTCCTGAAGTCTCCTCTTATTGTAGCCCAGACACATGGACCATCCATCGGAGTTTGCCAGACCGCTCTGTCGACCTCCCACCGGCTGATACGGCTGTAGTTTGTAGAGAGGGCCTTTTATCTGATGTGGCCTCTGCTCGCAGGGGCTCTCATCACAGGGTCGAGTGCCACTGTCCATACCCCAGGCCCCAGGAAAGGCCTGCAGGGGTCGGAAAGATTGGAGGAAAGGGATACATTTGCAGAATTACCCAACCTTCACCTCAGCCATCTTTAGCAGCCCGCGTGCTTAAGATACGGACTTTGGGGAGTTCCATCATGGTAACTCCGTGGATAAAAATGTAGGAATGATGCCATGCTGATGCCTTGGCTTCTGTTAAATACTTTGCCAGGAAACTTACACCGTTGTCAAGGATGGGTCTCTGGGGTAGCCCATTAGGAGTTCCCCGCTGCTCACAGATGAAATCACCTTTCCAAGTCATCTGTACAGAAGCGTTTCAGTATAGTCATATTTGTGGTGGAAATCTTTAAATTTGTTTGTTTGGTTGATCTGTTGATTCTGCAGAGGTGGTGAGGTGGTGAAGACCTTGGTTTTCAGCCAGTTCCCGGGACCCTAAAATTCACAGGCCGGCAGTTTCGTGGAGCGGACCTGAGAACTGTGCTTCTCGAAAAGTGCTTCCCAGACTGCAGCGCTGGCATGACCCGGGAGCTTGCTACGCACACAGATATTCAGGCCTTCCCCCAGACTCACCACAACAGCAGTTCTGGAACGGAGCCTCCGCAGTTTGTGTCTTAGCAAAGCCCTCCATGTGATGAGGGTGCTTGTTCTAAGTTTGACAACCACTGCCCTGGGACTCTTCGTGAGAAAAAGGCAATCAGTATTCATTTCAAAAGCATTTCTTGATGACTCAAACACGCCTCGTATTATCGTCACTGGTTGTCTTTCTATAGAGAGAGGTCAAATGGTTTTCCCAAAGCGTCATGGCGGTCAGCTGCTCTCGTCCTTCGCCGCCCACTCGTTCGTCTTGTTCTGGAGCCCCAGTGTGTCCTCGTCCGCAGCCAACACCTGAACCCCAGTTTGCATTTGCGGGTTGAAGCCCGGCTGCCCAGCGCTTCTCTAGAACTGCAGGGTGTCTGTGGCAGGGCTCGGCCCAGCAATTCCAGGAGCTAGAGAACAGACCTCAGTGCACAAATTGACACATGACCTTTCCCATCCCCTCCATTTCCTTGTCCCTGTACCTTTTATCATCACCGACACGGGTTTTATTTAAAACCATCAAGAGATTTTTTCACAAGGTGGCCGTGTATTCGAATCGTGACTTTTTTTTTTTTGTCAGAAAACTGCTGTCATTACCCGTAACTTAATCACGAAATGAATTCTAAGAGATGTTGGCATACAAGAAAGGTTGAATTAAAACTTGCCCTTGGGGAGGGGTGCCTGGGTGGCTCAGTCGGTTAAGTGTCCCAACTATGGCTCAGGTCATGATCTCATGGTTCGTGAGTTCGAGCCCTGCGTCGGGCTCTGTGCTGACAGCTCAGAACCTGGAGCCTGCTTCAGATTCTGTGTCTCACTCTCTGACCCTTCTTCCCTGCTCCTGGTCTGTCTCTGTCTCTCAAAAATAAACATTAAAAAAAAAAAAAACAAGAACATGTGTCCGGGGCACCTGGGTGGCTCAGTTAGTTGAGGGTCTGACTTTGGCTCAGGTCATGATCTCACAGTTCCTGAGCTCAAGCCCCGCGTTGGGCTCTGTGTTGACAGCTCAGAGCCTGGAGCATGCTTCAGAGTGTGCATCTCCCTCGCTCTCTGCCCCTCCCCTGCTCATGCTCGCTCTCTGTCCTGTCTCTCTCTAAATAAACATTAAAAAAACCCCAAAATACTTGGGGACAGATTTCCAAGCACCTGTACTGACTTCTAACTAAAGTTTATTATACACTACGTAACCGATAGACAGTGCACCATTTTGAAGTGGTGCACATGCCACAGCAGAACGTTCTAGCAAGAACTCTTCCCATGCACTTGCTCCCGGAGGCTAGCCTCATCCCGGACCAACCTGGAGAAGGATCAGCCAGACAACGACTGCAGGTTCTGGACCAAGAGCGTGCCGTGCCATCACGCAACCATCACAGGTTAGGGCCACAATGACCTGAGATCTGGGAACCAGATCAGAGCCTCAGGCCCACGTGAGACTTTTCCAAATGTTAGGCTGGCTGCAGAACCACACTAACTTGTGGGATTACGGGTGCCGGGGAGCCTCATTCTTATTTCAAGCTTTGCACTCCCCCCCCCCCCCACTCCCGCAGTGTCCACCACCGTTAGTCTCAGCAAATACACTCCCATGTTCTCATCCCGGCTGGGCAGGAGCCTGACAGATTTTCAGGAATAAGCAGCAGGCAGGTCAGCTAGTAGCACTGTACTGGCAGGATGAGGGTGTAGAAAGCTGTAGCCATAACTAGAAAGCAAAGTGAGGCAGAGTGTCTGTTTTAGCACAGGAGATAGTTGGTAAGAGTTAAGCTGTGGTTTCCGGAAGCTTTATCCCCAAGGCCCTCAGCTTCACCATGGGATTTCTTTTTACCTTGATGACGCTGTGTATGAAGTCATTTCCAGAAGTCAGGCACTCAATCCGTTATCTCTAGTAGGAGGTGGGTAGTCTTCTGCCCGTTTTACAGATGGTGGAGCTAAAGCTCAGAACAGTTGAGGCACGTTACACAGCTAGCACGTGGCCAGATCGAAGCCCAAGTTTGTTCGAAGGCTTCCCCCTCAGCACTAAAGTGCCTCCAACGTAGGACACTGGCTGTTCGGATCGTGCTCCGTAGAAGGTTTTTACACAAGTAGAAAAATGTGGCTATATCACTTCTTATTTCAAATTAATTGCAAGTTGTCCTTCCAAATTATAATCTGCCATGTGAATGCTTTATTTCAGACAGGGCTAATTAGTCATCGTACACCTTGATCTTTTTACACTTCAATGATGGAGAGTTTTCTTCCCCGCCCCCCAAGGGCTAACATTGATGTTCCTAGTGATTTCTGACTACCAAGCGCGCGTGCGCGCGCGCGCACACACACACACACACACACACACACACGAAGCCACCTTTGAATCCAAATGGAAAAAAGGAAGAATAGAGACGATCCTAGAGATGCACTTGATGAAAATCTTCCATTTCTGGCATAGCTGAGCCACTTAATGGCTCCTCATCTAGAAAGATGTAGAGCCCTGGGGGGTGGAGATGAGGTGTCCTGAGCAAGGTCACCCAGTCAGTGAGACCCTGCAGAGACTGAAGAAGGGGGACAGATTCCCGAGGGCTCCAACCACACCCAGAGGAGGCCTGCAAGGCATATGAGGGACCTATCCCAGGAACTGACGGAATAAAGAGGTTTGTTTCTGTTTGATTACAATTTATGACAGATTGATAACTGCAGAGGCATTCAGATTTGGTGTTTCGTGCCCCCCTTCTCTTTAACACCACAGCTTGTAAGGCCAGTCAGGCATCTGGTGTTTGTTAGATGGCTGCGTTGCATCATCCTTATGATTGCTGGGGAACATCTCCTAGCATTCGAGCGATTGGAGGGAGGACCACGGGGCACAAAATGGCCTCATCCGGTTTACATCTTCATTACTGCGCTTCTCACATACCTGCTTACATCTGGAAAAAATCTCCAGGTAAACCTCTTGGGCTCTTTTTCTAAAGAGTAACTGTAATTATTAGGGTTATACCCAAATTCAGCTTAGAATAGGTATGTGGCTGAACTTCAGCCAAGATCCTGTGCCTGTCTAAAAGAAATTTTCTTTCTTTTTTTTTTTTTACATCCAATTACATAGGAGGGGCCTTTTCCCCACACATGGCCAGTGGGGTTCCTGGTTCTCTACACCCGAAACTTCTATTTATGCCCTGAGGGAAAAGGCAAAGAGATTTTGGGGGAAAAAAACGTAAAGATCTCCTCAAATCTCTCCCGGAGTTTTTCCTTAGTACCAAGTCCCAGAATTCTAACATGTATTACAGGTCATGTCAGATTTTACAAATGCCAAGTCTTTTTCCTACTAGATGCGATCACAACGTTCACCTTGCCAAGTAAGAACATCAAAACCTTTTTCTACTTTTTTTTTTTTTTAATTTTTTTTTTTTCAACGTTTATTTATTTTTTGGGACAGAGAGAGACAGAGCATGAACGGGGGAGGGGCAGAGAGAGAGGGAGACACAGAATCGGAAACAGGCTCCAGGCTCTGAGCCAGCAGCCCAGAGCCTGACGCGGGGCTCGAACTCACGGACCGCAAGATCGTGACCTGGCTGAAGTTGGACGCTTAACCGACTGCGCCACCCAGGCGCCCCCCTTTTTCTACTTTTGCCGTGTCCTGCTTATCTCCCTTGGACAGGGTTCGTCCATTCAACACACATTTATTGAGCCCTTGATGGGAGAGGCACAGGGAACCGAAAGCTGAGTAAGACTCAGTACCTGCAGTTAGTTGGGGAAACAGACACGCAGCTAATTCCACATTATGCCGGCACGTTGTGTGGGGTACACAGAAGTGTGAGCGCTGTGTTCACCTCCTCTCAGCTGGGAGAAGGGGGTATAGCAGAGACAGGGGCACAGTCAGGGGAGACTTCATTTGGAGACGAGACGTAGTGTTTTGGGGAGTACGCGGTGGTTTCCCAGAGAAGAGAATAAAGAGTCCAGAGACACAAGAGAGAGGGAGGCAGTTAGTTTACTAAGGGACTTGTATGGGCTGTGACTTTTTCCAAATATACTTCTGGTTACTTTGAAAAGTAGTGGTTTTCCAAAATCGTCCCATGATGCAATGCTTTTTCATATACCTCCTCTCTCTTGTTAAAAACATTTATCCTCTGTGAGAATATATGTATATATATATATATATATATATATATGAGAGAACCAAGAGGAGGAGGGGGACGAGGGAGAGAAAGACAGAGGGGAGGAAGGGGAAGGAGAGGGAGGAGAAGAAGGGGAAAGAGGAGAGGGTGATTCCTTTTTTTTCCACATTTTAATTTATTTATTTTGAGAGAGAGAGAGAGTGTGTGAGCAGGGGAGGGGCAGAGAGAGAGAGGGACAGAGAGAGAATCCAAGCAGGCTCTGCATTGCCAGCGCAGAGTCCGACGTCAGGGCTCGATCCCACGAACCATGAGATCATGACCTGAGCCCAAATCAAGAGTCAGATGCTCAACCCACTGAGTCACCCAGGCGCCCTGAGGAGGTAGAGGCTCTTGGAAGGAGGTCTCAGTAATTATTTCTGCTTTCTCTGGGTCCAGCACATCTAAGAAGAAAGCAGCTTCTGCAAAGTCTTTCCTATCTGTTTCCACCTCTACTCTGCTTGCTCTGCTCAAGGGCAGGCCATCCTGAGCTCATCTGGACGATGCCAGTAGTTGCCAACTGGCTTTCTGTCTCTCAGGGTCTCTCCATTTCTTTCAGAGGCCAAGAGGCCACGGATGATCTTTTGAAAACATAAAGCTAATCATTCAGAGGCATCCACCCTGGGATGTGGTCCAAGCACCAGGTAGCAGGGCCTACAGAGAGGCCCTTCACGATCCAGCTACAGCCCGCCCCTTCCAGCCTCACATCTGCTTCCTCACCCTACCCCCAGCCATTCAGATTTCTGCCACATTTTCAGGGCACATACTTTCTGCCTAAAATGGCCTTCCTGCCTTTTCTGAGTGGTAGACTTGAGTCATCCTTTAAATCCAGGCATAGAATTGCTTTCCTAAAGTACATTGCCAATTTCCTTTCTTCCCCTAGCACAAACGGACCTCCATTATCACTCTCTATGCCTTGGCTGTAGATTTGGAGTTCCTCTTGAGGACAGACGCTTGGAATAATTATCTTAGTAGATGGAACAAAGCTAGAATCAGGCCTAAACAAAAGAGATGGTGATATTCATTTCCACTCCTCTCCCATTTTCTCTGTCTTGCTCCATCATTTCTTCTAACATCCACCTAGATCTGTCATCCGGGCAATGCCCATGTCCCCAAGCCTCTTTCCCCTTCATGATCCTTCTAGAACCTTCACCTGATAGGTAACAACGACGGCCCACTTGCCCCCAGCACGTACTAAAGGCTACAGTATTTATATTTATATTTTTTATGTTTTTATTTTAGAGAGAGAGATCATGAGTTGGGAAGAGGGCAGAAGGAGGGAGAGAGAGAGAGAGAGAGAGAGAGAGAGAGAGAGAATCTTAAGGAGGCTCCATACTCAGCATGGAGCCCAATGCAGGGCTCAATCCCACGACCCTGGAATCTTGACCCAATCTGAAACCAAGAATTGGACGTTCAACCAACTGAGCCACCCAGGGGCCTCTCAGAGGCTAGGCTCTTTATTTTTTATTTTTTTAACGTTTATTTATTTTTGAGACAGAGAGAGACAGAGCACGAACGGGGGAGGGTCAGAGAGAGGGAGACACAGAATCTGAAACAGGCTCCAGGCTCTGAGCTGTCAGCACAGAGCCCGACGCGGGGCTCGAACTCACGGACCGCGAGATCATGACCTGAGCCGAAGTCGGCTGCTTAACCGACTGAGCCACCCAGGCGCCCCGAGGCTAGACTCTTAAAATTCATTATCTCATTCGATCTGGGTGAGAGAGAAGTCACAGACTGGAGGCTGAGGGTGTGTTTTCTTCACCTACACCTTTTCAAAAAACCTATGAGCCAATATTTAAAAATTAGGAGACCTTACATAATAATCCACTTCCAGATTCTTTTGACAGAGGTGGAAGCCGGCGGTTCTGGGTCGCTATCAGACTGTGCCGAGCGGTACCTCGTACTTGAGGTGGTGACATTCCTGGACTGCTTCAAGCCTCACTGCTTCCTATGGGCTCCCAATTATCTTCCTACCTGTGCTGCTTTGTTGTTTCTTACAAAAGACAAATCTTTTTGTATCCTTGTTGTTACCAAAATGGGAACATAAAATACAGACTCTGGAAGCCATGTGACTCTTTTTTAACCTACTTGTTTCTTGTAAGCGTTTGGTTTGTGACCCAGAAGTAGGTAATATTGTTATCTTTATTTTACAGAGGAGAGAACCGGGGCAGAGGCAGGTTAAATAACTTCACCATGATAATGTATCTAGAAAATACCATGGCAAAGACAGGGCCATTTGACTTCAAAGCTCTTGCTCTTACGTGGGGAGACTTTTTGGTCCTGCAGCTCCAGAAACATAAAATTCTTACGCATGTACATCTAGTATCAACACTTAACTTTTGTTTTATGTACATCCATCACTGTAGCGATCTAGTGTCCATGTTCTAAACTATACATGAAGATGGGTCATTTTAAAAGATGGGATAAAAATATAAAACATACATTTAAAACGCATTTATTTTTATTTTATTTTTTTCAACGTTTTTTATTTTTATTTTTTTGGGGACAGAGAGAGACAGAGCATGAACGGGGGAGGGGCAGAGAGAGAGGGAGACACGGAATCGGAAACAGGCTCCAGGCTCTGAGCCATCAGCCCAGAGCCTGACGCGGGGCTCGAACTCACGGACCGCGAGATCGTGACCTGGCTGAAGTCGGACGCTTAACCGACTGCGCCACCCAGGCGCCCCTTAAAACACATTTAAATGTTAGCTTAATGGTACCCAAGCTTTTTTTTTTTTGCTTTTACTAAAATATTAAGATTTTAAGTAAAATTTTTAGTGAAAGAGGTGTGATTGGAATCCATCATTAATTTTCTAAACTTTAGGTTTAACAGTTTGGTGAAGCAGTGTTTCAGGTCTGGATCTAAATTCAGTTTATTTTAAATACTTGCTTAAGTGAATGACATCCCTGAAAACTACATTCCACAATGACATCCCTATGGAAAGGTGCACTCTAGGCTCACTTATGGATCGTGATACTCATTTTTTAAACCCCAACTGCTGGTACACAAAGGTGTCTGTGAAATCTTGGTTAGTAGATCTTCATAGTCCCAGATGTCAATAAAGTATTATTGAAAATTATTCAGATATTTAGAAAAATATTTAGCAAATGGGAAAAATCCATTGAACTGGGTCGTATTTAGGTTTTAAAATCTGAATCCTCGTGTTTTTTTTTTAAAGCATTCGATTTTAAACTATTCTTTAAGGTAAGACACCTACCTTTTTGGCAATAAACATCACACAAAGTGGGGCGCCTGGGTGGCTCGGTCTGTTAAGTGTCTGACTTTGGCTCAGATCATGATCTCACGGTTTGTGAGTTCGAGCCCTGTGTTGGGCTCCGTGCTGACAGCTCGGAGCCTGAAGCCCACTTTGGATTCTGTGTCTCCCTCTCTCTGCGTCCCTCCCCACTCACACTCTGTCTCCCTCCCCTTCAAAAATAAATAAACATTAAAAAAAAAATAAACATCACACAAAAAGGGTACCAGTTCCAAATACCCATTTTCAAAATGCTACCTCCAAGACCTGAATTTCTTTTAAAAGGCACTTATTCATTGTTGAGATGTCACTCTTACCTTGAAGGAATGGATTGAATATATTTCTTCTAGATAATAGTTAGATTACATACTACTAACCAACACTTGTCCTCACAGAAATTGTTGGAAAATTTGGAACTTAAAAGTAAACCTCATCTTTAAGATTGATAACATTTTCATGACGTCACTGGTAAGTATAAAATATTGTCGTAGCTATTAGCTATCTCCTTGCAAGGTATTATACAGATTGACCATATTTCCATGTCTTATTTTTATAAATTTAACCACACCGATGACATGCTGTAGCACTTGTGGCTTCAGTCCCTTAGTGAGAGGGCTTATCCCTGCATAAAATAGTGCAGGGGATGACTTTCATGTGCAGAGATCTTTCTGTAACCTTCTTGTGGAATCCATTATTTCTCTAATACTCTAGTCAAAGCAGCCATGTCATTGGTGGTTTGCCATGGAACACGTTTATTGAACATGTTATTTCCACCTTCCCTTTATGGGCTCGCACACATACACACAAGTAGTTCTTCATCTAGCAAATACCATAAGCTGAGACGTGATAGACACATATACTTTTTTATGTATATGTTTAAAATAATTTAAAAAATATTCATCTTTGAGAGAGAGAGAATGCGCGTGTGTGCGTGCGTGTGCACACACGCGCACATGAATGGGGTGGGGGCACAGAGAGAGAGAGAGAGGCAGAGAACCCAAAGCAGGTCCCTTACTGTCAGTGCAAAGCCCCATTCGCGGCTCAAATTCATGAACCACACAATCATGACCTGAGCCAAAGTCGGATGCTCAACTGACTGAGCCACCCAGGTGACCCTAGAAACATCTATACTTAAATGTGACTTTGAAGAGAATCTCCACACGGTGGAATTTGTTCTATCACTAGTTTCTTTCACATCTTCAGCATACTTTCTCTGTGTCTTCCAATGACATTTACTTTCTGTAAACACGTTTTAGTTTGTTACTATCTTCTTTTCATGTTACTTTAGATACGTTCATCAGGGCGGAAAAAACAATTGGTATGTGGTCTTTCGTAGTTTACTAAACATGAATCACGACGCTTATTGAAAGTTGATAAAGTAGTGTGTTGAGCATTATGCGATGCTAAACCTCACTGAAAAAAAAATCGTAAAGTTGGTTTCCATGTCCTGAGCACTTGGTAACTAAGTGCTGGGCTCGCTGTGATGGTCACCTTATTAGTTGCTAATAATACAAGGTACAAGATACACTCGGAGCAGGTGGTTTGTTAACAGCATGGGGACACGTTGATATTTCATATACTCATCCTAATCACTTCACATTTTTGGTTGACTCTATGATGGATCTGATCATCGCTTCGTCCTCTTGAGTGGCTGACACTCTAATCAGAAGTGGCATCCATGTTATTTACTTGCGGCTTGTTTAGACTTACATTTTTATTAGCTTCAGTCCGCACTTTAGTTGTGAAAATCATCTTTTACTCACTTGTCAGTACTCTGAGGGCTCATTTCCCCAACTACAGATATCCATAAATCTTGAGCAGGCGCACGTCAGGTGCCTCTAGTCGACACTGGAGGTGAAGACCTCCCGCGTTCCCCCCGACACTGTGTGTGACATGTGACCACTGGACCCGTGGGTCCAGTGAGGGCACCAGTGACAATCTGTACACTAGACACAGGTAATTCTTTGCATGATAGTGTGAGACCATAAAAATAACCATGCAAGCTGAAACGATGCAAAGTGGCCTTCATAATCACCTGGGAAAATTCCAGCTGTTCTGGGATCCTTAAAAATTTTGGTTGAGACACTGAAAGCTCTCTTACAGTCTCTCTGACAGTCCCAATCATAAATGTATTGGGCAATGAAAAAAATAAGTGTAAAACAAACACTTATTTAGTATGCTATAATTTAAAACATTACAAATACTGAGAGTGAAAGTGTTTGATTTCCCTGTAAAAAAGTAGTTTGGCTAGCACTTGCCTTCTCATTGTTTAAGACTCAGCATCTTTCCTATACAGTGGTGACACATGTCCTATGCCACAGGTCCACAGTCAGCTGGAGGGCTGGCTGGGGGCTGGCCACCGCTGAGACAACAGGGTTCTCCTCTATATCCCCACACATCCCTCCGACGAGCTGGCCTGTGCGTGTTCTCACCAGGGATTAGGAGATAAAGTGGGGGTGTGCAAATGCTATTCACACCTCTGGTTGTCTTATTTGTTACTGTCCCTCTGGCATAAGCGGGTTACATGACCACATCTGGAATGAGTGTAGGCAAGCCCTACCAAAGGGATGGACATCAAAAGATATGAAAATTCAGAGCCATTAATGGAATCAGTCAAATCAGCAGGGAACACTGTAAGTCCTGGCCATCCCATTTCCCGGCCACCATCTTAAGAAAGTTCCTTAAATACCTCTGAACCTCAATTACTTTGTTGTGACTTAGCTTTTGATATATTTCTCAAAACATTTGTTAAACTAAAGAAATATATGTGCGGATTTAAAAAGCACAACGGTGCTAAAAGACATAACGAGGGGCGCCTGGGTGGCGCAGTCGGTTAAGCGTCCGACTTCAGCCAGGTCACGATCTCGCGGTCCATGAGTTCGAGCCCCGCGTCGGGGTCTGGGCTGATGGCTCGGAGCCTGGAGCCTGTTTCCGATTCTGTGTCTCCCTCTCTCTCTGCCCCTCCCCCGTTCATGCTCTGTCTCTCTCTGTCCCAAAAATAAATAAACGTTGAAAAAAAAATTAAAAAAAAAATAAATAAAAGACATAACGAAAAAGAGATCTTGCCCCTTCGTCCCCTTCTATCATATTCCCTAGGCATGGTCACTTTAATCCTTCTTACTGTCTCTGCGGACATCTTATTCATGCTCTGAGATGATATTACAGGTTGCCGTCTATTAATTCATTAATTTTAGACATTTATTGGCTTATTATTTTAACTCTTACATCCCTCTTTTCTCTCCCCTCATCCATCCAACAAAGTTCTATCACAATTTTTGGTTACATCCACATGTAGGGTCTCCATTATTATAACAATGAAAATAATTGTTTACCGTTGAGCCAAGTTAGGATAGTATTATCACATTTTTCTTCTGTACAACTTCTGATTTTCCTTGGATTTAATCACTGTCTTATGTTCTCACTTGTTCATTTATTCATTTATCTCATTGATTCTCTACTGAAGCCTTTCTACATCTTCCAACAGCTTCATAAAATAACTTTAAAACAATTCTCCACTTTCTCAAACACATCAGATAGTATATTAGTTACACCTTTTTCTTAGAAATATCCATAATGAAGTCTAGTGCGCTTACGTGTGCCTACTCACACCTCTGAAATTCCCTGTTCCAGTTTGGATCACTTGCTCTCTAGACCTTCTGCACTCCTGATGCCCTAGATCCTAACTGGGTCATCATTCTGAGGGTCCCCCTCACATTTTTCCTGTGCTGGTTCCTTTGGTACTGGATCCCTTCATTTACATCCTCATTTCATTCAGGCAGATCTTTGGTTTCCTATGAAAAGGCGTGCCCAGTGTTAAACTTTTGAGACTTGGTGTGTTTGAAAATAACTCTATTCTGCTCACACCTTATTAATATTTTGGCAGTCTAGAACTCCAAGGTGAAAGTCATTTTCCCTTCAAATTTGGAAGCACTGTACTATTGACTTCTATTTTCTAGAGTTGCTGTTATGTTATCCAGTGGAGATTCTAATCCTTTGATTATGAGCTCTTTCTCTGCCACTAGAGTTTGGAAAAGTTGCTATGCCACCGGGAGGGCCTTTTGCCACTTACTGTGATGGGCACTAGGCGAGTATTTCCTATGTGATTGCCATATGTGTTCCTTCTGCTGTGAAAAATGCTTATCCATGATGTTTGGCCATTTTCTCCCCAATTGTTTATGGCTATCTTTACAAAAAATTATTTACAGGCATTCTTTCGCCATTTGGGATATTAAAATCCTTTCTTTTATATGTGTGGCAATCATTTTCCTAGTTTGTTGCTTATCTTTTCACTTTCTTTATGGTGACTTTTATACTTTGTCTCTGGTGAACAGTTATTCTTAATTTTAAGGTAGTAAATTTATCAATCTTTTCTTCCATGGTTACCACTTCCCCCCCCCCCTTTTTTACTATATTGGCAAGAATGCCCAATGCAAAGTTGAACATTACAGTGTTAGCAAAAATCTTTGTGTTGGTCCTGATTTTAAGGGAAATGATTCTTACTTTCACCTCTGAAAATACTATTGTTGGTTTGGGAGATGATCAACTTACAGATATTCCCCTCTGTTTGGTGACAATTTTTTTATCATGAATTGGTGTTGGCTTTTATTCAATGCTTTTTCTGCATCTGGTAAAATTATAGTACCATTTGAAGGTTTTAAAATGTTATTTTGGCAACTTACGTGTATAGGTTTTCTACTGTTAAACCAGTGTTTTGTTTCTAAGATAAATTCAACCTCTAGAATCAGTTCCTTAGTCTTTTGGGTGAGATTTTGCCATCTGGGCTCATGAGTTAGAGTCCCTCATAGTTTTTCCTTTTCATTCATTCTGTCCTTACCTCGTTCTCCCCTTACAGTATATAGATTTTATACAGTTAGCTAGGGTATGTTACCTTCTTTACAATTCTCCAGAAGAGTTTGCATTAGATTGGAATGATTTGTTCTTTGGTAGTTGGTAGAGTTCACCTGTAATAACATTTGGGCCTAATGCTTTCTTTGTGGGATTATTTTAACTACTGATTTTATTTCTTCAGTGGTTATAACACTCTTCAGACTTTCTACTTCTTGATTTCATTTTTATTAGGCTTAATTTTTCTAGGAATGTGTTTACTGTGACTTTGTTTTAAGATTTATAGACATCAAGTTCACACTAGTCACTAACTGTTTTTAATATTTGCCACGCCTACATTTATGGGCCCCTTTTCATTTTTATTACATTTTAATTGTGACATGTTTTTTTCTTGACTAAGATAACCAAAGATTTGTCTATTTTATTTTAGTTTTTGGAACAACCAGTTTTGGTTTTGGCGAGCCTCTGTATTGTATCTTTGCTTCCTATTTAGTACATTCCTGCCCTTATTTTGTATTTTCCCTTTCATCTACTTTATTTGGGTTCTTTTTTCTAACTTCTTAAATTGGATGCTTAACTTACTAATTTCTTACTCCTTTTCTACTCTAAGAATTTAATATTAAAATAGTATTTTTTTGCATCCTACGAAATTTTGTTTCTACATGTTCATTATCATTCACTTCAATTTAAAAAAAATTCCTTTATGATTGCCTCTTTGAGTTATGAATTATTTAGGAGTGTGATTTCTCATATATATTTTTATTACTGATTTTTATTTTAATTTCACTGTGGTCAGAAAACAAAGCCTGCATGATAATTATTCTTTAAGATTTGCTGGGGTGTATTTTATAGCCTATGATGTGACCAATCTTTATAAATATCCTGTGTACTTAAGAAAAAGATGTCTATTCTAATTACTAATTCTGTTATGTGACAGTTATTAATTGCATCATTCAATTCTTCTCTATCTTCACTAATTTTTTTTTTCTGCCTGACCTGCAATAACTGGCAGAAATAGTTTGAAATCTCCCAGTATAATTGCAGATTTTCAGGATCTGTCTGTAGTTCTATCTTCTTGAATTTTGTATATTTTGAGGCTAGTTTTTGGTGATACAAGTTTAGTATAATTATTTCTTCCAGGTAAATTAAATATTATCAATATGTAATGATCCCCTTTATCCCAAATAATGGTTTTGGTTAGTATCTATTTTGATTCGTAAAAAGAAGATAACAATTCCAGATTTTATGGCTCAGCATATATATTTTTGAATGTACCTTTTACATTCAGCCTTGCCATAACCTTATATTTTAGTGGGTCTCTTTTAAACATTATAGAGTGGAATCTTTTTAATCCAACCTCACAATCTCTTTTAACTGGTGAGCTCATATATTAGAGTACTTGAACATGTTGTTTTCTCTTTTTTAGCTGTCCTAATTCTTATTCTCTTGTAGGTGGCCTCTCTCCTCTCTATGAGTGCTTTTAAATTGCCTTTTTCCTTATAATTCTTCAATTGCACTGCATCGTTTTTTTCAAATCCTGCTTAGTATACACGATTTTTCTTACATGTGTGGATTTGTCTCCATCCATTCATGTTCATCTCTCTTATCTTCACATGAGGCCATGGGGTTGATTAGTCTATCAACCCCAACTCAAGTATTGACACTTTTGCTTTTCCTACCCCAGGGTAAGCAACTCAGGAATTTACTTACCGGAGTTTATTTGGTACTGTGGTTCTGTACTCAAGTTTCAGCTACCTCTTCTTTTTCCTCCTCAGAAGAAGGTGAGGGAAGGAAACTGAAGATTTCTCTTACTTTTTAGTAATCCCAAAATGTATTAACATACTTGTTGTAGTTTATCCAGGCTCTAATTGCATTTTGTCAGGAGGGAACTTTTTATTGTATCAAATCTGCCACACTGCTAGAAGCAAAAGTCTCCTCCTATTGGGCTTCTTAACCAATTCCCCTGTTGCCCCATTCCCATCTCTGAATAAGAATACCATCATTTGGAGTACCTAGAGCTTCCAGTTCTTGTGTCTTTTCTTTCAGGACAACGTTTGTCAATGTCTCCTCTGAGAATCCTTAGATTTGACTTTCCTCCACTCTGCTATGTCATTTAACCTTTCTCCATCTACTTTCAGTTTTTATATAATGTAGTTTGTGTTTGCATATGTTTTCTAGTTTTATCAAAGATGGAATCTGTTTTTCCATTTCTTGTTCTTCTTTTTCTCCTAGGGTAATTTTTGAGAGGAGAAAGAGAAGGAAATAGTGCCATGTTCAAAATAGTGCTTTAACTTAAAAGTCCCTCAAAATTGATTGCTCACATAGCTTAAAAGAATTATTGTAGCCTCCATATAGCTCATATTCCCAAAGAGTACCTTCTTCAACTTTGAGGTCCTTTTCAGTGAGAGGTGGATAGCTGGTCAAGTAAGAGGACATGTTTTGGATTTCATTGATGAGATTTTTGAACTTCTGAATGGTGATCAACACTGGACACGTCTAAGTGATGCATTGAGACAGGGCCATCAAGAGAGAAGTGAGAGCAAACATCTTTTCTTCATGGAGCTTTTCTGTCATTATGGTCTTCTGGGTCTTTGGTTTTCTTATCTCTAAACATACCTATGAGTAAAGACTTTCATATTTTCATATTTCATATAAATATTGATGCCTTCCATAAGTTCCCACCTTTTTCACCAGGATTGTGTGCCAGTTATTCTTACATCATCCTTGTACTTGACTGTGCCTTTTCATGTCAGTTCTCTCCCTTAGGCACAAAAGATTGGACCTTTAGTGTTGTTTTATTTGGATATTTCTAAGTGCGGTGAATATCACAAATTATTTAAGAGATATTTTGAAGACTTAAAAGAAAAAAAAATCTTAACTTCCTTTGAACATGAAGTCCATCATTAAAAAATTAAATTTTAGGAGTACTCCTGCTTTCAGCTCCTTGCGTCTCCAGCCTAAGAAATGAGAAACTATACAAGCATCAGTATTTTTATACAAACATGGGAAACTTGAGCTCCCCACTAATAAAAGTATTTTCATGGATTTGATTTAATTTGAGTTCTTACAATTCTGAGGGAAAATTGCCAGCTTTGTTCAAGGTGGGATAGGGAGGGTTTTATGGTGAAATATTTCAAACTGGTGGTAGAAAAAACCCACCGATTTCAAAACAACAAAAACGTCAGCCATAAAGATGTACAACATTTTTCAGGAAGCCTTGTCCAACCTGAGCAAATGTTTTTATACCAAATAACAATCCTTTCATAATCACTGTTATTGAGAGACATCCCAAGGTTGCCAGATGGAAATATGTTAAATATGTTCTGAAATCCAATCCAACAGAATCCCAACATTCAAGCTCATTCATAGGAAGTCATTCAAAGGCAATGCAATTTTCATAAAATATGTCCGTCTAGGTAATCATGAATGCTGAATATTGTCAGGGTTTCTCAGGAATTTTCAGTCTTGTGGAAAACTTTTCCAACTGGACTTTTAACCACCAAGAAGAAATAACAATAATAACTCGAAATTTAAAATAAACAGTGCTGGAAAAATACTATAACCCCCACCCCAAAAAGGCAGCAGTAGGAATTTAGTGCTGTTTGTAATATGACACAGGGATTTGAAAGCGAACATAAATACCAGGCCTGGGACTGACTGCTGGGGTATGGCAGACAAGCATGGTGTGTGAAGGATGGCTTTCCAGAAATGACCCACCCGGGCCATCCCCACATTCTCCCAGTAATCTGCAGATGTGTGAATGGCCAGAATGTGTAAATGGCTCAGTACTGGGCTCATCACTGCATGTGCTGCTGATTATGATCCCAACTTAGTACAAGCTCTGGGTATCTACCTCCTTGAGACTGTAAGAAGAAAAGCAATGGGCCAGGAGAAGGCCATACCTATGGGCCAGCACAGGCTCTGTCTGCAGACCTCCCTCGCTTGGAGATCCCTGAAAGAGTGGACAGAAAAAGAGCATTGGATCTAGGGTCTAATGGTTTCATGCAACAGTTGCCTTTTTTACATTTTGCTTCCATACAAAGTCTCCTATAACAGAGCAGGGACTATAGCCCAACATAGTTTTGTGGGGTTTTTTTGCCAAGTTGAATCTGTCAAAAAATGACTCAGTGTTGAGGAGAGTGGGGTTTTCTGGCTTTTCCTCATGCATCTGAGTTTTTTTATTCTGATATGTTAATCCTTCGAGTCATTTGATCTGCCCCAGGCAATATAAACAACATTTACAGCAAGTCTTGCACTCTATCCGTCATGTGCAAACGGCCTGCTTTTCCCATTGCCACATGAAAGTGAGAGATTCAAATGGGGTCATTCAGACTTTCTTGCTCAAAGACAATTAGACAGTGTCAGCTTTGCGCTTTGGCGTCACCAGTGCTCCAGGAGCCAGAATGGCTCAGATGGGGGAGGGATGGCTAGTTTGTTTCAACTTTCTCCACATGGCAACAGGGAGCAGATTTGGGGTCATGCCTGAGCTCAATGGGGGTGCCAGTAATGGGAAAGCCCCTGGCATTGTATATTAACACAGAAATTTTAGCCGAGGGGAGATGGGGAGACTTTGGGCCAAAAATTCACTCTCCCTTGGTGAAGTAGATTGTACCTGGTGTGAATTTGTCCTTCAAATGCCTTTGCTCAACAAATCTTTCTATTCGCTTTGCGCAAGGTCATTTCTACTCTGTGTGCATATATGTATGTCTTAATCATCATGGTCAATTTGGACCATCAGCTTGCACTGGCCACCGAAAAAGACCTTCAATTTGTGGAAAGTTGGAGAGGGCCCCATCGAATACACCCAGCAGTGGACCGTGCACCAGAGGGTGTGGGAAGGTTTGTAGTGAAGGTGGCATCACATTGCAAAGTGAACCAAAGTAGAACTCTGGAAGAAGAGAAGTTGTTTATAATTTCTCGCCAAAACCCGACACCACAAAAGAAGCCAAGCTATACGGTCCTTTCTTTGGGAAGTATCTTACAATAGATGTTGGGACTTTCCGGTGGGGGTGCTGCTGTTGGAAGTGTAAATTACTATAGTCCTTTGGGGAACCTGCTTGGCAGTATCTATAACAGCTGAACATGTACATACCCTATGGCCCACCCGTTGCCCTCTTATGTACACCTTCAGCATAAATGTTCACCAAAAGACATACACTAGAATGTTCCAAGCAGCAAGAGTGCAATGAGTAAGTAAACCGAGGCATGTTCACCCACTGAAATACTAGACAGCGCTGAGGATGAACAAACTACATCTGTACCCAAAAACACGGATGGACCTCGCAAACACAATAATCAGAGAAAGAAGCCAGACACCAAAGAGTTCAAATTACATATTCCACTTATATAAAGTTCAAACATGGGCCAAGGACTCTTTGAGCTAGAAATCAGACAAGAGTTTCCCTTTGCCAGGGGGTGTGGCGGTGATTAGTCGGTGGGTGGGAGGTGTCATGGGGGAGCTTGTGTAGGTTCTCCTAGTGTTCTATTTCCTCATTACATGCTGGATGCATGAGTGTGCATGCTCTGAACATTCTTTGAATTGTTAACTTTTCTCTGTGTATGTTACACTTCAATAAAGAGCTTACTCTCAGACATAGATGTTTCCCCCTATGAATTCCAGAGAAATTCATTTTCTCCAATTACCAAATCCAGTTCAGAAATCAGCAATTTCTTTTCTGGTTCCATGAATTCCAACCCATTCCCCCATCATCCCCACCCCAGAATCTACGCTATACATCTTGAATTTTTTCAATAAATGCACACATACAAGCACACACATATGCATGTGTGTATACACACGCATGTTCCCTCTTGCATTCTCTTCCAAATGTGAGTTTAACTTTAGCTAATATCCATTTCTGTATGGAAGGTACTCTGTTGGGAACTTAATATGCATTAATTCATTTAATCCTGAATGTCCTCCTGTAAGGCAGCTATAATTATCTCCATATGAAGACATAAGACATATATAGACATAACTATCTATATGCATAATTGTTACCGGTGAAGAGACTGAGGTCCAGAGAGATTAAGTAACTTGTCCCAAATCACAGAGCCAACCAGGTTTTATTGACTCCAGAGCCTTTGTTCTTTCCCCATTACTAAAGCTTCCTTCTCCTTAAGCAAGAATAGAACTCGAGAACTATAGCATGTTAAATGCAGATATTATACAGTCCATCCACTTCTGTTTACAGATGAGAAAACAGACAGACAATGACGGGCCCAAGGCCCCATGATGGTGGCCAACATTTCGCCTATTAACTATTCACTGTAATAAATATGTAAGTAAAAATAGACAAGCAAGAACAAAGTTTCAATAACTGCAAAAGAATAAATTGGGCATGGTGTGTTTGTACTATTAATTACAGTTTTACAACCTAACATAAATTTCCTTTGTTTTGCCTTGAGGATGAAACACAACCGGCATCTTTCTCACCCCCAGGTGAAATGGTCCTGCTTTGGGTCTTTAGACGTTCCCCACATATCACAAATAGCACACTGACCTCTTGGAATCTGGCCCTGAGTGCTTATACAACCCAACACCCCAAACTGAGCTCTTTCTCACGCCTTGCAATGTTGAGGACCTGGAGAACCGATTCTCCATATTAGTTTGCCCTTAGCTGTGGACAAAGGGTGATAGCCCAAATGCCATGAAGTCTGCGGTTCCTTGTACTTCTGAGATTGAGGCAGGCACTGTGAGTGCAGGAAGAATTGGGGCAGCAGAAGCCCCCAGTTAGAGAAAAGCACATTTTTTTATGGACGTGTCAAATCCTTCTGTTCTTTCACTGTGCACATGCAACAGATTTTGCATTAAAAAAAAAAAATCAGGGGCGCCTGGGTGGCTCAGTCGGTTAAGCGTCCGACTTCGGCTCAGGTCACGATCTCGCGGTCCGTGAGTTCAAGCCCCACGTCGGGCTCTGTGCTGACTGCTCAGAGCCTGGAGCCTGTTTCACATTCTGTGTCTCCCTCTCTCTCTGACCCTCCCCTGTTCATGCTCTGTCTCTCTCTGTCTCAAAAATAAATAAACGTTAAAAAAAAAATTTTTTTTTTTGTTAAATCACTGTTGTAGGGGCGCCTGGGTGGCTCAGTCGGTTAAGGGATGGACTCTTGGTTTCGGCTTAGGTCGTGATCTCATGGTTCGTGACTTCAGGCCCCAAGTCAGGCTCTGTGCTAATGGCATAGAGCCTGCTTGGGATTCTCTCTCTCCCCGCTCTCTGCGCCTCTCCCTCCCTTCCTCTCTCAAAATAAACTTTTAAAAATTAGAAAAAAAAGCAAAAAGTCATTGTTATAGTCCCAAGAGTACATTTAATTGCTTCATTTTGTATTCTAAAAATGTTCCAGAGGTACTCATGAATTATTGTGTATTCACAAGAGTTGTACATGGTGGCTAAGAAATATTTTGTGACATTAAACAACTCATATTACTATTGAATTTGTGCACACACACACATCTAGACTTGAAATGCATTTAACAAAGTACCGATTCTTTACAATGACAGGTAATGCACATTGGATTATCTAGAACTGGAAACAGTTTGATTTTATAGAAAAATGTGGAATAAGACTTAATGAAGGTTTTCAAAAAGTTAAATAAATATTTAGCTTTATTTAAGTAAGTATGATTTAATATCTTTGTATTTATTAATTATAATTTGTGAATTATATAATTATATAAATGTATATAATTATAAAATTTGAATTTTAAGAGCTAATTTTTGATATTTTAGGTGGGAAATAACTTCTGAATTCCTAAATGAAAATAATTTTAATTATTTTATTTTTCACTTTTAGCCTAGTTTACATTTTAATAAGATATGTGCAAATGTTATGCACATTGAATATAATTTTCTTTGTATTTTAATCCTTCATATCATAATTGTCAGTTGAACATAAATTTAACTTAAATGAAGGAAAAGACTATTTTATAGAATGAATATATAAGTCATGAATCATGTAGTTTTTATTTTATTACTCATCTGGACGTCACTGGACATCACTGACCACCAACAGAATGCCCCGACCAGAGCAATAATAAAGCAATTTAGTCTTTTGCTATTTTACTGATTTTCACTCATATAAAAACCACATACTTACATCTATTATTTAATTTTATTGTTATGAAAAAATATTTGTCCAATAGAATGCATTTGTTAGATAGGGAAAAAATGTCTCTTTAGGAGTCTGTGAGCTTGACTTAAGAGTTTAAAATCTTTATACATAACATAGAAGTGCCTGTATTTACACTCTTGCTTTGGGCCCTGCACAAGTTAAAGGCAGTTCTGAGCACAGTTTTCTCTCACTTACACACCATGTAAGTCTGTGAGGAGCTTTGGCTGATCTCAGGGGCCTCCTTTCTTGCCACTGTGGCTTTGACTGGCTGTCCAGCTGCATTAAACCAAGGATGGTTCCATTTTCCTTGTGTTGTAAGCCCATGCTCGTGTTTCTCTCTCTCTCTCTAAATCACAGGTCTCTTATCTGTAAGAGACTTCTTTCGTAGCAATGAGGAAGACTTCACAATGCCTTTCATCACATCTTTCTTCTTTTAAATCGGCAATGTGAAAAAAAAAATGCCCCTCTTCTGCCCCTCTTCCTCCATTTTTGTAAGAGAAAACTTCCCTTGGTAACCTATTACCATGTCATTCCCTTTTCTCTACAACCCCTTCCCTCTTCATCGATATCTATTTTGCCCAAACCTACGGTGTCGAACATTTTTCAAATCTGATTTTTCTATTGGAATTCTTTAAATAGATCAACCCCTTTTATCCTCCAACACTTTAAAACTTATTTGTGCAAAAGAGGATTGGGAGGCTTTAAAGCGTGGTTGGACCCATGGTTTCCTTACGGTCAACAAAGAATGTTATTTCAGTTAACAGCATTTTAAGGCCAGTAATGACGGAAGTTCTCCCTCTCATATAAATACCATAGGGATAAATAAAGAATCTGGAAGCACTACCATTGCTATGTCTACTGGATTTTTAGATAAGAGTCTTATCTCAGTATTTTGTCCTTCATTAATTTTCTATCCGCTTGGCTTGTTGGGCAAGTGGAGAGGAAGTGGGTTTCCTACATCATGCCCAGATAAGCTACTCCTCATTTTTTGCTGTCTTCTTGACCCCACATTTCTACAAATTACTCTGTGTTGGGTGAGATGGTTGCCAAGAGAGGCAGTCTAGACTTTAATTAAGACTAAGATTTCTCTTGACTCTATAAATTTAATAGTTTCTTTCTTGAAACGGCCCTGTTTCTCCTTAATATGGCTTTACAAAAATAAACCACAAGTGACACTTTTTTTCACCGTGGTTTCCTCGGGCATCGTGACCATCCTACTTGGGATATTATGGTTTACAACGGTTCCAGATCCAGGTTGGGTGATAGTGGCAGGTATCAGAAAGTCTCATGGCTGTAACCCCATTTACGTAAATTCATAAAATTTATTTAACAGCTTGTACGTCTTAGAAATTGTCAGGGCCAAATACCAAAGCCCTAGCATGTTCTTATTTATATATTCAGTGGAACACTCTAGAATCTCAAAAGCACCAGGTGCTTTCTCAATGTCTTAACTTTGCCATGAGTCAGAAGTAACCTAAGATGGGCTCCACAACAGACTTTAAAGTGTCCATAAGGAAGTGTGGAGTCAAGAAATGCAGAGTTGCAAAATCCTTCCAGAATGTTTTATTTATACTTTGGGGCACTTAGCACAGAGGGATACTAGCAATGTATAGCTTTGTTCCTCTCATTTGTTTGCAAACCCCTGTTGTTCACTGTTGCATCTTGAAGCCGGGGTCCTTAGAAGCTGTTTGGGGAATAATCTACCCAGTTCTGCCTATACAGTTGATTGCTCAGTAATCTTAGGTTCTAACTCATTTTTCTCTGTAAATGATCACATTTCATTGTCTTGGGAGGTGTGGCAAAGATTCTGTCACGTGCTTATTTAACAGACTCTGAGGCTGAGTTTTGATTATGCGGAGCACATCTTGAAATTTTGACACTTGGCTTTCAGCGAGCCTGGGTGCTGTCTCCTCTCCTTTGGAAGAATAAAAATGGTAACAATGATGACCACAGTGAAAGTTAATGATGCTCGTGCTGTGTGCCAGTCACTAGGTTAAATGCAGCTTATGCACTATCTTATTTATTCCCTCCAATAACACCGTGAGGTCCTTAATAATTCTTCGCTCCATTATACAGATGAGGATACTGAGGTGCAGAAAGGCTAAGGAGCTTATTTGAGCTCTCCCAGGTAGAGAGAGGTAGAAAAGAAAATAATACAACCAGTCTGCCTCCAGGGCCCACGTTCTTAGTCTTTTCATTCTCCTGGGGCAAATATGTTAGATCATGTATTATGAAGCAATTGCAAAAAGATCAAGAAATCCTCCAAGGCAGATTTTGTTGTCTTTTGAGTCCCTAGACGTTCTTTCGAACCCTCCACTTGGCATGGCTCTCTGCTCATAAAAAGACGTTTCATTTACTGAAACGCGACTCCGGAAGCCATATGCAGGCAGCCAGCAAGCACATCTTGGGTAAGAAGGAGTTAAAGTGCTGACAGTCCTTCCTGGGCGGGTCCAGCCAGCAGCCGTTCATCACAAATACGTGGCTTTGATCCTGACAGCTTTCCTTTCACTCAGGAGGAGCAGGGAAGGTCTGCCATGGGGAAACAGGAAAGACTATAGAGAAAAGGGTCTTGTTTGTTTCCTGGGTGGATTGCCTCCTTCTTGGCATGCCTCCAGGAAGCCAGTCTTTTCCTGCCCTAAAACTTCAGGGAAATAAATCTCTCTCCTCAGAACAGACCCGAGAGAGGCCCCAGAATGAGGCCCCACAAGGTCTAGCAATTTGGCCGTCATGGTGGCCAGTATGTGGCCTGGCAGGTTGCAGCCCCTGGCTGGGGTCGGAGGGTGGGGAGTGTCCACACGGCCCAGGGAAGAGGAGGGTGATGCCAGGGAGGTCTTTGATTTCTGAGCCTGCAAACAAGATGGGCACCTATGGAGAAATGGCTGTCTTGAGGCTGATGATCCGGGAAAAGGCAATTTGGAGAGCACTCGGAGAAGCAAGCCCGAGGGAGGCCAAGGGCAGCGCTCCAGAGGCCAAAGCAAGACTCTCGAGTGTAGAACCCGAGAGAGGGGCAGGGTGTGTAATGGGCACAAGACAATGAGGAACAGCCCCAGTGCTAAAAGCAAGAACAGGAGGAGAGACAGCGGGGGGTGGGGGGAGAGGTCCCCACAGCGGACAGATGAGGTTTCCTGCAGCCCAGGATCGTTTGACTCTCATTCTTAGAACTGTGCCCTGGTTTCTGTGTGTAGAATTTAACCCGTGCAACTTGAGTCAGGTGACCCACCTCCTAGCTCTAGTCCACGTTTGGCACAGTAACTGGTGCAGGGACAGGTGGGAATGCACCAGGGCCAGTGAGAAACACCATGACTTCTGCTGGGATTTGAGGCAGGCACGCTTCTCCTGAGACGTGAGGTTGAGAAAAAGTGGACACTGAAGAGACTGTATCTGTGTTGGGACTGTGACGGGGGAAGGATTCTGTTTTAGGTTTGATTATCCATTCAAACATTTACCCTCCCCGCCCCCCTCCCAGCCCCCTTACCTCCCTAAGAGGAATATGCTTCTTCACTGTGAAGACACGGGTTTGACCATGTGACTGGCCTGCCGGTGGGCAGCCCTTCAGTTTGGACTTGGCCATGTGACTTGCTTTGGCCGATGAGATGTTAGCAGATGGAACAAAAACAGAGGCATGGAGTGTGCTTGTGCAGTGGGCTTGCTTTGTGGTTTTACCACAGCCATAAGAAGAACCCCCCAGAGTAGTGGCTACCCCCCCACAGCCCAACCCCAGGATGAATCCCCAGCCTGCGTTGAGAAGCCAAGTTCAAATGGACCCCCATGTGAAGAAGAGCCACCCAGAATCTAACTCCATTGACCCTCAAGGGGGTGAATAAGCCCAGTTGACGTCAGCTGACCAGCAGGTGTCTGAGAAAGAAATGCTCCTTGTTGAACACCATCTGATACTTTGTGGTTGTTGGTTCAGCCACACATTACGATAACAGCTAACTGATACAGCCTCTTTCAGCATGAGGCCAACATGGCAGTCACAGGGCTAAGAGACTGAGGGAGGGAATAACATAGGTCATGGTGACATCATTTCAACCCCTGATCAAGCTGTTCTTGGAGCCAGACTACTTCTTGAACTTTTCCATTCTGTGAGCCAGTAGATCCCAAGGCATCTCCAGAGCAGGGTTTTGTCCTTGGACGCAGGCCCTGATGGAACGGAATACAGACTAAACGTGAATACAGACTATATGTCCCTGTACGACAAACACATCCAACATATACACATCCCATATATAGATAGAAATGTCTTTTTATATGAAGAAACAATTAGAAAGTAACCAACAGGGGGAGGAAGGGGCTTATGCTTAATTCCCTGTGACATAGATTCTGAGGTGGATATTTATGGGCAGAATACTGAGGAGTGAATACTCAGGTAGGAGCAATACCCGAGAGAGGAAGACAATCAGAATGGGACCAAGGGACAAGTTGAACCGCAATGTGTCTTGCATGAGAGAACTCAGGGGATCCCCTGAAGCTGGGATGGCCCCTCTGACTTGTCCCATGGACGTAAGGAAGCCAGACTAGGCATTGGATGTAGCCTGGCCTCAAAGAGGCATCATTTAACCGCGGGTGAGGCAGCTCCCGTTAGCTGAAGGGAATTGCTGAAGAGACTCAGCTAGGAGCCCAAACCCCTGGCAGCTGGGAAGTTGAGAGTCTTGATCCTGAAGGGAATGCATGGTAGTCTGGGTGGGGCAGCATAGTATCCAAGGATTGGGATGGATTCTGGCTGGAATTACGTAACGGGTGAGAAAGAGTATGTCCTCAGCAGTCATTATTGGCCTACTTTTGCTTTGTATTGTCGACCAGGGAGGAATAATCAGTCAGTCAGCACGCATGTATTTAACATGGGGAGGGGACAAAAGGATCCCATATTTAAATAATTAGAGAGACATAAGAGTGACAATAGCAGTTCTGTTCCAGAAGAGACAGGAGAAATTTGTCATGAAAAGCCACGTCACCATCAATGCTTTACTTCTTACAACAGCGATAGCAGACTAGAAGCACTGGTTGGTTCCCCAACGTACAGGTTCCTATGGTGACAGCATATATGAATAAAACTTTTCACTGTACCAACTATCCCACAGGACCAGAAGAAGAGGCATTCGGTTCTTGTTAAGGGAATCCAGGCTGCCCCTACAAATTGGGAGGAGCTCTCTGCTCCCAGGGCTGGCCTGGCACTGACCATGATGGGAAATGACCCCAGATGGGTCAATCTCCCTTGAGCATCCTTCTCCTCCCGTTCTCTCTACTCCGTCTTTCTCACTAGTGGACAGAGCCTCCTGGGTGCCAGCTTCGAAGGTGATGAGGTGGGGGAGGCCCTTTACCTACAGCTCCTCTGGCGGAGAAATTCTGCTTCTTGACTTTTCAGCGCCTTTATGTGGAAATGTGTTACTTACAGTGCTGAAAATGTTTGGGGTGGAAGGGGTGGGAGCAGGGAAAGTAATAACACTGGCAACACATCATAAATCCACAGAGACAGGGATGCTGCAAGGGGCAGAGTCAAGGACTTAGGGAAGCACACAAGGTCAGCCACAAGGTCCTGGTGTGCAGCACGGTAGAGGCAACATTCAGGGGCCCCACCCCCAGGCCCCTGGTGTCACATGAGTTTGGTACTTCATGTTAATTGTGTTGACATTTCCAGACATCAGCTAATATCGGTCCCCATTCTAGAACACAGCCTAGTTCCCTCTCCTCCACACGAAAGGCAAGGCTGTGGAGCGTTCCATCCCTGTTGGGTCTGGATTCTTACCAGTTGTGTGTTTTAAGTGAAGTATGATTCTGAGGTGTAGAGAACTACGATCTTTATTCCTGCTGTTCCTTTGTTGAGACTGGGACTGAGAGACAAGATAGATCGTGAAAGAAGGAAGTCTGTTAAGACCTAGAGTGAGGAAATTGATTAGATCTATAAGGGTTAGATTTGAGGTTTTCTTCTCTTCATCAGAGCATGAAATGACACCTGTAGCTTGGAGTTTGGTACTCACAATTTTGATCATTTTTAAAATAGTATTCTGTGGGCGCGTGGGTGGCTCAGTCGGTTAAGCATCCGACTCTTGGTTTCGGCTCAGATCACGATCTCACACTTCCGTGGGTTCAAGCCCCGCATTGGGCTCTGAGCTGGCAACGCGGAGCCTACTTGGGATTCTCTCCCCCTGTTTCTCTCTGCCCCTCCCTTATTTGTGCTATCTCTGTCTTTCTCAAAAAAAAAAAAAAAACAAAAACAAAAAAACTTTAAAATAGTATTCTGTAATGCGGACTTTGTTTCAGAACAATGACTTACATTATACATTGTGTTCTGCTAACAGCTCTAAAAATGGGATCCCACCGTGATTTTTTAAAAATCCTGAGAAGGACATTTGCTTATAGATATTTGGCTATGATATTGACCAATTTGGAAAGGCTGTAAAAGCATAAGAGTTGTGGTAAGATAAGCTTATTCTGAATCATCAAAAATTATTATGGAAATCTTATGCTTCATGAGATTTTGCATCTGATGAAATTCAACATTTTCCTGGTAAGAAACCTTAGCAAACTTGGGATAAAAATTTTTCTCTTTTCTTAACTCTACCTGAAGAGTATCTGTCTACCCTAAAATTGCAACAGACACTGTATTTACTGATGAAATACTAAAGCAGACCCCTGAATGTAGAAATAAGACAATGATGCCAGCCAACACTGCTCATAGCATTGAAGGCCTTGGCCAATGCAACAAGAAAAAAAAAATGTACAAAGATTGGAAATAAAGAGAGGACTATCTATGTAGAAAATCCAAGACATTGGAGTGAAAAACCATTAGAACTAACATAGTCCAGCAAGGTAGTCAGATATAAGAGATCTGGTCAATGGGGTGCCTGGGGGACTCAGCTGGTTAAGCGTGAACACTTGATTTTGGCTCAGGTCATGATCTCACAGTTCATGAGGTCAAGCCCTGCTTCAGGCTCTGTGCTGACAGTGTGGAGCCTGCTTGGGATTCTTCCTCTCTGCCCCTACCCCCGCTTGTGTTCTCTCTGTATCTCAAAGTAAATAAATAAAAACTTTAAAAAAATACTTAAAAAAAAAGAGATCTGGGCACCTGGGTGGCTCAGTCGGTTAAGCATCCGACTTCAGCTCAGGTCACGATCTCACGGTCCTTGAGTTCGAGCCCCGCGTCGGGCTCTGGGCTGATGATGGCCCAGAGCCTGGAGCCTGCTTCCGATTCTGTGTCTCCCTCTCTCTCTGACCCTCCCCAGTTCATGCTCTGTCTCTGTCTCAAAAATAAATAAACGTTAAAAAAAATTTAAAAAAAAATAAAAAATAATTAAAAAAAAAGAGATCTGATCAGTAGTGATGCTCAATTAGAAAATTTAAAGGGAAGAAAGACCCTATTCATAGTAGCAACAAAAACTCTCAAGTACATAGGAACAGATGTAGCAATAAATGGGCAAGACCTGCATGAAGAGAAGGATAATATGTTACTAGAAACCTTGAATAAGCCAAGAGTCCGATGTTCTTCAACGCTGGAAAGATGCCAATTCTTCCCAAATTAACCTGTTAATTCAGGGAAATTCTAGTCAAAGCAAGGAGCAGGTCTGGCTTTCCCCGGCAGAGGGGAAAGGGTTTCCGTGTATAAAAGCAGCACACGAGTCCCCTCTCCCAAGCTTTTGGGGGGTAGTGGCAGAACTTCCATTTCAAAGGAGCACACCCCAGTTCTCGTACCGGAGGTGACAATTTGCGTCCTCAGCGCTCCCGGCAGCACTCTGGTGGACGTCCTCAGTAGTTCACGAGCCCAGATCGCCTCTGATGACGGAACCAAATTTCACTGGAGCAGTTAGGATCAGAACGGGCCCTCACATCTTTTTCATTTGTCACAAGAAGGGAAAGAATCTCAGGGATGGGAGAAAGGAAAGTTGCTCTCTAGAGATCAAGACAGGACATTCTATCTGGAAAACTTACAAATGAATGACTTTGTTTCCCAAGCCGATAAAGTGGATGAAAGAAATTCTGTGATTCTGAACACGAGGGTACTTAATTTACTAACTTTCTTCTTTCCTCCAGGCGTTATTCTCTATATTCAGACACGACATATGAATCTGGACCTCTTCCTTGCCCTTCATTAGATCATGAGATCCTTGAGAATATGCACTTGTTTTCCTTGTTCTGGAAACGCGGATGGGTGCCAAATGAATTTTAAAATCTAAAATGTCCAGAGACAGAAAGTCCAAAAGATGGTCCAGAAGTCTCGATGGAATCGGTTGCTAAACGTATTCGCCCACTTGTAATTGTTTTCGAAAAGCCCAGGAGAACAGAGGAGATGCCAGGAAATTAGAAAAATGTAGCTATGATGCAAATCTTCAAAAGACTTACGTTGAGCAGTCCTTTCAAATTACTCTCCCTCACTGTCAGTTTTGAGGATTTGGGAATAATTGTATAAAGCTGAAATATAAAAAGAGAGAGACCCACAAAAAAAGTTTCACAAAGCAATTTGAACTGGAATATGTGCCTATAATAAACCAGGAGACTGGTCCCCAGATGGTCACTGTACTCTGCTGAAACATGTTGCCTGCCAGGACCCCACACAACTTCATTTATCAAATTCCTTAAGCTTAAAAGAGCACTTGTGATGACTTCACTTTACCCTCGCCCTGAACACAGTGCAAAACATCAAGGGGGAAAAGCTGGGCCACATCTACCCGGAGGCAGCAATGACAGACAGTTTGGTGAGGTTTGATATCATTTTGAGCGATAAGGCGAGAGAAAGGCCAGAAGAGTCTGCAGTCTGGAAAAAGCTCCTGTACGTTCGGGAGTTTGGGAGACACCAAAAACACCGGCAAAGATCTGAGAAGGGATGCCGACGGGAAGGAAGAAAATAAAACCAGGGCCGAGAAAAAAAATTCAAACTGACTCATCAGGGAAAATAGATTCGGGTGTTCAGAGTCGAGAGTAATCCGGAAAACCACAGTGACATATGTGATGTCGTGGGGACAGTGACAGCAAATTAGATATGTAATCAGTGTGTCTCTTCCTCGAGCTGCCTAATGTACGCCTTGAAGTTCCGTCACCCAGAGGGCAATCCGGGGCCGTGTTATTTCAGGGTCAGTGTGTGAGGACACCGGTGCGTGACCTGTCCTCTTTACTGACCCTGCCACTCTTCCACCCTCTTCTGGCAACCAGATCCAGACTCTCGGGTTCATTTTGGCCCAGACTGCAGCCCCCTCCTCCTCTTGAGAGATCTTTGAAGACAGGGCTCCCCCTCGTCCTGCTGCCAGGGTATAGTGAGGCTCTGGGCCGCGATGGGGGTGTTGGCAAATGTCCAGGAACTTTTCTCCCCGTTGCCCTTCTCCTGACCGCCAGAATAGAACTTTGAAAAAGCAGAACCACCTTCCCGATCATCTCCTTTCAGAAATTACATTCACGGCTGGGTTTGCCATTCAGTTTTGTACCAAGAACTTTATGAAGTGGGAATGGCTGAACTCATCTGGCAGGACTGTCCTCTGTAGACGGCCAGCTCCCAAATCCCTGAGGTGTGAGGGCTGGGTCCTCCCCGGCACGTTCTTTTCAAGAAACATTCCCACACTTGGCCTTTTACTCCAGCCGCTCCGTCCCTGCCCTCCCAGCGCCTGGAGCTTTCCACCTTGGCTCTGGCTCCTCCGAGCCTGGGCTCAGCCTTCCAGTTCCAGGTTGACCTTGGCTGAGAGCCCCACATGGTCAGTCTTCTTGTAAATGTAGAAAATCTCAGGCACGGATTTCTGCACTTGGCCTCCCTGCAGAAGTGTTTAGTACTCAAGCCATATGCAGCCTCCAGCCGACACTGAGCAAAAGTGAGAGCACTTGCTTACCAGAAGTCTGTGTTTACGGAATTGGATTTAGCCTCTGTCGACCCCGCTGCTGAGTCCGCAGTGAGGAAAGCTCGGAGCTGGGCCAGGTCTCAGGTCTATCCTGGGCTTGTTTAGCACCTGTGGGCATGTCGGGCTCTCTCTCTCTCTCTCTCTGACATTCTCAGTACACCCTGGAGGACAAAAACCCTCACAGGATGTTCTTTACCATCATTGTGTCCCTAGGCGTTTGACAGAAGACTATCGTAAGCTTCATTTTCCTCATCTGTGAAATGGACACAGTGATAGTACCTACCACCTAGGAAGGTGGTAAAGATTAAGTGAGATAACTATTTAGCTCAGCGTTTGGCCTTTTGAAAATTATTGGTTATCAGTGGATCCGGACAAATCAGATAACCCCGAGGAGGAACGCGGTGTGAGAGCAAATTCGAGAAACAGTCAAGCTGGGAATCTTTGGGCCTCTCGTTTCTTCCTTGGTTTTTAACCTTAGGAGACACCATGACTCACGGGGCAGCAGGTTCTGCCTCACGGTCAGAGACAAGAGGGCTGGGGACTTAGATACACCTCCAGTCTTTAGCATCTGGCAAACCTGTGGTTGAAGAGAGCTCTGCCCTTTCTAGCTGTGGGACCCCAAAATCTTTGAGCCCCAGTTTCCTTGTTGGCAAAATAAAGACCACACTTCCTACCATATGAGGGAGTTGGGATGATTAAATGCCTCCAATGCTTGATAAACGCTTGACAATCCTTGTTTTGACTTCTGGTACCAGCATGCTCCTTGGTCCCGACCAAGATGTCCCCGGGCCCTGGCTTTTCATGACCTTCCAACAAGTGGAGTGAATTATGCGATCTTGCTCTAGTCACACGGATCTAGTCACTGGAGATCACTTGGATCTCCAGTCCAACGTGTTTGGCTCCCCGGCTTTTCTTTCTTATCCGGTCCATCCTTGACTTGTGGCTACCCCTGGTTAAGTGTGACATGTTACCTATTTACAAGGTAAAGAGTCTAGGCCCATTTCATTAAGATTCTTCCTTGAAATTTTCTTGGACAAATTCACCATTCTTTGATTCCTTGGGCACGCTCATCCCTCGTGTCAGGGATGACACATGTATATTGCGCATACTGCCTAGACGTCCCCAGATATCACTAATGGATCCCACCATGTTTTCCGTGAGCTGGGCCAGAGTCTCAGTCACTTGGCGGACGTCAGGCCATCTCTCTACACATTTTATGTGTTCCCTCTCTTGGACTCATGAGCATGTTAGTATGATCCTTGTTTGTAGTCATCTGTGCTTCTCCTGTCTACTCCATTAGACTGAATATACATATGTTACTTTTGAGGGTTCTCCTACTGGCCATTAGCCTAACTCCATCTAAAAGGATAAACACATGGCCGGTAGCCCTTGCCTTTCAGCTATAACTAGGGGCTGTCACTGTAGGTTATGCAATAAAACAAAACTATGTTTTACTATGCTTTTCCTTTTTCTAGTTAATCATAATAATTTCCTGTGACATTTAATAAGAATTCCTTAAAAATGAGATATTTAGTGACAGCGCATATAGTCTGTCAAATCGATACACTTCTGTTTATTTAACAGGTTCCCTGGTGTTGGACCTGATGCTCAGCAGCTATTGGTATCTGACTATGATAAATCACCCTGTGATGCGTCTCTTTGTATCTACGTGTGTGTTTACATCTCCAGTTAGCTTCCTAGGACGGGATTTCTAGAAATCAGAATCATTGTGTCCAACGGAAGAACAACTTTAAAGTTCTTGTCGGGGCGCCTGGGTGGCTCAGTCGGTTAAGCGTCCCACTTCAGCTCAGGTCACGATCTCGCGGTCCGTGAGTTCGAGCCCCGCATCAGGCTCCGTGCTGACAGCTCAGAGCCTGGAGCCTGCTTCCGATTCTGTGTCTCCCTCTCTCTCTGCCCCTCCCCCGTTCATGCTCTGTCTCTTTCTGTCTCAAAAATAAATAAACGTTAAAATAAAATAAAATAAAATAAAATAAAATAAAGTTCTTGATACTATTGCCGTGTTGTTTCCTGGTAATTATTTCTTATTTGCACCCCCCTCAGTAGTACAACATAATAATATTAATTGTCACCATTCCTTGTGGATTTCGTTTCTGCGCCAGGCACAGTTCTAAGAACTTGACGTACATTAGCTCATTTCATCCTCCCCAGACCCTTCTTTTATTGCTGAGGAAACCAAAGCACACGGTGGGTAACTAAATTGACCAAAACCATGCCACAGACACTAGGCGAATCCTGGATCTGAATCCATTCACCTACCCTGCTCCCCTAAAATACTTTGCTGTGGCTTCAATAACTTGGAATACAATTGGAATTTTTGAGTTAAGCAAGGTTCAAAGAAAACCTATTTCTGCTGGCATGACCTAAGTGCAGTCTTACCCAGAAGCAGAAGGCCCTGCTGAGGTTGTTCAGTCCTTTTAGCAAGACGAAGTCTTACCAAAAACTCAGGGTATGTGGTGCGGGTAACTGAAATATTTCTTATAACTTTACATATGGGAGGGGATAAAGCATCGTTATTAAAAACAACAGAAGTATTTCTCCAAAACAAGTTTCTCTCTTTCTCAAGAAAACCTATCTGTGGTCTGAGGTGGCTGCTGTTGGCCTGAGACAGAATCCATATGCCCAGGTGTTAGACTTCAGGAGCGCAGGTAAGCAAGAGTCGGTGTTTTCTAAACTCTGAACTGGGAAGCAGACCTAAGAACTGCTCCTAATAAAGGAGGAGTTAATTCAAAGCAGCCCCAAAATGTGCCAGCTGGACCACAATACTACTTTAAGGTTAACAATGCAAACAATGATTCTAGCTCTTTCTCCTTAAATTCAAACTAATGTTAATGCTAGCTTAAACATGATCAGGAAGTGTCCATTTTAGAACTTATTCTTCCCTCTTCCTGAAGTCCCAAGTTTAAAATCCCAAGTCATAAGCGTTCCTGACCAGTAAAGGGATAATTTTTTCTTCTCCTTCTTTTGTGTCTCAGGCAAATGGTTGGCTTCTTTAATCTTTTTTTCTTGTGATTTCTCAAAATAGGTATGACTGCGGGGGGGGGGGGGGGGGGGGGCAGGTTTCCAGATTTAGCAAGTAAAAATACAGGATACCCAGTTAAATTTCAGATGAACAATGCATAATTTTTTAGTCCCATGCAATATTTCGGGTACGCTGATACTAAAAATTACTAGTTGTTTAGCTGAAACTCACATTTAACTGGGATTTTATATTTTACTAGAATTACACTGGGGGAGATAGGTGAGGAAGGCTAAGAAAGTCCAGGGCAGAACCAGGAGGAAAGGACTTCAACAAAAATTTTTTTTTGTTCCTTTCAGGTTGGAAAAAGAAACATGAGCAGTGCCTGCTATTGCTGTTCATTGCTGTGATCCCTCAGGGTTCTGGAATTGTCTGCTTCCTGAAGAGCCTGCCGCTCACTGGCTCAAGCTGTCCCGATGCCCAAGGGGATGTCCCAGGTTTGCAGATGTGCTCTTAGCATCTTCCCTGGAAATCACAGAACTTCAGGTAAACAGTGACATTTGTATTATCTCAGTTTCCAAGTATCGTTTTGATTTGGAGGGTCCCTTTTGCAGAGAAAGGCTCCCAAAGCTGGCATTTCCCAGTAGCAACAGAAAGGCTTTTAAGTAATTTATGAAAAGACAGTGAAAATTGCAGCCACTTCAATTGTGGCGTATACGACGGTGGGGTTGCGGTTGTGTGGTGGGGGTGTGGGGAGCGAATGAAAGGCAAGGTGGAAGAAGGGATAATTAAAAGCCATGTGAAAATGGTCACAACCTTCCACGCCCTGTCTACTTCACTCCCTTGCCCCACCTCTGCCTGTCTCCGTCTTCACCTGCCCTCTCTGGAGATGGGCCCATTCCGAGTTTCTGAGACTCACAAAGGTGCAATTCTGACATTGGACCTTGATCAAAAAAAAAGTTTAAGCACCTCAGGGGACCCCGTGTAGACATCTCCAGGGACCTCTCCACAGCTCCTATGCTGAGGGCCTGCCTTTCTTCAGTCTTCTCTGGGGGTAACGCACAGAGGACAGAGATGCCACGGTGCTTAGCTCAGTGGCCTGGCACTCGGGTTTTGCATCAAAGAATTGAGATGAAGAAGATTTAGAAATGACCTGGGTGCTAACTCTCCCTCTAAGTAGAAAATCTTGGCTTTTCCTTATGGCAGCAGAATTCAAACACAGACCTCAAAAGTGATTAAGATACAAAATAGTTCCATAAAGACAATGCTGTTTATTTTTATCGAGGGGGTTAAATGATTTGCCCCTATGTTTTTTTGGCAGGTTAGCGGTTGACGGAGGAAAGCAATCAAGCCCTGTTTGGTCATAAGAGGGAGGGCTTTTCTCTCTCTTTTTAAAAACTTTTATTTTCAAGTTATTCATTTAATTACAATTAAAATGCATTCGTAGCTGCAAAAAATAAATGTGCTATTTATAGGAAAAAATTTAAATGCAAAAGAATTAGAAAGGTGAAAAAGAGCTAGTACAAACCCATGCCCTACAGATAACCGCTATTAACATTTTTCTCTTTTCCAGTCTTGTCTTTGTGTGCATATATTTACATAATTGGGATCATACTAATTATATAGCTTTATATACTTTATTAACACCTTCTGGGCATTTCTCCATGCCATCGGATGTTTTTCCACGGTAGTGACTGAACAATACCCTGCTGTTTGGGTATGTCAAGGCTCACTGGATCATGCCCCCATCGATAAACTCTTACGTTGCTCCCGGGTTTTCTCTCTAACAAATAAAGCTTGCTTTCTTCTTCTTTTATATCAGTCTGTGCTTTTCTGATTATTACTAAGGAGGCATCCCTAGACATATGATGGCGGCCATGCCAGATTCTTTCATAAAGCGGCATTACTCCCTCTGGCCTTTTTGTTTTCCGAAAACTCTGTGGATTGGCCCTCTTTTCCGCATGCTTAATAGAATAGAAAACACGGCTTCTCGTGGATTTCTGGATTTTCTTTATTTTCAAGAGGACATGCTGTTTCAAGCATGCTTGGGTTTCCTGTATCTTGGGATCCTGGTAATCGAGCTCGATTACCATGACTCCCAACATCTCCCTGGTGCATAAGTTCTTGAGTTCAACCCAGGCAACAGGAACAAATGTTTTTTTGCCCCCAAGGCCTCCCAACCTTGGCAGCCTCCCCCCTTCCCCGTCCTGATGCATCAAACTGGACGGTGAGAATGGGGACTCTATTAGCTCAGAGGTCATGGGTGGTGAATCTAAGGGCTGACGGTGGGAACTCCAATGGCAGCAGAGGCAGTGGGAGGTGAGGACGGAATGAGGAGAATTCTGTGGACGTGAGTGCCCTGCTCAGCCCTTGTCTTCTGCTCCCCTTTCTCCTCTGGACCACAAGGAATGAATGGCCTGCTCCTCTTCATGCTGCCCCTACCTGTTGATTCACACGGATCCTCACTCCACTCTGAGATGAGGAGAAACGGAAGCCAGCCTTACGCTTTACTCTCCCCTCCCTGAGGAGACAGACTGTACTCATTGTTGAGGTTGTATAAGGGTTTGTACCTCTAACAAAGACAGGAAACAGACAAGCCATAAGAAGCCTTCGTCCTCAACCCCACTGACTCGTCTTTTCCGCTTAGACCCCCTCAGGAAGGAGAAAAGCTAGCTGAGGAATAATAGTGGGGTTTTGGAGACGTGAAGGCTTGAGGTTGCATGCAGGGCCGTTTAGGCGGCCTTTCCTCACAGAAGTGGAAAACCCAGACTTGATTGTCTCCCGGGCCTTTGCTCACCGGAGCGGACGGGAGTGAAGGGGTGAGGAGGGAGAGAAGCTGAGGCAGGGATATGTTCATGGGCTGGTGTTAGGGATGACCCTTTCTAGCGCTGTCTCTCTTTCCCTTCCCCTTTGCTGCTAGTCCTGCCCCCTAGTGGGTGTAGGCTGAAGGGGCAGGGCTCCCAGACAAGGCACAGCGTGCCTTGGGAGAGGGCCACACAAGGACAGGAGAAGCGATGGAAATTTCAGACGCTAGCAATCTGGGAGGAGAGAGAGAGTTCCTTCTAGAACTCAGCAGGGGAGACAGAGGAACTTGATGATCATTGCAGTTATTGCATAAGGGATAGGTGGAAGACTGGCCTGGCTGCCTCGGTGACTAGAAATATCAGTCACAGCCTGGACATGCACTGCTCACAGACTTGGGTGAGAACTAGAAGGGGAGGACGACGATGAAAATAAGGACGAGGATGGCTGCCTCTCCTTGAGTTTTCTGAGCGCCAGGCAGCCAGCCAGCTGGATCCACGAGAGGCTTCCCCTGCCAGCCTCTTCGCCGCTCTGGGTGGTGGACGTTGTTGTTGTTACTTTCCGGATGAGACAGTTGAGGCTCAGGGATCCAAACGAGCTAGCCTAAGGCCATGGGCTGGTCAGTGCAAGGACAGACCCCACCTCCCCCAGACTGTCTCGAAGACGCACGCAGTGTCCTGCCACCTCATTCAACACCCCCTCACGATGCACCAACGGTAAGCCGGCTTCAGCAGGGGCGTACAAAAACGAGAATGCCACCACCGTTACTTTTCATAAGCTTATAGTCCAGAGACGCTTCCAGGAGTCCTCACGTCTATTTCTTCGTTGCATGAAGCCCATACCATTTGGCACCAAAGCCCCTTCTGAGGATTGGAGAGACTTGTCATTTGTTTTTCCCAGCTGGGCCACTGTCTTCTCGAAGGAGGCACTGAGTCCTATCACCCGGCCAGTGGCCTTATCTCCTTCCCTGAGGGCAGGACGAAAACGCAGGCAAGAACCCAGGGACCTGCCATGTGCACTGAAGTGCAAGTCTCCGTCTGGTTCTCTGCGAATGTAGAGCTTTGAATTCAATGTAAAATTCGATCAAAACTCGGTGAGTTTTGCCCTCCTGCTTCCTGTTAGTACCAAGGGCAGGAGCGACATCAGGCTTGGCCTACGATTTCTATTCTTTGGATATCAACCCAAAGAATTTCACAGCCTCACTGCACTGCCTAACTCTCTCCCGGACACAGCGCATCTTTCTCCACCTGTTTTCCCTTCTCAAGCTTCTGCACCTGGATCATCTTGCAGACGGAGGGAGGTCGACGCAGTTTACCATTTCTCTGTCTCAGCTGTTCTGCTGGTCACCTCCTGGCAGCCCTCACGGGGGGGGGGGGGGGGGGGGGGGGGAGGATCGTGGCTGTCTCGCTTGCTTTCCGCGGCATTTCCAAGTGCCTTTGAGGTTTTATCATTGACACTTTTGAATAGCACCGTCATTTTGTTGTCCCATTCTGGATGCCGTCATCTGTATTCTGATTTCATCTCACCTCGAGACCAGGTTGTCCAAGCCTTATTATTATTATTTTTTTTTTCCTATTTTGACTTGAGACAGCTTTTCGTTTACTCTTCACATCAGTGGGTATCTGGGATGCTGCGGCTTTAACTTTGAAACATGGTCACGTGCAGCCGGGGTGCTTTTACCGTGGGTCTCATAGACTAGTGGAGTGGGGGCTGGGATCTGGAAGAAGAGCCCCAGGACAAAGACGGCCTTGTCATTGGTTATGAGCAAGTGCAAGTCTGTGCTTCGGAGCTGGGGAAGACAGGTTTGAGAAGACTTAGGGAAGGAGATTCCTCCCGTCAGTGTGGACTCTATCCCAGATGCCAGGGAAAGTCTCTGGGAATTCCCTAGGATCTGTGCTCAGCTTGAGAGGCTTCCAAGAGACATTATCTCAGTACATTCCATTTTAATAAAGAACATGGAAGAAGACGGCATCTGGGAAGCATGTGCGGCCTACAGAACTGATATAGGTAAAAAGAATTCTTTTTGCCTGTGGTAAATCCGCAACTGCTTGGTCAACATGGATTTCTTGCCACTAAATCTTCGGGGCAAGAGCCTCAAAGGGAAGAGCCTCAAAGGGAAGAGCCTCAAAGGGAGAGGTAAGGATCCCGCCCCTATGCTGGTTGACAGGAGCAGGGCCGGTACGCTATTGGAAGGGTCCACCTCATAGAGGAATTCTTACCCGTGCTCTGATCTCCCACTGGGTGCGGTGGTCCGGGGGCGTCATCCCGGTTGGTCCAAGGACGAATGTCCTCCGGGCGTCGGAAATGGCCATGCTGCGTCCGAGGCCCCCACACATCTTGTACTCTACAGTTTTTGTCACATGAGGACATGATTGCCTTCAAAGATCTCCTTGGAACTTTGGGACACACTTCAAGCCCTAAAAACAAGAACTTTATTACTAAACCTGTTACCTATCTGCGTCTCTATTTGGACAAGATATATTATTGTTCCCCTCCCCCGGCCCAGCTCCTTCCCAAAAGAAAGGTGATAACCATCTGCTTTGTTTGATGAAGCACATCATGTGTTATTCTAGCTGCAGAGAAAGTCCCTTTCTTACTGGGAAGCCTGCATGGTGGTTTGAAAGGTCAGAGACTTAAATTTTTGTCTTTTTTTTTTTTTTTAACCGAGAAGATGTATATCCTGGCTGATTCTCTGACTTCATCTGAGTTTTTTATTTGTCCTCACTACAAATCACTGGGATGGACCCAATGATTCCTTTACAAGATCTGTTTTCCATCCTGAATGCCAAAGCTGCTTCTCTGAATAGTATCTGCAAAGATATTCCCTGGCTTACTTAGAGTTCGTTTCCCCTTGGAGATACTGAATATGCTTCCAACGGTGGTAAGACTTTAGTGTATGCACAGTCCCTTCTTTATGATGCTTCAATCCAGGTGACAACCAGCTAATACCAGACCGGCCGACTTCTTAAACCACGTAATGTATGTCTAGGGTTTTGCTTTTTTTAAATTTTTTTTAATGTTTATTTATTTTTGAGACAGAGGGAGACAGAGCACGAGTGGGGGAGGGGCAGAGAGAGAGGGAGACACAGAATCCGAAACAGGCTCCAGGCTCTGAGCTGTCAGCACAGAGCCCGATGCGGGGCTCGAATCCACGAACCGTGAGATCATGACCTGAGCCGAAGTCGGACGCTTAACTGACTGAGCCACCCAGGCGCGCCCCGTAGGGTTTTGTTTTTTAAATGAACTCCAACATCATAATAACTAATGTTACTGAGTATGTACTATATTCTAGTTATTCTTCTAAGCCTTCAGATGTAAAATCACTTTTGATTTAATCCTTACAAATAGCCTAGGCGGTACATTCTATTATTTATGCCCGTTCTACAGGTGAGCAAACCAACCCACAAAGCTGATTAAATACTTTGCCCAAGGTCATGTAACAACACGGTAGAACCGGATTCCACTGGGGCTAACACTTGAGTCTGTGCTCTTGCCCGCCAGCTAAATCTGGATTCACGCAAATGTTTGATTTTGTTTTGTTTTCCCCACAGCCTCGATTATTTTAGGATCTGTTTTCAAGCACAATGCGTTTCTCAAGTGCTAGAGGCTAGCACTTAGACGTCTTCAGGATAGGATTTGACTCTAGGGATATGCAAATCTGTGTAACACCAAACTGTACATGCCAGAGCCTAGAATGAATAAATTGGACATTTGAGATTTCCGGAGAGAACCAGAGATAGAGATTATGGCCACTACCGTGGGTATTGATTTGAAAGCCTGACTCAGGTTGCAGAAGGCCCTGGTGTTTTCCCAGAGCCCCTGCCCTTAGCCTCCTGCTTCGGGCCTGAAAAAGACACTGAGCGTCGCTTGTCTTCCTGAATGAGAAATATTGCCTGTGGTTACTCTGAGGGAGACCAACTGGTACATGTCCTATGGCAATGACAGGACGCGGCTCCAGCTGGAGTCTCTCTTCCCACTGCTGTACTCAGCTCGTCCTGGTTTCGCCAAGGCCAAAAACCTCCCTCCCAAAGGCTTGTCCTCGAGCTGGGGGACGACACCTCATGTTAAACACCGCCCATGGCACCTAGCATTTTGCCTGGCACATGATAAGGGCTCCTAAATATTTGTTACTGCCTGCCAAAAGAGATCAATTCAGCCGTGATTTTTCACTTCTCCAAAAGATTCGCTGCAGGGTTCCTTTAAATGGCCAGCTCCCCTAGTGCATTTAAAATGTGACTTGATTTATAGGAATTCAACATACAAGGCCCTGCGAGGCCACATCAATCGTGTAAACTGAGATGCATGTGCTGCTGGGTTCCCACTGACCGAGCGTGTTGGCAGCTCCCTCCACCAGCCTGGAATGCACACAAACCCCGGGGCTGCGCTCGCTCCTTTTATCACAAAGGAGCTCATTTTGTGAATGAACAGCCGCCGCCAGCAGCACTTTGGTATTCCCAGTGACCTTTGCCCGGGGATTGGATTCCCGCCCAGCAGGGAGACCGGGGCCCTAGGAAAAGGTGAGTTCCTTGATTGCCACAGCCTGCTGGGCTGAGGTCTGCGGAGGAAGGGGCTCGGGGAGCCTTTCCCTTTCCGTGAATCGCCTCCGAGAAGCTTCCCCTCCCGCCCGCGTCGCTCCGACTTCTTTGTACGGGCTTGTTGGATTCCGTTCAGCAGGGAAGGCTCACTGCTTCTGCCGCTCGGCTCCTGCGGTTCTTTCTTCTGCTTCTTCTTTTGTTTTTTTAAGCTGTGAATAATAACCAGTCTAGCTTTGCCTTGCCTTTCCCGACCGTGATTCTGGGATCCTTGCGAGCTTCCGCCCCTTCCTCTCCTCCCCGCCCACCCCCTCCCCTCCTCCTCCTCCTCCTCCTCCTCACCACGGCTTTTTCAGTTTGATGTTTTTAGGTATCAAAGGAAGGTCTCCAGGAACCCTGCAACTAAAGACTTTAATGAGGACCATGCCCGAGAAATCCCGGCTGCCAAAGACATGATGATGATTTATGTCGCTCACTCACTCCCTAACAGCAAGAGGACTATTTGTAAAAATAAAAAAGCTGCTCATATGGAATTAAACAAGAGCATAGCTGCTTCCTTCCAGACCCTGGGAGCTTAACAAAGAGCATCCACACTCCGCGGCCAGCAGCACATGGCCCAGGGCCGGCAGTCTTCCTGTCACACAGCGCTCAGACAGCCGCGCACGCTCCCTGTCGGCGGACCCCAACAGGCACATGCCCAGGGAAGCACAAACTCGGGTCGGACACAAAAGGGTCTACACTGACCTCAGGCCTCAGCTGAGCCACCGAAGGGCTCTGAGCATCAAGAGGTGGGCAGAGGCAAAGGCCGCTGCCATGGTCGCCCCCAGGGCCTGGCCGCAAGATGGTTAGCGCCCCTCTTTGTTCTTGGTGTGGGACCGCTGAGCAGCCCATGGGTGCCACCTGGGTTCTGGCCAGCTCGCCAAAGGCAGAAGAGATACATTCTAATGCCTCCCTTTCCTCATGTTAGCTGAGGCCACCGCAGAGTGTTGATAGCAGTAAGGAGACGAAGCATAGGACACGTGGAACGCAACGCTGACACCTGCTGATGATTATTATCGATCTGTATTGCGGCTGCCACCAATGGGGCCGCTCAGACCTCCTGCTGCAGTGACAGTACTTGACCGAGGGACTGGTCTATGTTCTTGCAGGTCACGATCGGTCAGGTGCGCCACAAAAGAGACCCCAGGGGAGACACAAGAAAACAGTGTGTTGTACTCACGGGACCTAGACAGGGGGTTACCGTAGGGCATGCAAGGCCACGGTGGGGGGTGGGGGGTGGGGGGTGGGGGAAGACCCCGGTTCTGGTCAAGTGACAGAAGACAGGAAAGCCTACACCATGACCTTCGTTGGGGTTTCTGCAAGCAAGGCAGGGCAGAGGAAACAGTTTAGGATTTTGACTAGTAAGAATAATTTCGGTGGATTCTGGGCCGTAGCGTGGGCTCTAATTGCCTCCGACCTGGTCCTGGCATAATTAAGGCAGGGGATTATTGCCTCCTGGGCCGTTCAGGCCAGAGAAAGAGCTTCGTGCTCTGGATTGGTTAGCTTGCACATCGGAGGCGTGCTCCTGGCTGAGGTCTTTGTTATCCCAGAACTGGCCAGCCCCTGCAGGAGCAGTCCCTCTCCAGCCAGAAAAGGTTTTTTTTTTAAATGTCAAAACGTTATAAAATACTCAAAAGAAAAAAAACTATGTACAGGGATTGGATTTGTGGCTACCAGAGGCAGGAGTTGGAGGGCAGAGGAATTGGAGGAAGGTGGTCCTAAAATAAATAAGTAATGAAGTAAGTAAATAAGTAAATAGCGTGTGTGCACAATACATGGCCCCAGCCGCTGTGCTCTAAATCCAGGTTTGCACCGTGCTCGCCCCAAGGCCACACTTCCTGCTGGCCGCTCTAAGTCGTTGATGCAGAAGAGGCAGGGATGCCCACGTGTGCTCATTCTCGAGAAGACCTGGGACTTCTCTGTTGGCAACTTCCGCTCAAGGACACCCCCAGGAGTTTAGCGTGGATCCGTTTCTGGGAACTGAACTGGTGCCCGAGACTCTCCTACCCCATCTCCTCGACGGGGGTCAGAACCACACTGGGTCTGAAGGCTCTCTCCCTGCCTTTTCTGCTTACCATCCCCTACCCCACAGCCCATTTTCTCCTACAGACAATTCCCCTCAAATAACAGCAGTCATTCGCTATGTGTCTAAATCCCTGCTTTGGTGTCAGCTTTGGGGGACCTGACCTGACACATATACTAAGTAGGCTATTATTCTATGTTGTATAGTATCAGCAACTTTTCTGATGTACAGACGCGTGCTGGCTCTTTTACTTAGTCACTCGACCTTGAATAAAAACATTGACTAGGTATGCCGTGAGTGATGCTGAAGAGACAGAGATGTTATAGATTGAATGTTTGTTTATGCCCCATTCGCCCTCCCCGGTTTCTATGTTGAAATCTAACCCCTGATGTGATGGTGTTAGGGAAAAATCTGTTATTAGATGACCGACAGGACTGATGAGGGAATTCCAGTCCTTGCCAGAAGGCTCCCCTTCCGGGATTTCCTTCCTACCCCCCTGCCGCAGGTGCCAAATTACTATTAATGAGGGAGGCGGAAGTAACAGACTATAAATTGTCCCCTCTGTTGACGCTCTGGGCTCAGATCTCTGGAGAATGATCTCCTCTGGGCCCACCGGTGTAAAATAAACCTGCTTCCTTCCAAGATCTCTGAGTGACGCTTGGTTCTTCTGCGGGGTGATCCAGACCGGGTTTTCCGTAACAATGGTATGTGGAGGGTGGAGCCCTCATGACAGGAATTAATGCGCTTATAAAAGAGACCTTAGAAAGCGGCCTTGCTCCTTCTGCCATGTGAGGACACAGTCACAAGATGGCCGCCTGTGAACCAGGAAGTGGGTCCTTACCAGACCCTGAATCTGCTGACATCGTGATCTTGGACTTCTCAACCTCTAGAACTGCAAGAAATAAATTTCTGTCGTTTATAAGCCATCCGGTGTGTGGACTTTTGTTATAGCAGCCTGAATGGACTAGATACTCTCATTGATGGGCTGGCGAGTTGGGGTGCATTGATAGATATGTACACAAACAATCAGAATAATATGGTTAATATTCAAATTAAGGAATGTAAGCAGTCACAGGAGGAAGTGTTTCACTTTACCAGGGTTGGGGGTGGGGGGTGGAGATGGACAAGAAAGACTTCATGAAAGGAGGATACTGGAATTCTGGCAGAAGATATCCCACCCTCTCACGTCCTATCTTCAGTATGACCCAAGCGATAAATAAAAAGGAAGAACAGGAGCCCGCAAGAGATTTAACATCACATAATTTGATGGGCTTCCCCCTCCCTTCTCTTTCACTGCCTTTTACAACAGCTGTAAAGTAGCAGTAATTATCCGCCACAGATTTGAGACATATTCCGTGTCGCCAAACTGAAAGAAGCACAAATGTCATGAACTCGTCCCTGTCGGAAGACAACTGTCGTAGGAGCAAGTGAGTTCGAGAGGCCACCGTGGTGCAGCAGCAAGGACGCGAGATGCGTACTATGGAGGCGTTCCTGGTACTCGACTGGGCTCAGCCTGACCCTAGGTCCAGCTTTCATAATCAAGTGGGATCTACTCTAGGCTGAATTGTGTCTCCTCCCAAAATTCATAGGTTGAATTCCTAACCCTCAAGTACCTCAGAATGTGACTGTATTTGGTCTTAGTGGGGGTAATCAAGTTAGAGTGAAGCCATTAAGGTAGGCCCTCATCCAGTATGACTGGTCCCCTTATAAGAAGAGGAAATTCGGAGGTAGAGATGCACAGAGAGAGAAGATCATGTGAACAGGCACCGAGGGAAGATGTTCAGCTACAAGCCAGAGAGCGAGAGGCCTGGAGCGGATCCTTCCCTCATGGCCCTCAGAAGGAACTAACCTTGGCAACACCCTGGTCTTGGATGTCCGGCCCCCCAAATTATGAGACAATAAAATCTTTGTTGCTGAAGCCTCCCAGTCTGTGGTACTTTGTATTGTAGCCCAAGCAGACTACTATAAGACCTCTTTTTCTCCCCTTCCTTGGAGATAGGACCTGGCCCCATTCTGCTCTCAACCTTAACGGTGTGGTGAGCGGGGAAAGATGGCATTTTTCTTTCCCAGAGAGCTGGGGATTAACCTTTGACCATGGGAGAGAGAGCAGGGAAAGTGAGGCCTGAGGAAAAGCAGAAAGCCAGGCTTACCACAATGAGCACTCGGTCATGCAGAATGAGGAAGAATTGACCAAAGAACACAGCTCTCAGAAGCTTCAAAGGCAGAAAATGGGAAAGACACACTCTTGGCCTTGGGATTTGAAGGCACCGATGTTATTGGGAAGCAAGATAAATTATTTCGCCGGACTAAAAATAGAGCAGGCCCTTCCGATCAGAGTCAGGGTAGATCGATCGCACTGCAGTCCAAAAGGAAGAAAAATGAGGCGAGAAGAAGGACATGCCTGGGGACTAGAACCTAAATAGCAACTCATATGAAGCCTTGCTTTGGCCCCTGAGAGACATGAAATGAGAATTCCTGAGAAAAGGCCGAGTGATACCTCAAACTCACAGCTGACATTGTTGGAAAGGAAGGCTTCATTGGCCCTGGGTCAGAACCAAGAAACGTGAGCAGTTTTAACTTGGAGGGTGTGATGTGATGATCCAGTCACTTTCCTGGGGACAAATGAAGTCAGTCTGTGACAGATACTACATTACAGCAAATTGTGTCCGTTGGGGAGCTCACCAATACCCTAGGCAGGGGCTGCAATAGCTTAATGCCCAAATCATCTCCCTAATGTAAAACATTTCATGAAATTGCATTATTTACCCTGGTGTTTTTTGACATACTGAGGGGCAGTTTCCTGCTAAAGCACTTTTTTTTTTCATTTTTATGTAAACAACAGAAATGTGTGGGATTTCTAAGGATAAATCTCCCCACCCAAACATATACCCTTCATGGATGTACCTCTTTTTAATGTCTCCGAGGTGAGACATTAACAGTGTACCTAACATGACTTTAGGCCTCCCTCTTTCAACTTGACTTGTGGAGCTCCACCCACCCTCTCCCCACCCCCGCCCCCCACCCCTAGCTCACCCCCATCATATGCCCAGCACTTTACAAGGGTAGGACAAGTAGCAAACAATGAAAGATAAGAGAGAACTAGGGTTTAGATTATACAATAAGTATTTCCACCCTCACCCACAACAAGTCGCCTTGCCCCACGCTTAGGGAAACAACTCAGAGCCGATCCACATGAGTTGCGCCTCAGAGGAGGGCAAAGGGCACCCTGGGGTCTATAGGAGGGGCAATGGGAGAAGCTACAGCTAAGAAGAGAGGACAGTGAGGGACAGTTGCAGCCGCATAAGGGATAGTCACCACTCAGGGGAATTCACGGATTTATTGGGCACCTAATCCACACTAAGAGGATGAGGCTCTGGGAAGAAGAGCCGAAGCATCAGCCTTTAAATGTTACTTGTCATCTGAGTATTTGAAGGACTGCCCTGCCCATGAGTACTAGCCAGGGGCAACCCCATTCTTTTTCTTCTCTCTCTTGTCCTAACCATGTCTTTCCCTCTCATCCTTAGGAATACCATTAGATAGCAAAAACCCTAATTTGTATTTCCATTCCTCTTTCTAGAGCACAGAAATGGACATCTCCATTTGGGTATCTCACTGGCGTTTTAGAATCATCATCTTCCTACAGCCATCTCTTCTCCCTTCTTCCCCATGAACAGACAAAACCCCAAAGCAGCTCCTTGACTCAGCATTATTCTTCACTTGTGGGGGTCAAAGATTCCCTCTCCTTTGACTCCTCTCTCTTCCTCCTAGTCCAGCATGGTAGTTTTCGACTACCTGTACCAAGTGTGTGGAAGATGCCCTTTCTCCCCCTGTCCAGTCACGGCCGGCGCTGCCCCTTCCACCCCTCAGATGCTTCACTGCAGCCGCCCCTAACTGGTCTTCTTGCCCTCCTTCAGACTGTTCCTCTATTCTTTAAACTTTCCTCCATTATCCCCACTGGTGAAATTTTCTTTGAAAGGGCAGCCCAAATGCCACCATTTCCTCCATGAATCATCCAAAATATGCCCAGTGAGACATGGGCTCTTCCTCTTCTGACATCACACAACCAAAATTTATCTTAACTTGTGTACACGAAGAAGATACATCCCAGATATTTATATTATGTCCTCCGTGCTCCGTACAAATCTGTCCAATGTCAACTTCCCTATCCACTTGGGTAACATATCCACACCTCAAGTTAACGTGCCCAAAGAGAATTCTTGCTTTTTCCACTTAAAACCTGTTAATCCACCTGCCTTCCCCATTTTGTAAATGGTTGCATGATTCTCTTTATGTGTCAAGCTAACCATGGGTTTATCATGGATTCCTCCCCTTCGTTCTTATCCAATCCAGTGAATGCTTTTACTTCCAGAGTATATCCTGACTTACCAACTTCCCGTTACCCCGTTATTATCTTAGCGTAAACTAACGTCTTGTCAGGATTATTGCAATAGACTCTTACAGAATCTCCTTGATAAAGTGTTTCATAGAAAATGTAAATGAGATCATGTCATTGACCTGCTGAATACCCTCCAAAGGCTTTTCATCACGCTTTGAATAAAACTCGAATTCTTTACTCTGTCCTCCGAACTCTATGTATGGTCTGGCCCCTAAGTGGATCTCTGACTTCATATTCTACTACGTCCTCTTTGTTTTCCTTGCTCTTTTTATCCTTTCCTCGAATATATCAAACATGCTTCTGCCTCAGGATCTTTCCTCTTCTTCCTCTTATCTGAGACACTCTTTCCCAGATCCAGCCCCTTCTCTTCATCCATCTCTCAAGTCACACGTCAGCTTCTCAGAGAGGCCTTACCTGACTGTCTACTAGAAAAAAAAGACCCTTTCTCGCCTCACTTCATCTCACTTGGCTTTATATTCCTCACAACAATGAATGCTGAATGAAGTCCCCAACTTATTTGTTCCTTTGTTTTTTGTCTCCTTTCCTCTTGAGTATGAGCTCCATAAACGGAGAAACCTACCTGTGTAGCTAACAAACTTTCCATCTCATGGCTCTTGAAAAATCATACCACCTGTTGGTTGTTTCAACCTCCAAAATAGTCCATGATGATTCTCTTCTTCTAGTATTCACACTCAAGCACAGTCCATTCCTGCAACAAATAGGAATGACCTATGTAACCAATAGGGATATTTCTGGGGCATCTGGGTGGCTCACTTGGTTAAGCTTCCGCCTCTTGGTTTTGGCTCAGGTCATGATCTCATGGTTTGTGACTTGAAGCCCCGTGTTGGGCTCTGTGCTGACAGCACATAGAGCCTGCTGGAATTTTCTCTCTCCTCTATCTCTGGCTCCTCCCCTGCTCGTGCTCTCTCTCTCTTTCTGTGTGAAAATAAATAAACTTTAAACAATAGGATATTTCAAGAATGGTGAAGCATAAACTTCTGAGACTCGATCATAAAAGATACGACTTCTGCCTTGTTTTCATGGATGACTCATTCTGGGGAAAGCCAGCTGTCATGTAAGGACACTCAGCAACCCTATGAAGACCATGTGGCAAGAAACTGAGACCTGTTTCTCAGCTGCTGATAGCCAGCACTAAGTTGGCAGCCTTGTGAGTACATCTGGTACATGGATCCTCCAGCCCCAGTCAAGCCTTCAGATGACTGGAGCCCCAAGCAACATCTTGACTGCAGCCTCTCAAGGGACCCCAAGCTAGAACTATCCAGCTAAAATGCGCCTGAATTCCTGACCTATAGGAACTGTGTGAGATAACAAATATATTTTAAAATATTAAAAAAATATTTTTAATGTTTATTTATTTTTGAGAGACAGAGAGAGATGGAGCATGAGCAAGGGAGGAGCAGAAAGAGAGAGAGAGAGAGAGAGAGAGAGAGAGAAAGAATCTGAAGCAGGCTCCAGGCTCTGAGCTGTCACCACAGAGCCCGACGTGGGGCTCAAACCACGAACTGTGAGGTCATGGCCTGAGCCAAAGTCAGACACTTAACTGACTGAGCCACCCAGGCACCCCAATTTTAAAAAGTTTATATGTAGTTTTAAGCCACTACATTTTGAGATAATTTGTTATGAGGCACTAAATATTATGCAACAACTGCTGGCTTATTGTTGTTGTCATTATAATGCTTTTTTCCTTGTCCAAGAATACAATAAATACACCATAAGAAGTGCTTTTCAGTGTTCCAATTTCAGGCAGAGAAAAACACAACTTATTCAACCCAACAGTTCCTAGTTAAGGAATATTATGTGAACTAATTTGAATTGTACGCTGTGTTTGGATAAACCAAGGCGTTTTATTTGCTATACTTAAGCGAGACAGATGGGTGTCACCTACAGCTCTTCAGGCTGTTGTGAGCATGCCTTATTTCCAGGCACTTTGAAGCACTTTTGGGTTTAGACATGTTAAAATTGTGCCCCTCAAATGTTTTTTCATGTAAAACTTTATTTATAAGTACAGTTGGAGCATAAGGAAATTATAAGCTCCCCCGAATTAAAAATGGCAACTATGATGATGCAGAATGTAGCATCCAAAGAATGAGTCCTTCCCACCACCTACTATAATGTAATCCTTACATTACATTGCATTTCTTTCCTTTCCAAGTTTATTATCAATACCTCTTTTTGTTGTCCAATTGTGTGTTTTTATACCTGTGAAAAATTGTTAGTTATCTCAGAAGTGGAGCACATCATACTTTTTCCCTTTAATTTAATATTATTATGAATACTTTTGCATTCAACAGTTTTCCATTTCATGGAAGGATTTTCAGGAATAAATTAAGGCTTTAAGTGAAGGGAAGAAGGATATACATGGTTTATAGAAGGCAGTCAATAAATAGTCAAGTGGACAAATCAAAGCTCCTTATTCCCTGAGCTTGGCCTAGAACCCAAATTTCATAAGCCAGTATGTTTTCTATATACCTTATTCCGACCTGAGTAAATTGATAATTATTCACCCACAAATTTTATTTATTTTTTTGTTCTTGAGGGCAACCTCCTTAAGGTCAGGCCTCTTTTATTGCGGTTGTAATTAAACCGACCTTGTTGGTTTCTCCGTGTACCTGATTGGCAAATTGATCATAGAACTACCCACCACATTTATTCATTCAGCAAACATTGACTGAGTGGTCCCCACAGTGTCAGGCACTGTGCTAGGTACTGAGTACCTATAGATGGATGCGATGTGGTCCCTGATATCAAGCTGCTCCAATTTAGTAAGAGAGAAAGAGGAAAAACAAAGAATTAAATATAGGGGGAAGAGAGATTCAAATACTTTAACAGAAGGGTGAAGGGAACATGGCTGGAATGACATGACTATCCCAAGGAAAGGATTAGAGGAAACTTCCACAAGGGATAGTTGAGGTAGATCCTGAAGGACAAGTGTTAGTAATCAGTGAATGTTGGTTGACGTTGCCTCCAAGATTCGGTTGGCTTGGGCTTTGGAATTGTTCTTGAGGTTGGATTACCTTTTTCCCTGGTGGCGTGTAGGAACTAATGAGAGAAAGGAGTGAATGAAGATTTGAGCGCTGACCCCCAAACTGGGAAACATTCATTCCTCATGCATCTTAGATTAAGTCAAAGAAAATGGATAGAGAGGATTATCAATAGTACCTCCTTGTGTTTTTTTCCTTTTCCTTTTAAACGTTGCTACAGCAACGTTCTATTGAAGCCCCTCGAAGGTATAGGAGACTGTCAGTTGGTTGTTACAACTGACATGGAAGGGCTGGAAGCATTTTCAGAGGTATCCAAGTGCATAAGGTGCAACTATTAGGTAATGAGTTGGAATTTTAACAGTCCCGAACGCATACATCTTAATGAGCATGGTCCCCCAGGGAGGAGGTCAACTGCTTATTCCAATGATTTTGCCATTACTAAAAATATTCTGGGAATGCATGTCTCTCTGGAAATTGTCTTCAAACCTACAGCATATTCTTTTGAATTGCCTTGATGATGGGTAAATCTTAGTCCTTGGGGTCTGAATTTTTACTTATGTGTAACAGGTAATTTTCCAGGCCATACCAAGCTGGGGGAATAGTTTAATGAGAAGACAGTGACATAAGCCCATTACTCCACAGCTCAGCCCTACCAGCTGGTTTGCTAGAATTCTGAACTGCCTCATTCTGCCTCCAGGTGTATGTGTGGGGAGAAGGGAGCAACATTAGTGTGGACAGAGGAGGTGTGGAGATGGGTTGGTTGCGGGTTTTTTGTTGTAGTTGTTGTTTTTACAAATAGGTTTATTTAAATCTATTTATTTATGTACTTTTCCCCCCTCCATAACTGTTCAATTGTCTTGCAATCAATTCCAGTTGATTTCCACTAAATAGTGGAAGGCCCTTTGCTTCCACTGAATCTAGAAGATACTTGCTAGAGATACTCCATATAGTAGATTGCCTTTAAAGATGGCTGTCATTTCTTCCCTTTCTCTGCCTTCCATCTGCTAAAATATGGGCTGACTTGTAATTGGTTTGATCAATAGAATATAGCAGAAGTGACATTGTACCAATTCTGCGCCTAGCACAGATTTGAGAGAACTGGAAGCTTCTACTTCTTGCGTCTTGGATTACTCACTCTTGGGATGCTTCTCCTAGAAACCTAGACACTAGGCCAAGATAGGTGTAGGCCATGTCGAAAGGCCAAAAAGAGTATCCCCTTTTGGTTTCACCACACCAGAGTCAGAGTTGGGGTTCTTATTGCGCAGAACTCCATTCTTCAATTTTTGTACCAAGTCGCCATCCTAGGTGGTCTCTTTGCTTCTGTTCTTGTCCACTTTCCACCAGTTGATTCTGCAGCCAGCAGTCGGAAGAGTTCCTTTATTTTATTTTATTTTATTTTATTTTATTTTATTTTATATTTTATTTTATTTTATATTTTATTTTATTTTATTTTATTTTATTTTATTTTATAGAGAGAACATGAGCAGGGTGGAGGGGCAAAGGGCTCACACTCAGAGCAGAGCCTGATTTGGGGCTCAATCCCATCACCCTGGGATCATAACCTGAGCCAGAATCAAGAGTTGAACACTCAACTGAGCCACCCAGGCACCCCATTTTTCTTTAAAATGAAATATCAAATCACATCTCTCTAGTGGGTCCCCACTTCTCTCAGAATAAAAAGCCCAAGTCTTTGCAATCCTGTCCACGAGGTGCCTCAGGGTCTGCCCCTGGTCGCCAGCCAATTCTCTGACCTTATCTCTTAGCATTCTCATGGAGATGCTTCTCACTTTGGGCATATTACGCCCCTGACCCTCCTTGAATAAGCCTGTACACACGCTGTTCCCTCTGCCTGGCACTGTCTCCTCTTAAATACGCATGTGATTTACTCCTCCACTATCTCTAGTCTCTGTTCCAATGTCATCTTCTCTGTGACGTTTTTTTCTCCATCCTTTTTTTTTGTTTGTTTTTAGTTTCTTTTTTTGAGAGAGAGTAAGTGTGAGTGCAGGAGGGGCAGAGAGAAAGGGAGAGAAAGACAATCCCAAGCAGGTTCCATGCCCAGTGCCGAGCCTGGTGTGGGGCTCGATCTCACGAATCATGACCTGAGCCAAAACCAAGAGTCCGATGCTTAACTGACAGAACCACCCAGGCATTCCTTGTTCTCCATCCTTTTAACAAGGGTGACTCTTACCCCTTCTTAGCACTTCTGATCCCCCTCACTTTGCTCTTTCTCCCATAGCATTCAACAACACACACGTAATCTTTTTGTTCACTGTCTCCCCCAACTAGAATGTTAGCTCCAAGAGACAAGTAATTTTTTTGTTGTTGTTCACTATTTATCTCTTGTACCTAGAACAGTGCCTGACACTCACGTATTTATTCAATGAACAAATCAGTTAGTTACACCTAATGGCAGAGAAGGGGGAATTCAAAGCCAGAGGAGTGGCGTCAGAACCTGAATGGCTAACCTGAGCTATAATTTTGGGGGGAAGTCTCATATTTTATCTTTAAAATTTTAAAGACTGCTGTGCTCTATTCCCTTATAAAATCTGTGAGATAGGAAAGATAATCCTGGAGTAAAACTGATATTCTAAAAAGATGTATGATGTCATTCATTCAGGAAGAAAGCATTTGTTGAGTGCCTGTGAGGTGCAGGGCACCGGGAGATGGAAGGGTATACCCTCTCTTCTGCCTTTACCTCCCCATGCTACACCCTCTCTTCTGTCGCTTTGTGATCCTTCTAGGACCACCTGCCCCCAAGAAGAATGTGTCCTGTAGACTACAAAACTCAGAGTTTAAGGAGCAATTGTGACATTCTTCTCCAAATGCTGACGATAGTGTTTTTATTAAGTAATAATCATCATTTTTTAGAGTTTCACTACGTGTTCTGATTTTCTGTTGTTGCATACGAAACCACCCCAAAACTTAGTGGTGTGAAATAGCACAATTTGGCAAGTCAGGAATTTGGGCAGTTGGAAATTGGGAACTTCCACGGCCCTTGTGTCGCCTTCACATTTGATGGGGCTTCAGCTGGGTGGCTCAAATGGCTAGAGAATATTTGCCTTCCCTAGGGCCATCTGCTGGGGACTTGGTTTTGAAAGTGTCTGGTTCCTTGGTTCTTCTCCAAGTTATATCCTTCTGGATCTGAAATGAACATTCTTCACTCACACGACTGGTGCCTGGACACAGCTGGAAGGGCTAGGGCCGGCTTGGTATCTTTTTTTTTGTCCACACAGATGCTTCTTGTGACTAGCTTGAGCTTCCTCACAGCATGGTGGTCTCAGAGCCGTTGGACTTCTTACATGCCAGCCGTATCTCCCAGAATCAGCCTTTCAAGAGACTAGACAGAAGCCAGAAGTTTTCTTATGACCTACACTTGGGAGTCTCAGAAAATCAATTGAACTGAATTCCATTCATCAAGCAAGTCACTAATACCCATATCCCAAGAGAGAGGAATTAGACTCTACCTCTCAGTAGAAGGGATAGCAAAAAAAAAAAAAAAATTGTGGCCATCTTTAATCTACCCCACTATAAGTAGGCTGTGTGATAAGTGCTGTATTTGCAGGATGTTTTTTTAATCCTCTGACAACCCTATGAACAGATGCAATTATTTGTTTCCATTTCACAGATCAAGAAACTAAAGTTTTGAGGAAAATTAACTTCCCCCGAACACAGAGCTTAGTGGTGGAGTCGGTAACAAATTAAAATTCAATTTCCTTAAGTTTGTAAAACAAGCAGATAACATGCTGCCTCCTTAGAAATGGCTTCCGGGCACACAGGGCAAAGTGAGTGGAGACAAGGAAGGTTGGGTCCTAGGGGAAGTCCTCACCACGGTGCCAAACAAGGGCCTCGTGAAGGCACCGACTACACAGTTAAGTCCATTTTTGAGCATGGAGCAGAGAGAAGCCTTGGGGCTCCAGAAAAGAATGCCGGCAGCTATAAAATAAAGCAATTATGCCTCAGGATATATATGAACCACAGCTGGTAACCCCAGACTGGGATATTGATTTCTTCAGGGCAAATGAAAGAGAAGTGGATGCCAAATTGTGTGTGTGTGTGTGTGTGTGTGTGTTAACCTAAGAAAAATAATGGCTCCTCTCCGCACCACCCCTAACAATCCCACATTCATGAAGTGGCTCCAACCGGCGAGGCTGTGTTTGGAATGGAAAGACCCGGGGCCGAGGAAAAGGAAAGTGGAATTTCTCTTCGGAGTTTTGAAGTCCCTCCTGAGCTCACGGCTTCGAGCTGCTTGAAAAGCTTGCAGGGAATTTCCACACTTAGCACACTTCCCGTGGCTGGCCGCCGCCTGGCTCCAAAGCCCATTTTGTGAGGTTTAAGGGGGTTTCGTTCCCCAGCATTCTAATAGATGCTGTCAGTCGGGCTGGATCCTGGCAGTGGAAGACGGGTCACCCCGAAAGGTTTACCAAGGTCCTGTTTCCTGACTGAATGCTTGGTTGATGGTATCTTGTCTGATTCATATCCTATTGGAAACGGTGTGAAACAGGGTCCTGGAGTAGATCTGGTTTTAGTCACTCTGGCTTATGTGGCCATGTTTGACAGGCAGCAGGGGCTGCGCTGTGTGGTTTTAAAAGAGAAATCTTAGTTTTAGGGGAAGATTTTTTTTTTTTCTTTCGATAGGCTGAGAAACTTACCAGTTGCTTGTGGCTAACACAGTGCTGAACGGCCACAAAATACTTAAAAAAAAAATCTGTTTGCTTGTTCCATTTATGTATTCGGTAAATGTTCGCTTATTTATAAAGTTGTCTGCTTTGTGCCAGGTATTATATTTAGTATTCGGGAGACAATCATGTACAAACTAGATGCCCTCATGAAGATTATGGTCAAGTTGGAAAATACAGCAATTGAACAAACTCAAAAACTAATATAAATAGTTGCTGTAAAGGAAAGATACAGGTGCCAGGAGGCCGTTTGAGAGTGGGCTTGACTTAGATGGAAGGGCTCAGACAGGTGCCAAGGAAGAGACACTCGAACAGAGACCTGCAGGAGAGAAAGGAGAGATCTAGGCAGAGTGGAGAGAACAGTGTTCCAAACAGAGGGAACAGCAAAGGTGAGGTCAAGTGGCTCAGAGGGGGTTCAAGAGAAAGAGACAGCCCAGATAAGGCAGGACCTGAATGCCAAGAGAAGAATCTTATGTGTTCAATCCTCCTTCCAATCAGTTTTGTTTCAACCACTTTCTATCACTGTCAGTTTAATTAGAAGCGAGAACCTATTGAGCTAATTCGATCCTAAAACACACAAGGCCACTGGCATCCTCACTGGGGAGCAGTAAGATCGTCAATAGCAAAGCACTAGTTCGGCAGAAAGATGGGATTCAAATGTGAATTTATTGTCCTGTTTATAGTTTTCACTACCAATGTCCATTTTTACTGCTGCTCGATCAAAAATTACCGAGTACATCCTATATGCAAAATGCCTTGAAGGATTCAAAGAGACGGCCGACACGTCCCTTTTCTCTCATAGCGTATAACTCAGAACAGGAGCTGGCTTTGTGAGTCACCCCACAGACCACAGAATCAGGCAGAGAAGTGGACAGCGTCTTAAGGACCATCCGATCCAGGCTCGGGAGAGCTCGCACGGTGGTTGTCTTCTAATTTTGTCGTTTTCATTTTGATTACAATCTAAAATAAATTTTACCGGTTAAAAAAAAAATAAGGTCCTCTTGTTCACACTAATGATTTAAAATTTAAAATTTAGGATATATCATGGAGTTAGTTTCTTTTTTTTTTTAAATTTTTTTTTAACGTTTATTTATTTTTGAGACAGAGCATGAACGGGGGAGGAGCAGGGAGAGAGGGAGACACAGAATCCAAAGTAGGCTCCAGGCTCTGAGCCATCAGCCCAGAGCCCGACACGGGGCTCGAACTCACGGACCGCGAGATCATGACCTGAGCCGAAGTCGGCCGCTTAACCGACTGAGCCACGCGGGCGCCCCTGTCTTTTTGTATTCTTCATCCATTGCTTTCTTGTAAATCTCCATCAACCATGAATGATTCAGTATTATTATCCTTTCCTCAGAGATGAAGAAATCGAGGTTTTTAGCTGTTACATTACTTGCCCAAGTTCAGTGAACAGGAAGTGCAGATAGCAGAGTTGGAACAAACATATTCGGATCCCCAGTCCAGTGCTCATGCCGTTGTCCCAGCCCGCGAGGACTTACGGTGACGCGCATCATCCACTACAGTCTGAAGCCCCTGCTCTAAGCAACGTGTTTGGTCTCATTTTACCACTGATACAAAAAATGAGGTCATGGTCACCCCGTGACAGCTTACTGAGCTCCTCCGCTTAGCTGCGGTGGTCTAAAAACATCTACAAATTCTTCGAATGCTCCATCAAGCTGGGCTATGTGCCCTCCTCTTGAATCTGGTCAACCCGTAGCATGTAGCACAAGTGAGTCTACATGATTCTGAGGCTGAGTCATAAAAGTTAATACAGCTTCCACCTGGTTCTCCGGGGGTACTCCTTTTTGGAACCCAGCCACCAGTCTGTGCATGGGCCCGGTCACACAGGAAAGCCACGTGTGGGTGCTCAGCTGATACCCACACCCCATCCAAGCTGCCACCCACGGTGTCCAGCGATCTCAGACTTCCCTGAGCAAGCCTTGAGGCATCTCCAGCCCTGCGGCTATCAAACTGCAGCCACATGAGAGAGTGTACAGGAGAACCCTTCAGCTGAGCCAGAGCCTTGGGAGATGATAATAAAACGACTTCTAAGCCACTAAGTTTCAGGGTGATTTGTTCAGCAGCCATAGCGGCTGGGATGCTAGTGGGATGCTAGTGTGTGTGTTTCTTGGAGAGGAGTCAGCTCTGTGCTGTCCTCTTGGTCCAGGTCGACTCCCCGGGACCAGAAACTGTGCACGATTTTGGCCTGACTGCCCCTACCATTCCTGGTCCTCTGACTCATACATTCTCTTTTCCATTAGAAAATACTGGGCTTTTGGGGCGCCTGGGTGGCTCAGTCAGCTGGGCATCCGACTTTGGCTCAGGTCATGATCTCATGGTTTGTGGGTTTGAGCCCCAGGTCAGGAATCTGTGCTGGAGCCTGGAGCCTGCTTCGAGTTCTGTGTCTTCCTCTCTCTGTGCCCTGTCCTGTTCTCTCTCTCTCTCTCAAAAATAAATAAACATAAATTTTTTTTTTAAAGAAAATACTGGGCTTTTGACCTCAGCTCAGTACTGCTTTTGCAGGCACACCATTGGCTCAGTCTTGGGTAAAGATACCATGCTCTACAGAGTTTCTCCTGATGAGGTGTCTCCCTCCACTAGCGTGAAAGCTTTTTTCTCCCAGGTCTGGAATCTGGTGAGCCAGCTGCCTTGAAGGGGTGGAAGGACTAACGGCAGCCAAAGGAAAGCCACGGACAGTGAGCATCTTCAGGGCAAGGAGATGTCTGCCTGTCTGCCTCCTGCCCCCAGCACAGTCCCTGCCCAGATGAACCTGGGTCGAATGAATGCATGAATGAATGAACTTAAAGTAGCAATAAATTTGCCAGAGCTGATGGCATTCACTGGCTTGTGAATGAACCATCAATTACATGTTCTTTTGTAACAGAAAAATTCTCCCCATCCCCTGGAAAAGTGGGGAGTGCAAGAGAACAATGTCATTTGTGGTCGGGGGTGAGTTGAAGACTTTTAAACGCAACAATTATCAGGAGAAGAGAAGTTTAATTTGGCGGAGTCAATTTCTAGCTTCTGGTCCCTAAAATATAATCTCCTTTGAAAGTGAGAGGGCATCGTTCTGTACAGGCTGCATGTTGTTTGCAGAGAAGCTCTCTCTTACAGAAAGCAGAGATGCCTCCTGTGCGGTGCATTTGGAGGTCCCAGGAAGTTCCCTGTTCCCAGGAGCTTGCGCAAATGATCCCATAAGCTGGGCACCACACAGCTCCCGTGAGCGCTGTTCACGGAGACCAGGAGCTTCTCAACGGACAAAACCACATATAACAGGTGTGTGAAAGCCCAGAGAAGGAAGCAGTTGGTGCTGCTGAGGGAGATCAGAGAAGACTTCAGGAAGTGACTTTTTTTTTTTTTTAATTTTTTTTTTTCAACGTTTATTTATTTTTGGGACAGAGAGAGACAGAGCATGAACGGGGGAGGGGCAGAGAGAGAGGGAGACACAGAATCGGAAGCAGGCTCCAGGCTCTGAGCCATCAGCCCAGAGCCTGACGCGGGGCTCGAACTCACGGACCGCGAGATCGTGACCTGGCTGAAGTCGGACGCTTAACCGACTGTGCCACCCAGGCGCCCCAGGAAGTGACGTTTCAGCTCTGCTCTGAAGGCTGGGAAGGGGACAAGGGGATTATGGGCAGTCGGGTTAAAAACTCCAGAGTGCTACAGATGCATGAGTGACCAGAGTGACCAGTGGCGAATGACGTGTGGGGGGGATAGAAACAAAGCGTGAAGCAAGACATGAGCAGCCCTGAACACCAAACTGTGGAGTTCAGGCTTTAATCTACAGACAATGCGTGGCCGCTGATAGTTTCTGTACACGGAAGTAACACAACTGGGTGGCAAGAACAGACCGGAAGCTGAGAGACGGGTTAGACATATAATAATCCTGCCCATAAAGGAGGATCTGAATTCTGAATTACAAACAACTGTTTCAAAACAAGCCAAAACAATGACAAGTTATTAACCCCTGGCCAACATCTATTATGTTCTTAGTAGGAATGGTGGGTTTTCAAAATAGTGTCAAGACGGGGTCTGATTGGGAGGACAGACATACAGATGAATAAGAAGTGTTATGGGAGCAAAGCAGGTATCTAATTGTACCCCCAGGAGTTTAGGAAAGTACACCAGGGAATGCGGCTTTTGAATAGTGTTTGCCAGGAAGCGGTATAAGACGCACCACGGGCAGAGCCTCAAGAGCAAGGCCCGTCTGTGGGGAGGATTGCTGGGGAGTTGGCTGGAATGATTAAGCAGGGCTCTCACTGCAAAGGATCTTGTAATACTAAGGATTGGCCCTGACCCTCGTAGTGCATTCTCTGTTAGCAGAGGAGAACATGGCAGGCCGCAGAGAAAGCCGCTGTGAGCGCCTAGCAAGGAGCCCGGGTTGTAAGCTCACGATTGACTGAAAGCCAGTCCCTCCCCTCTGTCTTTGCAAGATCAGAAAGGTGGGAGATGGTCTTACATGCAGAAGCCTTCGGTCACGGTAATGTGGGCTGCCTCATAGAGACCGGTTTCCTAATTCCTTGTATCCCGAAGTTGGGCGGGTCCGGCGTAGCCACAAACCAGCGGCCTCCAGGGCCGCATCATTAAGCACGGTGGTGTTTGTGTGCGGTCGTCGTTGGTGACGTGCGTGTTGTCAGGGGTGGGGAGGAGGGTGCTGGGCCTTTCGGGGCTTGGAGAGATGTTTGAGTCCGGTCAAGGGTTTCTGACGGTTAATAGAAAACAGATCTTGGCCCCAAGGAAGGGGACCCGGAGACCACGTTCACCTAACTTGACAGTGATACTGGACTCACCCAAACCAAGGTTTTTAACATACACTTTTGGACATTTTGGAAAGCCAGCTGGTATACTCTTGCAAGAACAATACTAACCTTCACAGGAGAAACAATAGTAACCATTGTGAGCTTTCATGGAGTGTTTGTTACAGATGAGAGAGTCACTGTTACAAGCATTAGTCAGTTTCCACTGCCTGATATTTATTAGCCCATTTAACCTTTAAAGTCGCTCCACGAGGTAGGTGTCACTGTCCTCACCCAAAGCCTAGTAACTTGCCAGAGATAATGCAGCTGCTCTTTGGTGGAGGCCGAGTCAAACCCAAAGGAGGAGCCGCAGGGACCGTCCCTGAATTGACAGGGAGTTATCTCTGTAATTGCTGGTCATGGAGATGTTCACTGGGAAGAGTTGCACGCTGAGTAGAGCTTCCATGAACAGGGACGCGGGACTTTGTCAGTGGAGCCTGTGATGCCCAGACCTGCCATAGATGTTAGCGTCCCAGGGGCCATTCCTGCCATGTTCCCATAAAGGGCAAGCATTATTCAGACACCCCCGTCCTGCTTACACATTAAGGAGGTGGGGTCTGACGGTCATAAGGACGCTTTGGAGAACCACAGAAGTAATGCTTCTCTTATCAGTTTGGATCCATTTGCCCATTACCCAGTTGAGAGAACCTTGCAGAAAAGCGATTTCCTAATATGGCACTCTGGCTCTATAATGTAAACATTTGCGTTCATGGGACAGATAGGCTTGAGATGTTGTTAAACCCTCTAGGGACACATTATTCTTTCTGTTTTCTCCTCCGTGATGGGATACGACATTATACGGCGGTGGGGAGGTGGAGCGTCTTGTGTACTTATGCATTTTCCCATTGATTCTCTCGTGGCATTTTGACTGTACACTATTTTCCCAGAAAAATCATCATAAACCGTTTGGAATGGTCATGCATTTCCTGAGCGCGGAAGACTTTTGTCTCTAGCTTTGCCGTCAGAAACGGAGACTCTGAGAGACCCTCTGTCCTGCAGTGGGACTAAGAATCACACCTATGCTCCTGCTTCCCCGCCTCCCCGGCACTCTCCCCAACCCAACAACCATTCTTTCTTTCTGGCCCTGGCTCAACCCTGTGCTTCCAAATGAAAAGATCTGGCAACAGCCTGACACTAAATAGCTTTGTCCCTTCGCCTTGTATTAAGTATTCCTCTGCTTGATGAAGTGCAGGTCTCCTTAAAGCGAAAAGCTTATCAGGTGCTCCAGAGGTCACCCAACTGAACTCCGCACCAGACCTCAGAGCAGTTTGGAAAGCGGAATCCTTCGACACCTCTTCCACGCCGGGGCAAGGAGCACTCACCTGGGACCCTCGGGGTCAATCTTACAGAACAGCTGTGTAGGTGGTTTCTAAGATCGCTAACCCTTTAAATATGCTGTCCACTCAATGTCCCATTGCCCACCCCCCCCCCCCGCCTCCCATGTATTTCCAAGCCTCGTCTGCATTTTTTTTTTTTTTACTGCTTTTCTTCTATTATTTCCACCTCTTTTTCTTCCTAGCACTAGGTGGGGAACTTTCAGAAATATGCTCCCCTCTGCCTGCTCTGTGCCTTCTTTGTTTCCCTTTATGCCAAGCGACTGCCATCAGTCAGCTAGAAGCTTTAGGGAATGTCTCAGACTGTAATTCCTGGAAGCAGTGTCTGACAGAAATCCAGGCAGATCTGCTAAATAACTTTTAAGGAAAAGGATGGTCTTTTGAAGCCAGCGTTGTTTCAGCATCCTGTCACAAATGGGTTCTCTTCAGAGGAAACAAAACGAAAGGCAGCATAGCGTATGTGTTAATGCTGATTCTAATGGAGGGTTTACTTGTGTTAACCCTTTTCTAGACATTATTTCACACACTTCACTAGATTTTGTCAACTCTCAATAACCCAGTGACGGTTGTTGGCCCCCTTGTGGTGTAAATGGGCACCATTTACAAAGACCCGGTGAAACTGAGGACCTCTCCAAGGTCAGGGCTCTGGGCAGCTTGGACGGAGAAAGGACAGTAAGTGTCCGAGGATGTGAAGATATTTCATTTGAATGATGCAGAGCAAAGGAGACAAAGGTTATGAGCCAAGAGGGCTTGAGTGGCTGAGTGGCAGAAGAGTTTGAAGGTAAAGCCAGGGAGGAAAGAATGAGGTACTCATGGGGAGGGGCTTAGCTGGGGCAGTCAGGAACATGCAGAACTGTACCTTGCGGCTTCCCCTCTCCCCGACCACCACATTGGGTCATCACTGGAGAATGGTGATAACTGGGAGGTGGGCCAGAGTGAGCTGACCGCCATATTGCCACCAGGACATTCATGAATGGTGTGGAGGGAAAAACCACCGAAGAAACATAATTTTCCTACAAGCGACTCCTAGTTTCTGCCGGGCCTCTGGTTTTTCTCCTTCCTCTGAGCTGCTGGCTCAGCCCCAGGCCCTCACCCTGGGCCCAGGCTTTCGGAAGCATCTAGAACCTTCTGGAGGGGCTGCGCTGACTTAGCTCCCATCTCAATTCGGGAAGCTGTCGGCAGCCTCCTCCAGGTTTCGTGGGTAGCTCTAGCCCCTTTCAGACCAGGCAGGCCTTGTGAGGTCGTGAGGTAGGGTGAGGGCTTCCTGCAGAGACTGAGTTTGGAAGGCATGAGCAGCAAGAGAGCTCAGGTCTACAAGACAGTGAGAGAGCCTAACCAGAAAGCTTCTTGATTCTCCAGACAAATAGCCCCAGAGCTGGTGGGAGGGCTCCGGTCTCCCAGCTCCTACCCACGAACAGTGCCCCCGTGAGCCTCATCTGAAGATAAGATCCCTTCCTTTTGCATGCATACCAACATAGGGGAGCAAACCCACTTGCGTTCCAAAGAGCAATGTTAAGGGAACTCTTAAAGCGAAGAAATGAATCCCTATCAGCAAAATTCAGTTTCTGTCTGTTGGCCTGTGATTGCATCGTGAGAAAATAGCTGCGTGGCTCGTCGCTATGGTCAGAGGCTATGTTTAGGATGGTCTGACTTACAGCTAGACTAGACCAAATTCTTTGGGGAGAGGTAGAAAGTCACCCTCTGGAGAATTTTCAGGCCTTGATTTGCAATCAAGCTGCTTTTCTTTTTTTTTTTTTTTTTTTTTTTAATTTTTTTTTTTCAAAGTTTATTTATTTTTTGGGGGACAGAGAGACAGAGCATGAACGGGGGAGGGGCAGAGAGAGAGGGAGACACAGAATCGGAAACAGGCTCCAGGCTCCGAGCCGTCAGCCCAGAGCCCGACGCGGGGCTCGAACTCACGGACCGCGAGATCGTGACCTGGCTGAAGTCGGACGCTTAACCGACTGCGCCACCCAGGCGCCCCAATCAAGCTGCTTTTCACAGCAGTAATTCCGTGTAGCTGAGCTCCACGGTTAGTAGCCAGGGATTCCTGTATGTAGTTGCGTTAATAAATGCTAAGCAATCCTTAGGGAAGCCAGACACTCGCAGATGGTGGGATGTCAGCCCTGGGCGAGAAGGCTGGATCCGAGGACTTTCTAGTAACCTCCCGAACCACAGGAATTGAGCAACTTCCCAGCCCAATCTACCTCCCCCGACTCTTCGTATTTCTTGCATGTCCACTGGGCTTCAACGGGAAAACAAAACAGAGTTCGGATGCTGGCTAGCCACCCGGACTTGTGCCACTTTGGGGTGGGAGGACAGTAAAGGGGAGAGGACCGCAGGAAGTGGAGGTCGGATCCACTCATAGCTGCTCCAGGGGGACACGGTATTCAGGGCCTCACAGGAAGAGCTGGAGCCCAGGGTGCCCTCATCCTGAATCCCTTTTCCTCAGGTGGCCTCACTTCCCTCCGGGAGGTCCGGAGGGGTAGCCTGGGGGCTCACTGGTCTGTAGGGAACTGAGTAGCCAGTGAAAGCGCTCCGCTCTCCCTCCCCCACCCGGGCTCCAGGTAAATCTGTGTATTTTTTTTTTTTTTTAATATTTTTTCAACGTTTATTTATTTTTGGACAGAGAGAGACAGAGCATGAACGGGGGAGGGGCAGAGAGAGAGGGAGACACAGAATCGGAAACAGGCTCCAGGCTCCAAGCCATCAGCCCAGAGCCTGACGCGGGGCTCGAACTCACGGACCGCGAGATCGTGACCTGGCTGAAGTCAGACGCTTAACCGACTGCGCCACCCAGGCGCCCCTAAATCTGTGTATTAACTACAACCACAACCACAAGGGCCCCAGCCCTTGGAATTTTCCTGGAAGCCAGTTAAAGCCAGGGGAGCCACAGTAGTAGATAAAAATTAAACGATGTACCAATTCTCTTTGGCTTACAAGTCCCTGAATGGTTTGTTTACACAGTAAGAGCAAAAAGGGACTGCAGTCTTTCCTCTTTTTAAAAAAAGATTTTTTTTAACGTTTTATTTATTTTTGAGACAGAGAGAGACAGAGCATGAATGGGGGAGGGGCAGAGAGAGGGAGAGACACAGAATGGAAGCAGGCTCCAGGCTCTGAGCCATCAGCCCAGAGCCCGACGCGGGGTTCGAACTCACGGACTGCGAGATCGTGACCTGAGCTGAAGTTGGACGCTCAACCGACTGAGCCACCCAGGCGCCCCGGCAGTCTTTCCTCTTAATTGCTGTAATTACGCTTGTGCCCCCCCCTGCACTTCCCCCCCCACCCCCACCCCAGAGGCTGCCCATGTCATTTTAAAGGGCAATTGCTGGCCCTCCGCCCTGAGTGTTTTTGAGGGTTTTTCTCATTTTCTGATGACCACTGACCTACTGAGCTAACAGTAGCAGTTTATTCTCCCTGGTGCACTGGTCTCGCCCCCCCCTTTCTTTTTCTTTCTCTTTCTCTCTCTCTTTTCTCCTCCCCCCACCCCCCCCCCCCCCCCCCACTCCTGGGTAGTGACCAGGAAGAGCTGACTTCCTCGGCATCAAAAGGGATTGCAATTTCTTCGAGCAATTGTATGTGGCTCGGCATCGGCCACATCCCTTTAGGAAAAGGCTCGGGAAACCTGGGTCAGAGAGCTTGCAAACTCCTGTCCGGCTCACGAGCTTTCATTGCTGAATTGGGTCGAGCGTTTCCTCTGGGTTACCCGATACAGAGAAATGTGAAGTATTGTACCTTCTACGCTTATGCCTGAAAGTCACGCGTGAATCCTATTTCCGCTTAATCGTGAAGGAATGCTGTTGCAAAGACTCGGGGTCAGAAGGCCGCAGTAAATCAAGCCAGATATACCCCTAATGAATGGCAAATGAAACAGCGTTTGTTTTTAAGTTCATAGGTCCTTCTGGAAGGTGTCTTTTTAGTGCAAGCGAAATTCCTGGGTTGCAGGTATGGAGCACAATGGAGGTGACTGGGGAAGGTTTAGAGTGTCTGGTTCTTTTAGCCACAGTCTTAAAAAGTACTAGAAGCATCCCCAAGGTTAGTTTGCCAAACCGGTTTCAAAAGCGCCATGCTGTCTGCAGTGCTTATGTTGGGACAGAATTTTCCGATTACTGTGGATTCTGGGGTAACCAGACTCTTGGTCCACTTCCCCCCTTAGCTCACTCAGCTGGTCCTGGGTCGCTGCATAGGTGTTTCGGAGAGCATGCCTTTCTCAGGACGGCAAAGGCTGCGTGAAAACAAATCTGGCATTCACGCGCAATTCCAGCATAATCGTGGAGGCCCCTCCTGTGGGCACTGAGAGGGTTAGGTGAGTCCCTTCTCCCCCCAGCCAATGACGGGAGGAAACCTGTTAGCTCTGCATCAGAAGGAAGAGAAAAGCCTTCCGTCTTCCGCAGCTCTTAAGCATTTTGATAATAAAGAATCAAAAGTATTACATGTTACAGGGACACTGGAATTCAAATGCTGTTAACCATAACACCTTCTTCCTCAGATGTTAGAAAGAAAAACCTGGTAGGATTGAGTGAGGAGGGACGATAGTAGGGGCAGCTGTTTTAAAACCCAAGGAATGTGGTAGAGAGAGCCTTGTGTGTTTTTAATAGACACAGAATGGGGGAAGGAAGTGGGGACCCAACGTGGACAGGAAGTCGGGGGATTAGGGTCTCAGGCTGGTGTTGCCACTGTCTGGCTGTGTTACCTTGGACAAGAGGACAACCCTCTCTTGATCCTGGTGTCTCACTGATCACATAAAGAGCTTGAGAGTCTTTACAGTTTACCAGCTATTCATTCGGCTCTCTCATAAAACCACTGGGCCAGTCTTCCCTGAAATTCAGGAGCACACCCGCCTGAATGCTGCTTCCTTTCGCTCAGATGGGGGCCAGGCTCAGGGTGCACACTGGGCAATGGACACAACAGTCCGGTGTGTGTCTTGCTTCAGTTTACTGTGCTGTCAACTGGACAGTAAAGCCTTCCATGGAAAGCCTCTGGCAGTACAGGGTAGTGATTGAAAACATAGGCTTTGGAGCCACGCCTTCAGTGTGGTTTCTAGACCTGGGTCCCCCATAACCAACTGTGGGACTTTGGGCAAGTTCTTTAACTTCTCTGGAGCTCAGGATCTTTATCTGGGAAGTGGTGGGAGAAGTATCTCATAGGGATATTTTGAGTTGTAAGTCCGAAAATGAATGTAGGGGCCCCACGTGGTGCTTGACGTGTAAGCTCTCAGTTAATGACAGCCAAAGAAATCAACAGTAACGAAAGTATGTTTCCTGGGCTTTGGTCTCTTTATAGCAGTAGCTGAAGGTAAATGGTGGCCGGGAGCGGAAGGCAAGGTGTCTAATCTGTATGCAGGAGTCTCTGCTAGGCATATATTAGCCGCTCGGATGCTGGTGGGAAAGGTACCATAGCAAATAGCAGGATCTATGACCGGATTCAAGGAAAGACTAAGGAGGCTGCAGGAAGCAGGGATGAGTGAACCATCTGTAACAGAATGTCGATTTTATATGGATTCATTCAGTACTAAGTACCTATTCCAATTACGGTTCTTGAGTGTTTGCCATGTGCCAGACCTGTGCTAGGTGTGCAGCGAGATCACAGAGACGAATGACGCCGTCCTTGACCTCAGGGAACTGAGAGTCTCCAGCACTACAAGTAAATGGGCAGATACAATGGAAGACCCTACATCTGGGGAAAGTGAGTGCGGGGAGCACGGGAGGTCAGGTGACTGCTCTGCTTTGCCTAGGACCATCTTGATTTTAGCACTAAAAGTCCCACATCCCAGGAAGCGCCTCAGGCCCAGGCAGACTGGAGTGGTTGGTCACCGTGATGGGTGGAAGGACTTCGAGGAACGGCGTCTCACCTAGTCTTGCCAAGTCCAGAGGAGGGCTTCTTGGCAGAAGGGATGACTCCGAACAAGGAGAAGTTGGAGTGAGCCAGGCATGGTTGGTGAAGGGTGGGGAGTGAAGAGGGTCCCAAGCCAAAGGAACCATGTGTGCAAAGACCCAGAGGCAGGAGAGATCATGAGGAAGTTGGGAGACTGGGGGACAGATGGTGGAGGGCCTTCTCCTGTCATGGGCCCATGTTGTCCTGCAAATGTGTCCCCCTGCCCTTTGATCTCCCCTCAGATTCACGGTGCTTGACAACGTAGATCTGGAACACCAGTAGAGATGCTATCTAGGCACCTCTCACATGAAGCAGGAGAGCAGAGAAGACTAGCTCTTCCCAAGGCCTCTTCCACCTTTTCTTTCTTTCTTTCTTTCTTTCTTTCTTTCTTTCTTTGTTTATTCTTGAGAGAGAGAGAGAGAGAGAGGCAGAGTGTGAGCAGGGGAAGGGCGGAGAGAGAGGAAGACAGAATCCGAAGCAGGCTCCAGGCTCTGAGCTGTCAGCACAGAGCCCGACATAGGGCTCGAACTCATGAACCGCGAGATCATGACCCGAGCTGAAGTCGGACGCTCAACCAACCAAGCCACCCAGGTGCCCCAAGCTTTTCTTTCTTAAACCAAGAATCCACACCATCAGCCCATCCACCAGGAAGAAACGGCGATTGTACCAGAGAAATGCCCTGCACCTTTCCTATCTATTTCAGCTGCCTTCATGAGCAATACAGGTTATCACACAACTGACTTGCCAGCAAAAGCCTTGTCCACTCTGAAGTGGACCAGGATGGACGTGCTGGACGAGCCGCCGTAGAGATGCAAGTTTTATTTATTTTATTTTTCTAAATGAAAAAGCCCCTCTCCTTTGTGCGTCACACTGTGAGGGTCTGGAGAACCATCTGGTCTTTTTCTTTTCTTTTTGCCTTTTGGTTATTCCCCAAATGCTTGCTCTATAGGAATGATCTTTGCCTCAACTTGTTTCTGTCCTTTGCAGAATCTATTCTGTAAATGTGAACAGGATTAAGTCAAGAGGGTACTTGTTTAACTTTTCAGCACGTCTTTCCCAAAATGAATCACTTTGGGAAAGGTGATTTCGAGATTGCTAATCTTCCAGGTATGTGTTTCATCTTCCAATATTGGGCTGGAATAGACACATTGGGGAAAAACAACTTAGTGCCTTCTCTAAAGCCTTTCCCACAACAGAAACAAACGTTAAAAAAAAGAAGTCTTGATATCACTTAATAAAGCTTTATGAGTAACTCCTTTGCCGCTGCAGATAACGTTGCTAATGCCTATAGCTCAATGAGAGAAAATGTCCCAGGCTACTTTACGACAGGCAGAAAACTTTGGGTTGTCTTGCCAATGCTTTATACTACGTGCCAAATCCTTATTACTTTCTTAGGCATTTATTGTAAGAACATGAGTCATGATGCATCGCTCTGGTATTTGTGTGGCTGCTCAGTGTTAAGTCCCCAGGACCTCCATGGAGTTGACTTTATTTGGTTTTCCACTTCCGTTTCTAAGTGAGAGCCACATGAACTCAGACATGAAGGCTCACAGGAGCCCGAGTGGGCGGACTTTTTTGTTGCTGTTTTGGTTCGCCTGGACTCAATGGTTGTGGTATGTGCAGACCCGAACCCCTTCAGGGGACGGTCCCTGCCCCCACTCCCTGAAGTTTCCACGGAAACAAGAGGACTGGGATGATGCACAGGGTAGCCCAGCATTTGCAAACCTGAGGCCATTGGGAGAAACGTAGCTAGAATTTTGAAGCTGTGACATGTGTATTTTCGAACTTTCCATATATACTCCTAATAGTTGAGCTGGATGCCAACCTCTGGAGGTGGGAGGTTTCTGGAGGACAATTACTGTTCAGAAAACTATCCAGGGTTTCAGTGCCACGTTTTTGATTTGATTGATGGAGAGTTTGATGAGTGGCCTGTAGATATGAAGATTAACAGTGCCTGTCTTAATGCCTACATGAAATGTCGTGTTCTTCTTTTACTTTGTGAATGTGTCATTGGTACGCTCACTATATTCACCTTGAGAGTTTTAATTATGCCGGCAAATCACTGGGGCGGTTTTGAAAATGCTCAGCACCGGCAGCAATTAGCAATCAAAGGAATGATGGCCACGAACAACAGATGCAGCCTTAACTGTGTGTCTCAGCTGAGCATCAGTCTACTGGAGGACCAACCACTTACAATGGCTATGGTACAGACATTGAAACTGACAGTTCATTCATTCATTGGTTTGTTCAACAAATACTGCAAGCTCACATAGTGTCACTCATTTGCTGGTCACGGAGGGTACGATGCTAAACAAAATCAGACGTGTTCCTGTCCTCCAGAAGCTGATAATTTGTTATGAGAGACAGGTATTAATCAAGCGATCACCTAAAACTGTATAAAACGTCAGCCTTGACAAGGAATTGTACAAGGTACTGTGAGATGTCTTGACCTAGCTTGGGATATTATGTAAGCTGAAACCTGAAAGGAAAGGAGTTAATTAGACGACTCCATGAGGAAAGCGCTCTTTAGGCAGAGGGAATAGCATGCACGGGGTTAATAACTGGTAAAGTCAGAGATGAGCATAGAGCTCCAGGAGTCCCAGCATGAGTCTATACTAGCCCTGTCCAATAGAACTTTCTATTATCTCGGATATACTCTGGCTATACTAAGATAGTAGCCAGTAGCCGTATATGGCTATCGAGGACTTGAACTGTGGCTGGTGTGCCTGAGGAACCGAAATGGTATTTAATTTTAATGAACTTAAATGTAAATAGCTACGTGTGGCTACCATATTGGAAAGTTGTGAGCCAAGTGTTGAACTAGCCCAGGTTACATGGGGCAGGGTGTCATTGGATAGGGGAGGAAGTGTTCTTCTGAGGTGATGTTAAGCACATTGACCTCAGGGACTTCATTTATTCATTTTCTCACTCACTGAAAACCAAAATTACATTGTGCACCCACTATATGCTAGACACAAGGCTAGACCGGGAGATTCCCTGATGAATAAGACCGAGCCAGCACTCTTGAGGAATTTACGGTGTAACAGAGGGAACTGGCTCAAAGGACTAAGACACTGCACTGTGACTTGGGTGACCAGATCTTGCTCTTAAAAGGGTTGCTGTCAATAGGAAGAACTGAGGGATAATTCTCTTCTTACTCAATGCTGGGTATGCTAAACTTTATAGGCAGAGCTCCTGATTCTTAAATTCCTAAATTCTTTTTTTTTTTTTTTTTTAATTTAGAAAGAGAGCATGAGCAGCAGACAGGGGCAGAGGGAGAGATAGAGAGAATCTCAATCAGGCTCCATGTCCTACGCAGGGCTCGATCCCAGGACCCTGGGACCACGTCCTGAGCCAAATTCAAGAGTTGGATACTCAACCAACTGAGCCACCCAGGCACCCCAATGATTCCTAAATTCTAACTATTCCCATACCCCAAGGTTTTCAAACAAAAGGCGGAGGGCTTTAACATAACACACTACACATCTTTTTTTTTTTTTTTTTTTTAATCCTGTAAATTCAGTAGAACAGGTGTTAGAAAAAGAGGCAAATTTGCATTTCCCTAGACTTTGGCTCTTTATACGTAGAGCATCTATTGCTGAGTTTGGGGAACTGGGCTCCACTGATAAATATTCTTCAAAAATAGATCATGGGACCTCAACACAAGGATCTGGTAAGTGATAGCCCATTTTTATTACAGTCACACTGTATTTTCACGGGACTCTCAGATATTGACCTATACTTTTCACCCAGGCTAAAGAAGGAGCTGAGAGCTCTTACCTAGTTTTAAAAAGCGCTTTCTCGCAAGCAGCACTGCTCATCCCTTCAAGCATTTAAACCTCTGGGCTATTGCATGCAGAATGCTGGCAGTTGTTATGTCATCGCAAAAATCACTTTCTGACTCGCACAGTCGTTGTGCCTAAATATTTAATTCTTGCCAATACACAATTTAAATCATCACTTCAAAATAGTTTGTTTTCAGTTATCAGGATCTACTAAATTCCCTCCTCAAATCAATCACCTGGAAAAAACATTACATGCCAGAGAGACTAAAGAGGCTTTTCCCATTATAATCCCAGGACAGGGATTCTTTTATGGTGCAGAGGCTTCTTTTGTGGTGCATTGAGTTTCCAAAGGGTTCCACCCTTTGGAAAGGGTAAAACCTGTGCCCCCCCCACCCCCCTTTGTCTCTCCATCTTGGAGACCCAAGGAGAAAAAACCTGTAGAGTAAGGCCTACTGGGCTAGTCAGTAATAGCTATTAATGCCCAGCAAGATTATCTGGGTAGCTTTTACAAAATACAGAAGCAGGGGTGCCTGGGTGGCTCAGTCATTTAGGCTTCGACTTCGGTTCAGGTCATGATCTCACGGGTTCGTGAGTTGGAGCCCCGCGTCCGGTTGTGCACTGACAGTTCACAGCCTGGAGCCTGCTTCCAATACTGTGTCTCATTCTCTCTCTGACCCGCCCCCGTATGCGCGAATGTGCTCACTCTCTCTCTCTCTCTCTCTCTCAAAAAAACAAAACAAAACAAAACAAAACAAAAAAAAACAAAGGGGGCGCCTGAGTGGCTCAGTCGGTTGAGTGTCCGACTTCGGCCCAGGTCATGATCTCACGTCCGTGAGTTCGAGCCCCGCTTCGGGCTCTGTGCTGACAGTGTGGAGCCTGGAGCCTGTTTCAGATTCTGTGTCTCCCTCTCTCTCTCTGACCCTCCCCCATTCATGCTCTGTCTCAAAAATAAATAAACGTTAAAAAAAAAAATTAAAGGGGCGCCTGGGTGGCGCAGTCGGTTAAGCGTCTGACTTCAGCCAGGTCACGATCTTGCGGTCCGTGAGTTCGAGCCCCGCGTCGGGCTCTGGGCTGATGGCTCAGAGCCTGGAGCCTGCTTCCGATTCTGTGTCTCCCTCTCTCTCTGCCCCTCCCCCATTCATGCTCTGTCTCTCTCTGTCTCAAAAATAAATAAACGTTAAAAAAAAAAATTAAAAAAAAGAGAAGTGTAAATAGTGTAAAAAAAATAGAAGTGTAAGCTAAAAAATACAGAAGCAAAGGCTCCCTCTAGATACATTGAACCAGAATTATCAAAGGCAGGGGGCGGGGGCTGCAAATCTGTTTTTAAAAAGCACCTCAAGGGATTTAGGAGTGACTGGTTAACAGACTAGAAAATAGTAAATAGCACCCATTTGATTAGTGTATTTTATACTGTTATATTTATGACGTAGTTTTCAAAGTGCGAATTTTATCCGTGTCTGTGTTTCTCCTGAATTAGGCAAGTACACGAGAACTCCCTAATTCCACAGTGTCACTGTCTCTTCTGGTTATTACTGCTGGCCAGAGCACTGAATGTCCCAGGTCAATACTCATTTACATTTCCTTATGTATTTTGCTTATTTCTCTGTTCATGCTTTCTCCTGCATCTCTTTCCTCTGCTTTACATTTTGTTCCCACTGAAGTATATCCTTTGGTAATTCTTTCCATGAAGATCTGAGTAGAAAACTGCTTTAGTTTTTGGAAGTCTGAAAAGGTTTTTTTTTTGCTATCATTTAAGAGCGGTCCCTTGAAAACCTAAATTGACAACTATGTACCATTGGCCCTTAGAGATTATGCAATTGTCTTCTGGAATCCATTACTGATGATGAGAAGTCAGTCATCATTTTAATTTGACTATCATTCCTTTTTTTTTTTTTAAATTTTTTTTTTCAACGTTTATTTATTTTTGGGACAGAGAGAGACAGAGCATGAACGGGGGAGGGACAGAGAGAGAGGGAGACACAGAATCGGAAACAGGCTCCAGGCTCTGAGCCATCAGCCCAGAGCCCGACGCGGGGCTCGAACTCCCGGACTGCGAGATCGTGACCTGGCTGAAATCGGACGCTTAACCGACTGCGCCACCCAGGCGCCCCGACTATCGTTCCTTTTAAGGTAATATGTCTTTTCTGTCTGGTGGCCTCTCTCTTTATTTTTTTATATAAAAGCAGTTTCAGCAATATGCATTTAGGTATGCATTTGTACTTGATTATGATATTTGGATTCCATGTTCTTTTTTTTTAAACTTATTTATTTATTTTAAGAGAAAGAGAAAGAGGTTGAGTGCACGCCAGTGGGGGGAGGGGCAGAGAGGATTCCAAGCGGGTTCCTCACTGTCAGCGCAGAGCCCAACGTGGGGCTCCATCTCACGACTGTGAGATCGTGACCTGAGCCGAAACCAAGAGTCAGACGCTCAACCAACTGAGCCACCCAGGTGCCCCTGGATTCCATGTTCTTTTTCAATGTGAGGATTCAGAATTTTCTTTATGCCTTTATGTCTGAAAACATTTTTACCCCATGTCAGACCTCTCACTGTACCTCCGTATCTTTCCTCTTCCCTCTTGCGTGCCCCAGCTCTTTTTCCCTTTGAACTGCGCTCTGGATGGTCTCCTCACAATCTCTAATTTACTAATTTTCTCCTCAGCTCTATTTTGCTGTTTGATGCATATGCTAAGGCTGTACACTTTTTTTTTTTTTAACATTTATTTACTTTTGAGACAGAGAGAGACAGAGCATGAACAGGGAAGGGGCAGAGAGAGAGGGAGACACAGAATCTGAAACAGGCTCCAGGCTCTGAGCTGTCAGCACAGAGCCCGACGCGGGGCTCGAACTCACGGACCGTGAGATCATGACCTGAGCCAAAGTCGGGCACTTAACCAACTGAGCCACCCGGACACCCCTGTACACATTTTTTAATGGCAGTATTTTTCCTAGCTAGAATTTATATTTGCTCTTTAAAAAAATTCCCATGATTTCTCCAAAGCATTTCTTTTTTGCCCATTTCTCTCTTTTTGCCTTGAATATTTAGAAAACACTAATTAAAATCTCTTTCAGATTGCACAGGTATCGCTATTGTTGTGTATTTATTTGCTCACTGTCTGTCATGAGAGTTTGTTTCCTTTTGTGCTTTTGAGCTCATCCTCGGGAAGCCTTCCTTGCCACTGGAGGCATCTCTTTGGGGAAGGTCAAAAGTGCACTTGTGGAATGGTTTTCACGTTAATGCCTCATCCCTGTGTTATGCAGTGGGAATTCAGAACCCGCTCCTGAATAGAGTGGTTTCAGGGTTTCTGTTGCACACAAATGACTTTCTTCTCTCTGGTGCCATATCCTGTGGCCCTAACCTGTGGACAGAATTTTCCCAGGGCTACATCAAAACAGAATATCCCAGTGTCCCGTTTGGGGCAGAATTTGGGGTTCCGCTTTACAGTACATATAGGGTATGTGCTTTTAATACCCATCCTACACAAATGATGCTCCTCCAGCTCCAACATGCCCATGGAGAATTCCGTCTTCACCTTGACCTCGAGCTCTGTTTTAGAGTAACGATCAAAAGCACAGAGTCTAGATTCCGACAGCTTGGAATTAAAGCGGCTCTGCCACTTACTAACTGTATAACTTTGGGCAAGTTGCCCACCCTCTCTGTGCCTCTGTTTCCTCAACTGCGAAATGGCGATAATAACTGGATCCTCGTGGGGACGTTGTGGAAATCAAGCGAGATGACACATGTGAAATGCTGAGAACGGTGCCTGGCACACGACGAGCCTTAAGGACTGTCATTATTTCTTGCTTTCAAGCTTGCGCCAGTATTGAAAGTTTCTGTAACACGTTATACATACAGGGACTTACGAACGCATGTTGTCATTACGCGTTATTTTGCCAAGTACCTATTTTTGTTACATTACACACGTATTTGTACATTTTCTCCGATAGCTTAAAAGTATATATACTGTATAAGGCTAGCCCACGATTTTCATTCTGTTGGAAAAAGTTGGCCTCTCTAAAGTGAGGGCACAGTGGTAACAGGCAGGATATGGGAAGCTTACATTATGTTCAGTTGCTATATACAGGATTTGGGGCCCCCCGACTTCTCAATGGTTGAATTCTTTTTTCCTCATTAAAAGCTCGGCTGGACTCTGCTATCTGTCTCTGCTTCCCATGGCTGTCACTGCTAATCTTCACAAATTCATCTTTATTTTGAAGGTCAGGGAACTCCGGAGATATTCAGATGCACTTGAGCTGGCAGGAGAATTATTTCACTTCATTCATTCCCGCACACAAAAGGTTTTTTATTTTGCGTCTTACCATTTTATGTGACCACACCAGCAAGTCTGTTTAACCGAATGTGGTATTTTCACAAGGAATAATGATCTGAGGGAAGGGGGCCGGTTCCCGAAAGCGGGATTGTGGATGCTAGTTTTGGCGCGGTTTCTGGGGTTTATTAAAAGAGTGTTTATAAAACCACTCTATTTGTGTTTACCAAGAAGAGTAGTGGGGGGAAGGGGCAAAAAGATGGCCTGGGTTTCAAACCTCTCTGAGGATAAATCAGTCACGACGTAGATCGTATTTACACGAACAGCCTAGCATGCCGGGCTCTTCAGCTCCTCGCCATGGGTCAGCAAGGATTTAAGTGTACAATCAACCTTCTCTCGTTCCTCAGAAATCAATGAAAAGCTAGTCAGCTAAACAGCAGGCTGCTCTGGGGTTTCTTGAGTCGGAGGGTCTGAAAGAATCGTTTCACCAAACTTGGCTATCCCGTGGCTTTCCGAGCCAATTGGAAATCCTCGTGGGGGGACTTGTTGTCTCCCTGTGGATGCAACAAAGAACACCACTTTGGGGGAACTTCTGTGTCACCTTCCTTCCTGGCTTCCTCCTGGAAGCCCAGCAGGAGGCAGGGACATGTAGTTTATCAGAGGCACTTACTATCCGTGACACATCCGTTTTGGCAAAAGGTTCTCCAAAGACAGTCTTGAACTTGGGTAGGGATTTTGACTGTGAGCTCCACAAAAGGGTGTGCAAACGGCCTGTGGCAACACATGCACGTTTTACAGGGCTGGGATGTGTGTGTGGGGGGGGGGGGGGAAGCACCGCAAAGGGACATGGAGCTAAAGCAGGGTGGGAAACCCTTAGTCTGGGAATTCCTCTCTGCATGGCCGCATTCAGTCCACGATAAGCCAAATGGGTAGAGTCACTAAAACGTGATACAGCTTTGACATGTGTTACTTAGAATTTAGAATTAAAAAAAAAAAAAGTTTATTTTTGAGAGAGAGAAAGAGTGCATGTGCCTGAAAGGGGAGGGGGGGCGCAGAGAGAGAGGGAGACAGAGGGTCCCAAGCAGGCTCTGTGCTGTCGGCACGGAGCCCGACGTGGGGCTCGAACCCATGAACTGTGAGACCATGACCTCAGCCGAGGTCAGATGCTTAACCGACTGAGCCACCCAGGTGCCCCTAGAATTCAGAATTTTAATTCCAGCTGTGTGAAGGTATCGCTAATTCATTTATTAATTAATTCCTCAAATACTAATCAAACACTTACTATGTGCCAGGCACTCTGTTAGGCTTCAGAGATATAATGGAGAACAATGCAGACACAGTCTGCATTGTTGGAACTTACAAGTCTCCATTGTTGGAACTTACAAGTCTCCATTGTTGGAACTTACAAGTTATATGCCAATACCTACATAACCTTACCTCTCTGAGACTCATCTCATCTGTAAAATGGGGTTGTAGTAAAAGAAGATGTATGCGAACGTGATTTATAAACGCTAATGTGTTATGTATTGGCGATTACACACACGCACATAATCATTTTCTAGTCACGGCAAAGCATATTTAAAGAATCGATGACGCCTCGTACAAGAGAATGTGACACAAATCTTCCTATTTCTCAAAAGGGGAGGTTGTGTGGAGACTTTCTGAAGACTGAATTAGGATCCTGACAATGACTGAGGCTTCCCTCAAAGATTTTTAGAGGGAGGCACCTTATAAATTATAAAGCAATCTGAATCTCCTTCTGCAGACATGTCCCTGGACATCTGGAGCGGCAGTAAATGGGTAATCTGCCAGACCTCAGGTCAAGGATGGAGACGAGACAATGTAACACATCCCGGAAATGTGCCAACGCTGCTCATGCGCAGAAATGCCTGTGAGTGTTTTCTACCCAGACCCCAGGAAGCAAGAAAGACTATGGGAGGAATGGCTTTTAATGAGTACTTTGTGTCTGGGAGGCGGGAGATTGGCTTCAGCTGCTCTTCTCCAGGAACAGTTCTCTAATTTCAGCCTGAGGTGGGCACCCTAGACAGGGCTGGGCAGGGAGATGGATGGGCAAAGAAGGCCGGGGAAGCTCCAAGAGTCTCTTGTGATGAGGGGTCATTGGGCTGGAGTCTCCACCTCAGCTCTCTGTGGCTCCTCCTTCTTTTCTAGACCAAGGACACTTATCACGTGCTTGTTACAGTGAAAGGATAAAGGTAAATGGTGTAGTGTTCTTGGAGGAGCTTAAATTATGACACCCAAAAGAGAGAAAGTCCTGTGAGACAGGAAAGAGAACCAAGATGACAAACTAATACCACAAATCCATGCACCTCTCCCATATCTATTGTTACCACTGTTGGCTGAGTCACCATAAGCTCTTAGCGGGCTAGGGGGAATTTTTATTCTTATTCTTATTCTTTTTCTTTTTCTTATTCTTTTTATTCTTGACTTCCTTCAATATATTCGTCACACAAAAGTCAGCAGTTTTTTTCTCAGCTAAATTCAGATTATGTCTCTCTTCTGTTTAGAACAATGCTGTATCTTCTCCTTGTGCTTTAAAAAGACTCCAAACCCTTTGCTTTCATCTACAAAACGCTGCATGATCTAGCCCTTTAACAACTCATCAAAGGTATCTCCTACCTTTTTCTTCTCTCCTTACCCACCATCCATAGTGACTTTTTCTGATTCCCCAAATTTCCAAACCTCTGTCTGCCTCAGGACCTTTGCATGGGCTGTTTCTGCAGCTGGGAAGGCTCTTCTCTGGCTGATTATCCCCCCTCACCTCCAAGAGGCCTCCCTAGCATCCTGTCCAAGGCAAACCCTCCCTTGCTTTCTTTTTCTCTATTATACGCTCTGATTACAGTAGTCGCCCCTAATCTGTAGGGGATATGTTCCCACGCTCTCCACTGGATGCCTAAAACTGTGGATAGGACTGAACTTTATACAGACATGATAAATTATGTTTTATACATATGTTATACAGACATGACATTTATATGTTTTATACATATATTTATACAGACATGACAATGATTAAATTATGATAAAATTTAATTTATAAATTAGGCACAGTAAGAGACCAACAATAATAATGAAACAATTATAATAATACACTGTACTAAAAGTTATGGGAATGTGGTTTCTTTCAAAATACCTTAATGTTCTGTACTCGTGCTTCTTCTTGGGATGATGTGAGATGATTAAATGGCTACGTGATGAGACAAAGTGAGGTGAATGGTGTAGGCGTTGTGACATAGCATTAGGCTGCTATTGGCATGACGGTCTGTCGGAAGGAGGGTCGTCTGCTTCTAGATCACAGCTGACCTCGGGTAACCGAAAGCACAGAAAGTGCAACCGTGGGTAAGGGGGGACTACTGTACTTCTTCAAAGCAGCTGCCCTGGTTTATAATTTGTGTGCTTATTTATTTTCTTTTGTCCACCCATAAGCTCCAGGAAGTTCACATTCGTTTGTGTTTCCCCACCATACCTTAGTGCTTGAAACATAAGATGGTGTCCAGGAAATATTTGCCAAAGCAGTAAATAAATTTTTTTTTCCAATAGATTTTTTTTTGGTTTATTATTATTTTTTCTTTCTGTGAAAGAAAAACGGAGAAAATTCAGAAAGTCACAGAGAAGCAAGAAAAGAGAGAACAAAATAACAAAAACAAAACAAAAAGCCCAAAGTACCAGATTTATAGCCCATCAAGGTGTCACTTTGGCACATGGCTTTTAAATTTCTTTCTTGGCGATTTTCCTCGGTGGAGTTGTTTCTACCACTAAGACAATTGGGCATGATATAACGTTATGCATATTTTCCCACATCATTAAGGCTTTTTTTTTCAAGCATCTTTTTTTTTTTTTTAATTTTTTTTTTTTTCAACGTTTATTTATTTTTGGGACAGAGAGAGACAGAGCATGAACGGGGGAGGGGCAGAGAGAGAGAGGGAGACACAGAATCGGAAACAGGCTCCAGGCTCCGAGCCGTCAGCCCAGAGCCCCACGCGGGGCTCGAACTCCCGGACCGCGAGATCGTGACCTGGCTGAAGTCGGACGCTTAACCGACTGCGCCACCCAGGCGCCCCTTAAGCATCTTTTTTTAAGGCCTCATAATCTTCCTACAGGGGACGCTGAATTCCATAACCACTGCCCTATTGTTACACTGTTTCCATTTCCCCAGCTGTAACAGGCTATGAGATACAGCTTCGTACACAAATCTTTTCTTCCGCCATGTCTGCTCGTTACCTTAGGACCCATTCCCAGGAGGGAAATTACTGAGCAAAAGCAAATGAGCATTTTTCAAGCTACAGATTCTGGAATTGCTCTCCAGACACACCGCTTCAGTCTCCCAGGGTCTCCGCCAACCCAGCCACCTTTGGCTCTGAGGACGTTCTGCAGTGAAATAACCATTTCTTTGAGCTCTCATAAAGGTGAGTATCTTTTTCCATTTGTTTCCTAGTCATTTGCTGACGGAGCCCCCCAACCCAAGATGGGGGTCGTGCAGTCTGCGAAGGGGACATGGTAGCCCCCGACTCTCCCTGACTGTGGGGGAATCAACTCCACCGCTCCCCAACCCTGCAAAAAACCCCGGGCTGGCTGGCTGTGGTTTATCAGGGAGTTGGGAGTGAAGGGGACGAGAGGCCGGGAACGTAGCCAAATGCTCCAGCCCAAGCAATGGCAGTCGTAGTGTCTTAGAACCGATATGCTTCTTTCGCTAGCTCTGTGAAGAGGAAGGGGCCTGGGCTGGAGGGCTGCCTGAGGGAGGAGGTAAGATCTGTTCAGGCCCTGGCAGCCACAGGTTCTCCAGGTGGGAGTCCTGGGCCTCCGGCTAGGCATTTCCAGGCCTCCTGAGGAAAGCAGTAAATAAATTTTGAACTTCTTTCCCCTTCATTCTCACAGAAAAGTACAGGCAGTTGTATAGGCCACAATTTCCCCCTTCCTCCGTGTCTTTGCACACACAGCTCCTTCTGTCTGGACTGCCTGCCCCCCTCACCCGATTTCCAAACTCCTACTCATTCTGCCTTAAGACCCATACCACTCTTTCTTCTTCTGTGAGGCTTTCTCTTATCTCTCTTTTGTGTCTCCACACTACACGCATAGATCCCTATTAGCATTTTTGACACCTTATTGTAATTCTGTGTTCATATTTCTGTACCCCTATGCTGTAATGGGGAGCTCTCCGAGGACAGGAGACATGGAGTATACCTTTACAAGGAGCCTACAGATTTTTACACACACCGCAGAGAGAGACAGGATGCAGGGCAAGCTGGCCACTCCTGGTGAATTCTGCCAAGCGGCAGGGTTGATGGTGGTGTCCCAAATCCTTCCCCCCACCCCCCACCGTCGAACAAAGAGCTGCCTATGAACAGGGAGGATGGCACCCTTCCCCCGCACCGGCCCCATTCAGAGGTGAAAGCAGCCTGTGACCATGCCTTGATAGGGTTTTCCCTTCCTTTGAGAGGAGAACATTCTCAAGGCAGATTTTCAAGCTGAAGTCATCCAGAACAAAAGCTGCTTGCCAGCTGTGGCCCAGCAGCCCAGCAACCCCCCCCCTCCCCCTGCAGCCCCAGTGCCATTACCGCCTAATGGGAGAGGGGTGTGAAAACTTCCGGCGAAACATCTGGTCGGGGCCACTGTCAGCTGGCGAGACGGAGACCAGCGAGTTCCCCATCTGATTTCCTGAGACTGCTAGAGTGCCGAAGCCAAAGAGAAAGTGAGGAGGAGGAGGAGCAGCCTGCCCTGGGGTGAGGCTGTCAGGAAGGCCGAGGCCTGCGGCACAGCCACGCTCACTCTCTCCACTCTTTCTCTCCCCGGTGGCCACCAGTAGACTTCTGCTTGGCCTGTGCTTGTGAACTCAGGCCCGTGAGAATGAGGACTCGCTCTCTGCTTAGTATATGGACGATCTGAAGGGCAGACTTCTAGCAACCTGGTGAGCAGAACTGAGTTTGTGTTCGTGCTAACTTAGGTCCCTGTTCTTGTCAGAATTTCCCACCTTCTCTTCACACTGTGTCTCCCACTCCTTCCCCGAGGATCCTCCTGCTCTCCCACTGATTTCCGCCTTCCCCGGAGTAGTAGAGCTGGGACACCAAGACTGTATTCCGGATCTTTCTTTTTGTGTCTTTGCATTCTGAAAGGCGGCTGTTCTGACAAAGATTTCTGAGGTACTTTGGAAAGAAATGGTAACACCTCAGTACGTTCGGGGATTTTTTTTTTTTTTAACAGTGACTTCTCTCGAAGACCCAAAAATACATACATAAGTACATACGTACATACTTACGTACCGATGTACGTGCACACATGCATGTAACAATTTTGTAAAAATCCTCAAAGGAATAAGTGGAAATTTCAGATTCTGTGGTAGGCCTTTGGAGGCAGATTTACATTTCAGTAATTCCTCAAGTCCTTTCCCCCTAGACAGGGGAATCCGGGTCTGATTTTCCCTCTTGAGACCCTGGAATACATACCCAGATGAATATGAGTTTGAATTTGTAGAGGGTCCAGGCTGGCTAGTCAACTGTGTGTATACTCGCTGCCACCCAACAGAGCAGACATTATCTTAATGGCACTGATAGATCAGGAGTGTCACACATCATTAAAATAGCTGATTGATTAGAAGAAAATAATTAGCTTGCCCTGCCTTGCTGGAAAGCCTTTTGACATACCAGGAAGGAGATATGGAAGGGACAGGGGTCACCCATCTTTTGATCATTTGTTTTCCCTCCAAGGTGATGAAAAAGGCCCTGATAACCCGTAGGCAAGGGAAGGAATATAAACAAGTCGTGGTTCTTCTTTGCCATTTACTCCCAGAGAAGCTCTCTACAGACTTTCTGGAGTGTGGTGTGTTTATTTCAGTTACATAGATACACTTCTTTAAATCAAACGCTCTGTTAGTGCCTCGGAGTTGTAAATCAGTGGTTCTTTTCGAGCGACTTGATAGAATGTGATATTCTGCTTTCCTTTGACAAGATATAAACACAGAAACCTAAATATTCTAATCAAGGCCAGCCATTGGCAGGGCTGTGAAGAAGGGCATGTAGACCTCGTGGCTTTTCGGTGCCCTTCTTGCCTTCCATGTATGTGTCTTCCTTGGAGTTCATAGTCACCCTCTTGTCCACTTGGGAGAGAAGTTGGCGAACTTATTTGTTGCTAAGAGTGATAGAGTTTAAGGCATCTTTACGCTCAGAGAAAGAAATCTATTGGATAATTCAGTTTTACACCAGCCGAGTGCATTTTAGCCAAAGGCACAGAGATTCTTAAGCCAGAGGATGTCTCTGGAGACGTGTTTTGCTGATGGTCCTTCTCACTTGTCCTGGAAATCATGTTCGTGACTCAATGGGTCCCCTGAGACTTCCACATCTTCGGGGGGACAGAGGATAGAGTCAGAGCAAATCCAGATCACGTGGGAGCCTTCAGCTAGTTCTGAGAGGTACCGCCTGCCTCACTCCCCATCCTTACTCTCTCTCCATTGCTGCTTCCAAGAACCATAGAGGAAAATAGTTACTATACTTGTGTTCGAAGATAAAATAGTGGAACCCCATTGGTCTGGAGAAGAGAATCTGAGTTTGGGAGTCAGTAGGAATTGGACATTCTGCCCCTTCTCAGGGAGTGACCTTGGGCACATTACTTAATGTCCCCACAGCTACAGAATACTGACTTTACAAAGCCTTACAAAGCCAGGGGCGCCTGGGTGGCTCAGTCAGTTAAACGTCCAACTTCGGCTCAGGTCACGATCTCACACGGTCGTGAGTTCATTTGAGCCCCACATCGGACTCTGTGCTGACAGCTCAGAGCCTGGAGCCTGCTTCAGATTCTGTGTCTTCCTCTCTCTCTGCCCTTCCCCCTCTCATGCTCTGTCTCTGTTTCTCTCTCTCAAATATAAATACACATGAAAAAAATTTAAAAAACAAACGAACAAACCTTCAAAAAAACAAAGCCTTACAAAGCTTGCCTAAGGTAATGTAAGAGAAAATGCTTAGCTCCTAAATACTAGTTTTCTTCCCTTTTACAAAATACGAACTCTGAATTTCGCTTGAATATAATCTACTGAGTCAACTGTTAATCGACTTGTAGAGCCTTTTTTTTAAGATGACCTCATTGACCTCCATTTTGAGCTTAAAAATAATATCCGTTCTTTGTAGAAATTTGGGGATCTCAAAAAAAAAGAGAAGAGAAAAGAAAAAAAAAAACAAAAAGAAGATAAAAGAAAAATCCCCTATAACCTTTCCTTAGGCAGAATCACTAATGTTTCTATTTTTTTTTAATTCCAGTACTTTTGCAGTGCGTATGGGTCTCCCCCGCCCCCCCCTTTTTTAAACAATGTTTGCCATCACACCACACACACACATTCTGTTCAGTGGTTCTCATTCTCCTCCATCATGAGCACTTCCCTGTTCTCAGACACGCAGAGTGTGTGTGTGTGTGTGTGTGTGTGTGTGTGTGTGTGTGTGTTATAGTTTCTGCCATCACTAATGGGAGTAAGACAACACTTGTTCTCCTGGGACGCTTATCAGTTGCTGAAGTGACTGCTCTCAGGGCAGACGTAGTAGGCGCTTTTTGATTGCTATTTATAATACCTTCATTTCCAAGGCTGGCTATTGGCAAGATCTTGTGTTCTTCTTTGGATTTTTGTCTTTGGGATGACCAGATCTGGGAGGAAGGATGTAGGGATGTAGGATGGCGGTGAATTTCAGTCTACTTCTTCCTTCCACTGGCCAGAAGTCCCCTCTGCATTTAATGAAAAAAGGTCATGCCTCAAATGTGTTATCAGGAAAGGTCCTTAAATCCACAGCTGGCCCCAGGGCAGCACAGAATCGCTTCAAAATTGCTTTTAGAGAATAAATGTATGCATGAGGCAAGGGGCCTTCCATTCATGCAGAAATAAGGATTTCAGGGTGGTTATTGTTATTCTCAGCATGATTTTGTGGGTGACTTTTAACTTTCTCTTTTATGTCATTTAACATCTCGGTGCCTCAGTTTCCTTACCTGCAATGTGGAGATAATAGCAGCACTTATCTAGTGGAGAATTAAATGAATGAATACATGTGAAATGCCTTCCACATTGCCTGGCAAAGAGCAAGTGCTCAATAAAACCATGGCTATCGGGGCGCCTGGGTGGCGCAGTCGGTTAAGCGTCCGACTTCAGCCAGGTCACGATCTCGCGGTCCGGGAGTTCGAGCCCCGCGTCAGGCTCTGGGCTGATGGCTCAGAGCCTGGAGCCTGCTTCCGATTCTGTGTCTCCCTCTCTCTCTGCCCCTCCCCCGTTCATGCTCTGTCTCTTTCTGTCCCAAAAATAAATAAACGTTGAAAAAAAAAAATTTATAAAAAAAAAAAAACCATGGCTATCATCATCATCATTATCATTGTCATTATTATGGGCCTTTCTATATTTTTCCCTACTTTCTGCTGTAAGTTCAACTACCCATCCACACAACATTTTTAAAAAGGCATAACATATAGCCATGGGAATATTGCATCTTAGGCCAACAAAGTGAAACAGAATCGGGAGCATTTGTTGGGTACCAGGAAAGGAGGTTGTGGATATAGACACAGAAGGACAGGAAAGAACCCAAGGGAGGGAGAAGGAAAACTGAGAAAGGAAGGGTCAAGTAATGGGTTGGCCCAAATTCAGGGAGGGGGACGGGCCAGTCATGTGTTTTTAAAAATTACTCCATTGGACTTGGGCCCACTACTCTAGCACCTTGAGAAGGGAGCTCACGGAACTTTCTGCTGCTCCCCATCCTCTCCCCAGCCTGGAAAGGTGCAGGGGGCGGGCAGGGGAAAGTGAGAGAGGGGTACAAGTAGGAGTTGGAAGACGAGAAAATTGCAACTCGGAAAGGTAAATCAGCTTCTGAAAGGCTCTTCGCTAACTTCTGGCAACGCTGGGTCTGGAACTCAGCTTTCAGGATATCCAACCTAGACCTCAATACCTCTTTATTCCCACCTGCTATTGTCTCTCTGTACCTGGAGACCTAAACAGCAGAACTGACCCAAGAATTCAGAATCTGCATTTTGGCCATTATGGTCGCCATACATTGAGTGTGGAATAAGGATGGCCTATCGAAGGCTCTATCAGTGGTCTGTGCAGGATTGGAAAACATCCATGTGCCACCGCCTGCCCTCCACTGCGCCTCTTCCCCAACTACCAAGCCTTCTTGTGGTGTTTTCTAGACCTGCATGTTCTTGCAGGGAACAGCCAGGGCAGATGCCAAGCCAATTACTTTATCAATTAATGGCTCCTTGTATTCACTGTACAAGATGTGAGGGAAAGAATCCCTTGGATATTTTAGACTTATACAAGCTAGTGAGTGCGTGTCATCAAAGTGACTTGATTGAACAAGACTCAGGAATTTTCTCCACTTCTGGGCTAATGGCTTAGTTTCTGGAATTCTAAGTTTTTGCATGTAGGTTGGCCATAGGCTCTATGAAAACACTGTTTTTACCATTTTCTTTTCTTTTCTTTTCTTTTCAGCGTTGATAGTGTATTTTGGGGCTACAATTTTGCCAACAATGGTCAGACTTAAGTACATTTTTTCATATGCAGGAATAGCTGTGATTTTTCTGCCACTCATTTTGATGGATTATTGGATCAAATAGAAATGTGTGCCCCGTGAAAGAAACTTTTGTTTGTTTGTGTTTGGGTTTATAAAAGGTTGGCAGTAAACTTTGAAAGTAAACCTGTTGCTGCCTTACCATGTCTTTCTAGGTACCCCATTGAGACGGCCAGCACTGCTTTGCTCAAATAATTTAATTTTGATCAAAGGCAATTTATTTCCATTATTTTTGTAAATATGAAATTTACTGTCAAATTGGTTTCCACACAACACCCATGCTCATCCCTCCCTCCCACCCCCCCCCCCCATCAACCCTCAGTTTGTTCTCAGAAAGGCAATTTAATACAAGGAGCAGGGAGAAGAGTAGAATTGGCCTCCATTATTTAAGATTCTTTAGTGATATTTTCTAGTTAAGAAGGTGTGGGTTGCATGTATCTGCTATCTGGCAGCCACTGAAAAAAGCCACGGCAGGAAACAAAGATTGAAACCCGAGGAAGATCATTCGGTAGGATGCAGTCTTACAACATCAGCCTGGGATAGACTCTAGAGACACAATTCCTTCAAAGACGCCCTGTGTTTCAAAGAGGAGGGTTGGTGTAAAATACAGGGTGCTCTAACTTGTGTTTCTAGAAGTGAAATTTTATTCCCATCCCCAAACTCTACAACACCTGGGAAAATAAGTAGGAATGTCATTGTGGTAATGAACTTTAAGCGGATGATGACAATTTTGAGATACGTGCCCAAATAGGATAGCCCTCATTTTCCTCATTCGTCTTAAGGTGGTGGTCTGGACGTGTTCATGTCTAAAACGTGTAGCAGAAGGCCTGTTGGAGTCTCCGCCTCTGAAGGAGGTGAGGGTTCCCTTTGTTCCCTCTCTGGAGTGACTCGGGAGCTATACAGATTAAGACCAGCAGATGGCATGCGGCGTCAGGATCCTGGACACTTGGAACCTGAGAAAGCCATCTTTTCTCGCCCATAAAATTCTGAACTTTAGGAAGAAAAGTGTGCTTCTTTCAGCTATTAGCTATAGTGCTTGATAATTTGGCTGTCTCTCTACGATGTCTAGGTTACCTGTGGTGGAAACAAAGCTAAATATAACCCGGACACCATTTTGCTTGCGTCTTAAACTGGACACAGGCTCGTGCGGAACACTCTTGGGAGCCTCACCGGGTGGCGTGGAATGGAATAGCAGGACAGGCAGAGGACAGATTCCTGGAAGAAGAGAATGCGAACTCCATCCCTGTGTGTTGTGAGAGAAGAAGCAAATGATCAAGACAACCCACTCCATCCCCCTTCCCCCAGCCCACAGCAAAGATGCCTGGAGTTAGAGCGGAGTTTCCTAATATGCCTGCGTCAGGAATATAGCTGGAGATAGCCGAAAGTATCAGTTCAGGGGTTGAAAATAGATCATTTCCACACTTACCAAGCAAGATTTAACTTCATTTAACTCCTTGTTGTCAGTTTAGCACCTTGGCCTGGTCCTCCTCTCGGCCTGGCATCCCCGAGCATGGGACTTCAGCAGAGAACAAATGTCTAGTCTTCTAAGAAGAGAGAGAAGACGACCGGAAGGGTGGAAATATAAATGCCTGGCTGCACAGAGGTGGATGAGGGAACCCAGAGATCTACCTTCTATAGACCTTCAACCAAACTGTGTTTTAGCCTCATGCTTCATCTTCACTCTCTGCGGTACGTAGTGGCTCTGAAGCCTGAATCTTTCTGGGGGTCTTGTGAAAAGATTGTTCATGAAAAAAAAAAAAAGCAAAAATTCTCAGCGTGCCTGGATGGCTCAGTCAGTTGGTTAAGCGTCTGACTCTTGATCTCTGCTCAGGTCATGATCTCATGGTTCGTGAGTTTGAGCCCCAAGCCCTGAGTCAGGCTCTATGCCAACAGCACAGGAGCCTGCTTGGGTTTCTCTCTCCTGCTCACTCTCTGCCCCTCCCCAACTTGTGCGCTCTCTCTCTCTCTCTCTCTCTCTCTCTCAAAATAAGTAAATAAACTTTAACAAGAAATTTTCCATTAACAGATACTTGCCATTCTGTCATACCCCTGCTCTACATTTTTGTAGTTTCTTATACCAGTCTTACTTTCCCAGGTAAGAACTTCCCAGCATCCCTTGCAGCCAAAGAGCAGGCATGTGCCCTAAGATCCACCAATCAAACACCCACATGAAAGTCTGACCTGGAAGTCAGCAACATGAGGAAACAGATCGGATTCTGAGCACTGTGCCTTCATTTTGCAGGTGAAGGTGGTGGTGGCAGCAATATCACTTCAGTATGAGGTTCTGAGCTGCATTCCTAGGGGTTTAGCCTTGAGCTTCTTCTTCTTCTTCAGATCTCCCGATGCGCCTTAATAAATAACTTTTAATGAATTCTGCTTAAAGCAGCATGGATTTTATAGTTTGCAATTAAAAGAAAGAAAGACAGAGAAAGAAAGAAAGAAAGAAAGAAAGAGAAAGAAAGAAAGAGAGAGAAAGCAGGCAGGCAGGCAAAAGAAAAGAAAAACTAATAAACACATTTGGTCAGTGAAAGTAGGGTAAATCTAAAATGTGGAATTGGGTTTGGGGATGGGAGCCACAGTTGGGTAGAGGTGAGGTATCTTTTGTCATGCACCAAGTGCTAGGGTTAGCCATTACTGCTTTCCTAAAAGAGGTGCCCTCTGACTGTGGCCACAACCTAAGGTGGAGAAAATCCCCAAGATCTGGAGCTTTGAAAGGCTGACAAAGACAACCACTTCTTTATCCCCCAAAAAGCACGTAGAAACAATGACATCAAGATAGTAGCCTCAGCTGGAAATGCTGTGTGACTTTATCCCATCAATTAAGAGTTCTCTGAAAGAGGGGCAACTGGATGGCTCAGTCAGTTGAGTGTCTCTTGATTTTTGACTCAGGTCGTGATCCTGGGGTTGTGGCATCATGAGTTGGGCTCCATGTGGAGTATGGAGACTGCTTAGGATTCTCTCTCTCTCTCTCTCTCTCTCTCTCTCTCTCTCCTTCTGCCCTTCCCCCACTCGCACTCTTTTTCTCTCTAAAATAAAAATTAAAAAAAGAAAAGTTCTCAGCAAAAAACCTTGTTCAGACCCATTGGAAAATTTCTGGTTCAGGGTGTCTCACCATGAAAAGTTATGATTTCAAATCGTCTCAAAGAAGCAGACATCGAAGAAGGAGTAGGAAGAGACAGATCACTAATGTCACATGTAAAGAGAGGGAATCTTCCTATTTAAAGACGGTCCACACAGGATCTCTGGCTGTGTCTGTATGCACATGCAGTTGACAGGAAGTGGAAGAGAGGGCAACTAAGATTTTTAGGAAACCCACTGTCAAAGACACCTCAAGCCTGGCTGGCAACCGCCTGTGATTTTATCCTTAAAACTAATCCTAGGCCACTAGTTCTGCACCAGCATGAAGAAGTGTATGGAAGGTGTGTATTTTCCAAGAAAGCTATGTTCTTTATTACTCACCAAGCATGAATTAACATGGGATAATTAGCAGGGAGTTCATCCCAGAGGGCAGCTTCTAGAATCACCAACCAAGTAAATACCTGAGCTGGAAGTCATCGCTATTCTTATTCAACAGGACTGATTATTTCCTTATTGCTTAATGACTGCCAAGGTTTCCCTTTCTTCTATTTTTTAAACTGGAAAGTTTACAAATCTTTGGTTGTCCTGGTTTTTTTTCTCCACTATTTTTTAATGGGTGTGTTGAGAGACAATTTGTCTTGGAACTTTGGGCTTTCAATAGATAATAGTTTGAAAAATTAGTGTTACTAGAAGCCCTTACTATTTACATAGAAGATTCTTCAGAGGAAGAAAGACTATAATGAGAAGGAATATGTTCTGGACTCAAAATAGTAGTCAGATATCTTAGCAAGGACTGAGATCTTGAACAGTCTCCAGATACCAGTAAGAATCATTGTATTACCCTCTTTCTCATCTGTTGGATTTTTTTTCCCCCTTAGTTTTACATGTGGTGAATGAACTGGGAGAGGAGAGGAGAAGTGGTCTAGAAAGGATTAAGCTGAGTGTGTAGATAGGATGTCCTTATAATGACTTCTGACTTGATCTCTACCCAAATGGTCCCACCCTTCTTCTCAACCCAAAGCTTATAGTATGGTACCAATGAAAGTAGCTCAACCCCCTTTGCAGGCATGTAGAAGCAGTTTGGAATAGACTGTGGATGGGTGGGGTTGTGGAGTGGGAGGAGCTTGTGGCTTTTCCAAATCAGCCCTGATTTAGAGCTTATAATTCTGCCATCATTTCCTATCCACGAGTGCTGTCTCATTTTTTTGGTTCCCTTTATTTCTACCCAACCTCGTGAGATAGATTAGATGGATAGGTAGATAGATGATAGATAGATAGATAGATAGATAGATAAATAACAGAGGAAACAAAGCCAAGACCCTTGTGGGTGTAGCAGAAGGTTGAAGGAGGTCTTTGTGTCACGGTAATGACAATAACTTAAAGACCTCCCCATTCTCAAGGTTAGGAAGACTCTTGGCCACTTCTACTCACAGAGATTCTAAGAGCACCACAACCCCTTGGCACCACGCCCACTGTTTCTTGGGTCCCTTCCCTCTTCTCTTCCTGCTTCCCTCTCAGGTGTCATAATCTCCACCAAGCCCTACTAATTGTGCCCGGATTTGAATGCAGAACAATTTGGTTTTCACTCTAGCCTTCCGTCTTCTTCCAGACTCTGGATCTGATTTGTCTTTTATACTCAATTATAACCATGAAGGTATTATAATAGAGACTGTCTGTCCCCAAGAAGAATTCTGACGTAGCTGTTAATTATCCTTTAATCCTTTTACACACAACTGATAAAACTAGTTGCTTTGAGGTTTTCTGTTTGTTTTGTTTTGTGTCCGGCTTGTACTTATTAGAATGGCTATCTTTTTGGCGAAAAGCACTCATGTAACAAGTTTCAGAAAACTCAGAAAAGCGCAAAGAAGTGAAAAATCTGTAACATCTCAAACTCGGTATCTCTTAAGGAAAGTCCCCATTTCTCCCATGTCTCATTCACATACTTCAATCTCCCCTCTCCAAACAAAGGATCAGTGGCTTGAGTTTTCAGGGCCGTCCCACTCAATTTTAGAGAAATATAGATCCGATTTGAGATCCAAGGAGGCATTTGTCAGCATTAAGCACCTCCCTCATCTCCATCCATGCCCACAATATTTGGCAAAACCCCAAACAATATAGTTTGTGGTTTGGGATTGTAGCTGGTTCCTTGTTTCATTCATGTTGGGGAGATTTTCCCTCCTATTTTTGTTCCATTTATTGTTTTCATTGGATTTTTAGGAAGAGGAAGGGCATAAATGTTTTTACTCACTGGCCTTTAACAAGAAGATCTACTTTTTCAAATAATTACATGTCTGCTTTTGATTTTTTACTTCAAGGAAGAGTTAAGGGAAGGATGTATGCGAAATGTAATGAATTTCCAGTTTGTGAGGTGCCTGATAAAGAGGAGCTTGCCTGAACGGGGGTCAGTTCTGTTCTGATGACGGCCTTCCCATGACACTGGTACCATGGTTAGAATTTTCCCAGGGAGAGATGGCCTTGCTCCCTGGGAGCTGTCACCATAGATGGCCCTCGCTGAGAGTAGACCACAAATTACACCAGCTGCAGACACTTACAAAGCACATGAAGGGAGGGCAGAGGCTGGTGCCCAGAGATGGAGAGGAGTCACAACTCAGCTGTAGAACAGCAGGAGCTGGCAGAGAAAGGCAATCTGAGAAAGACCTGCCTCCTCCTGTTCCCTGAGGATCCTTAAATCCCCCCATTACCCAGTCACCATCTTGGGAAGAAGGGAGGAGGGAAGGTCCTTAGAAGGTGGAGAATTGGCTCTGATAGGGAATCTCACCATGGACATGAGCAAATTCAGCCCCCCTCCCCTCTTATTCACCCTGGAAGAGACTGTTCCTTAGCAAGTTTATTCCTGCCATCTGTAGGAACGAGAGCTTCAGAGCAAGATTAAATCAGTTATAGAAAACAAATAAGCTACTGTTTTGGTACAGCTGATTCGTAAGGTGTAAATCCTGACCCCGAAACATCTGTGATTTTAGCTTCATCTTCCTGCAAGAGGCAGCCTGCTAGAAAGAAAACTGCACAGGGCTGGAGCTGACCTCCATTTACTCCTACCTCTGCTACTAACTAGCTGCGTGATCTTGATTAAACACCTAATTTTCTAGTTCTCAATTTCATCAACTCTAAGAGGTGGGTGTTGGACCAGATCAGTGATATTCAAATGTTTTCATTTCGTTTTTTAGCTGTGCCAGTCCGTTAAACAAAATCTTACTTAGATGGACAATATCGAAAACAGAGTTGAGTTTCCTCTGGAGTTTCCTCTGGCAGAATGGGGAGGAGGCGTCTGGGACCCCATGCATGAGGGAGTTCCTTGGGCATCCCCCGAAGTCTCTAAAGTCATTAAAGACTACAGTCTCTGTTTTTTGTTTTGTTTTGTTTTGTTTTTATTCTAATCCTCAATGATTCACTCTCTGCCCAAGGCCTGGAGTGGCTGGCAGGAGCATGAAATAATCTGTTCTGTCATCCCCGGGTATCTGAGGAAATTGGTGCTAATTTGTCCTTTTGGGGACAAATCAATTATCTTCATGTTAAAACCAAAAAATTCCCAGAACTCTATGGTGGCTGGGGATTCTGTTGTTTACAACTAAGAAAAAGAGAGAGAGACAGAGAGACAGAGAGCGTGAGCAGGTACGTTCGAGGTAACAACCCAGGAACCATGAGCTAAATATGAGCTAGAAATTGTGTTACCACTGTGGGACCAACATGGCAGAGTCACGTCCAGTGAGCTCTGGCAACGCCCCAAGAAGCGGGTACGATCCGCATTTCATAGACAAAAATACTGTAGCACGTTAAGTAACTTGCTCAAATATCATACAAAGAATTGCCTTTTCTTTAAAAAAACAAAAACCGGGGCGCCTGGGTGGCGCAGTCGGTTAAGCGTCCGACTTCAGCCAGGTCACGATCTCGCGGTCCGGGAGTTCGAGTTCCGCATCAGGCTCTGGGCTGATGGCTCAGAGCCTGGAGCCTGCTTCCGATTCTGTGTCTCCCTCTCTCTCTGCCCCTCCCCCGTTCATGCTCTGTCTCTCTCTGTCCCAAAAATAAAATAAAACGTTGAAAAAAAAATTAAAAAAAAAACAAAAAAACCAAAAAGCATTTACCGTCATATGTAAGGTGTTCACATATACAGTTAACCAAAACCATGGAACTTCTCATCCCACAGAACCTACCATTCAGTGACTCCCAGAGCTTTTTGCACATGAAATGGATAAGGAAAATGTCTGAGACAAACAATCTGAATTTTAAATGCAGATCAAAGTCCTTGCAGCAGCGAAGAAAGCCTGTGGGTATTTCATGGAGGTTTACCAAGAAAGCAGGCATCTTCGCCTCCACTTCATGAACTTATATTTTAAGAAGCTCAGCCATTCCAGTCCATGCAGAAAAAGACTCTCAAAGGAATATTTACAATGTGGATCTTATATTAAACATTTGGTTTTATATGCTTAAATATTTATAAAAGCATATGTGGAATAAATTTTAGTCCACAAACTGAAGTGTGCAAAACATATCAATTTCTTTATTTCTTTAAATCAACTTTGTTTTCTGACTCTCAGCCTCCATCCTTCCTCTCAAGTGGCAAGAGCATCCATCTCGTCCTTGTTAGGGCGCCCTCTCCTACCCAAAGTCACACCAGAAGGTTTACTCGGGAAATGAGGACGATTGAGGAAGGGATGTCCTATCCGTCAAGGCACCGCGGACATCTGCACCATGAGGCCCGCCGTGGTACCCTGGATTTTGGTGGCGCCATTGCGGGTTAGGGGGCTTTGTGGAGGATGCCTCCCTCGCGGCACACCAAGAAGTCACCTCCTCTGCAGCTGCGTGGCCACAGGACCCGTGTAGTTTCACACCACCTTGTGCTCAGAAGAACCCCGGATTTGTTTTAATGCTCTGCTGTTGCCATCTTCAGGCCGGAACAAGGGACCCATGGTTTCATTTTGCACTGTGTCCTGCAAATTCCTTGGCGGTCCTGCCCGTGGCTTTAGTTACCACCCCCTCTGCTCACCTTCTCTGCGGTGTTTGCAATCCTCCCCCACCCCATTCTGTAGAAGAGCTTCTCTCCGACTCCCACCCCTCCTCCCCCCCCATGCTTTGTCCCTCTTCCTTAGAGTCTGGGGCACTTATTTCCTCAATGGCTGTAGGTATTTACAAAAAGAGAAAGCAAAGAAAAAACAGGAGAAGCCACAGATTTCTGGGGCTTCTGCCTTTCATCCTGCAAAACTCCCTGAAGGAAGGAGCTGGTTCCTACTTGAAATGGGAAAAGAAGAGAAAACCAGTATGTGGGGAGAAAACCCACACCTTCAAAATTCAGTGAATTATGTTGTTACGCATATGGTTGCATTTGAATTAACGGTGAGTTATTTGCATCATCAGTTTTGATGATTTTGGCCTATGCGATGTGTCTCTAGGATAGATCCCCAACACATACGGGTGCACCCGTAGAAAGTGAGGGCATAGAGACCTAAGCTGGGTATCGCTATTAGCAGGGTGACCATAGACATTCTGGCTCAAGCTGGGGCGCTTTTGAAAGGGGCGCCCTTAATTTACATCAGAGCAGTAAGAGTGAACTGGGGCCACCACGGGCAAACAAGGGCATGTGGTCATCCGATCTGTAAGCGCCAGAGTCAGGATTTAAACCCAGGTCTGTGTGACTCTCACTGTTTTGGGTATTAATTAGAATATTAATCTGTGACTAGCTCGGTCAACTGCCATGAATGGTTTATCCTACATCCATTCTGTTGTGGCCCTGTTGACAGGGCCTGAGAAAGACTAGGTTCACAACTGAAGAATTTTATTCATGAGAGCCCAAGAACTGCATTCCTCGGTTGCAATTGGCCAGTCCCCCAGGCATGAATGAGGGAAGTTTCATCTTCAATATTTACTGAAAACAGACGCTGAAGTTTGAGAAGCAAATGTAAAGTGCTCATTCCAAAAGCCTCTTTATATACATGTTAAATCGGTTTGTGGGAAAGAGACCACAGAGATTGTTTAAACATTCATCCTGATGACACAACTGTTCTAAAATATGCAGTTCCTTCTAGTTATATGGGGAATTAATTGCATATGGAGGAAGTCATCTTTTGAAACTGGATTAAAAGGAAATAGTTCATAATTCAGTGATATCAACATGCACACCATTGTGCCTGGGACTCAGCTTCGCCTCATTTTTCTTATCTCGGCCACTGTCTGAAGATGTTGTTTTCTCGCTCAAGGCGTCATGACTGAGCTATGTAGCTCTGCGGAGAGGAAAAAAAAAAAAAAAAAAAATCTGGGGCCAGAAGGGAAGAGATCTGACTTCAGCACACTTGTGCTGTTGGGAGTCTCTTTCTGACCTTGGATTCTGGAGTCCGGCTCACTTCTCCACGTCCGTCCATTGGTGGAGGACTCGAAGTCCCCCTGTACCCTTGAACTCCATCAGCGTGATACAGCTGGCATTTGGGAGCACGATGTCCTCTCTCACCACAGAGCACATTTTGATATTCATCCTTAAATGCATTACCCATCATTCTTTGCAGGGTCTCTTGTTAACCACAAAGCAGTTAGATAGCTATGTTTAGAGAGAAACAGCTCCTTATCTGTTGCACTCCAAGGGAAATCAGCAGTTTCCTAGAGATGGTCTTAGCGCTGCTCTGGGGATCCAGTTTCTCTACGATACAATCAGCCGTCAACCATCAGCCGTCAACCGAAGCTACGGAAAGTGGTGAAACTCCCCCGTTATGTCTTACTCATGGCAGTAATCACGCTTTGAGTACATCTGTTGTTTTTAAATTTCCAGTCCCATTAAATCTCCCCTTTTTTTTCTTTTTCTTTTTTTTTTTTTTAAGATACGAGGAGTTGACAATACCCATACTCGCTTTGAAGTACCCTCACTTAAATGAGTGATTTGAAAAAGAATCGAGACATGAGGCAATCCCGAAAATATGAATAAAAGAATATAAATATTTCTCCAGCCTCTCTAGTCTTCATTAAAACACGCAAGAGGAAGAAACTGGTTTGCCCTTCTATATTTAATTTGGACTCTAACCTCTTTGAAAACTTCAGCAATGTGATTAATTTCCGCTTATCTTATGGAATGTCTCCCCACCTATAAATAAGTCTATTCTTCTTCAGAAGAGCATAAATATGCCTCCCGCTTTACGGTTATTTTTAATATCTCTTACTTATAATTGTAATGAGACCTATTTTCAGGACAATAGCTAAGTATCCGTTACATTTCCATTATGCTCCATTAGTTTCATGGTTGGAAAACTTAAGCGCAATAAGCTTCTTTGGATGAATATGAATACAATGTTAATCAGAGTAGCATGAATAATTCAAAGAGCAAAGGGACCCTGATATTCGATCTAGCAAGACCAAGAAGAACAAGAAAAGAAAAGAAGAAAAGGAGACAGCGTAGGGGAGGGAAAGAAGAAAAAGAAGAGGAGGAAAGAATAAGACCTTGAGAGTTTTTAATTTCAGGTAAAGGATAAAAAAAAAATCCCTTTTTTTTTTTTTTTTTTTTTTTTTTTTACATGTTTAAAATGTTATCCCACCTAAGAATGGAAAGTTTGTGGAAGATCGAAAAGGAAAGGGCCGGCATTAAAAGATCCTCCTCACCGCTTTATTAGCTAAGTGCCTGATTCCCCACTTTTCTATCCCCCACATTCCCCAGGCTCAGGAGAGGCCCATGGGGTCATGTAGGAAAGTGCTTTGTCTACATGAACACTTCAAGCACAGCGCTGAATTATTTGCTGCCTTGAGGCTGACGATGTGAGTAACTATTTCCGGTGTGAAGTTACATTCAATTAGTTAATGGTACTTATAACAATAATATGTGCTTGGTGATAAAAGCAGCCTGCTTGATGAGAGATGGCATGACCAGCTCTTAGCAATCACATCGCTTTGGCAAAAAGTTAGGTATCTGATCTTTCTAGGCCCACAATTCGCTTCTTTTATTTGAACTCAAACCTTGAAAATGAAAACTTCCACATGGGAAATGAATTATCAGTTTTTCCTCTCTAGGTCATCTCCCATTGGAAGAATGGACTTTCCGTCGGAAGACAAAGGACATGCTTTTCTCCGGAGAAATATCTCCCCATTGATAAATAATGAGCAAACGCAGAACACTGAAGTAGTGTTCTCGCCAGTAGTGTGAGCCGTGTCAGCACTCACCAGCTGGTCCCTGTCTGTTTTGCAGTCAGAGAAAATGGGAACTCAGCATGGATCCGAGTTCCCAAGGATAGGAGGATTCGATCTGCCAGGTGTGCACATGGGCAGAATGCCTAACCCCAGGTCATTTTACAAAAAAACCTTGCTCAGACGTGGCCAGCAAAGCTGTGCAAACCCTAGGAAAGCAAGCAAAAGGCCACAGTTGCGATTTCTGCAACTTGGTTACTCTCAGCAAGACCGCCCTGTGTTTTCTCCAGTTGGTAAGCGAGGGTTCAGGGAACAAATTAAGAGTCGTGCAAGACACGTTAGAATAGTAGGCAGTGCAAGCGCCGTGATTTCTACCCTTCATGAAATCGACGCAATTATTTCACTAATCAAATGTGCATTCAGAGGAATGGAAATGTGAAAGATCAAGGTAGTGAGAGAGGGGTTACCAAATAGCCGTCACCCTTTGCCCATTGGTTTCTATCTATGCAGTCTAGGAACTGAGATCATATTTATGAACAGACTTGGCAGGCAAAGCTTTCGCATGTAATTATTATGTAGCAGATTTGGGGCAATACACTTAACTTTTGTCTGAGGCAGAAAGGTGAACTGGAATGAGAGTGATTTTCTGGATAATTCGATCCAAGGGAGTAATACCCTGGAGTCGCCTGGTGATGTCAAGGTTCTTGCAGCTCATGCTTTGGAACCCAGTTACATGGGAGACCATGTTTGAACAATGTCCTTTAAGGAATTCAGTAACTAAACCCTGCTGGACGGGAGCCAAGACAAGCCTCTTTAATGCCAAATTCCACTCTAGCGGGTCATGTTATTGGATGGCTCAAATTAATTTGGGCCAGGAAAAAAGGGCCTCCTTTCCCTCAATAGTTGATTTTTTGTCTGAATTATCCAGATAATTGTTTCATTTTTCAACTTTCTTTTGCCTGCATAGAGGAGAGAGGCAGCTTTACTTAGTTTTGTCTTTTGTTATAACAGAATCATTACCTGTAATTCAGAAGTCAGAAGTCATTCTCATGAAAATGTGTAACCTTTGTATATATCAAAAAGAACTACCCGGTTCCAAATGGTTATTGATTCTTCCATAATATTTTTTTCATTGGTTCATTGTTACTCATTTAGCAGATATTTGATGGACAAACAAAAGACATATTATCCTTATGTATCATGCCCATTTATTAAGGAAACTCTAATCAGCAGAAAAATCTTTAAATTATTGTGAGGCAGGAGGAAAAGGTGAACAACTTTTGGAAAAATTCTCTTGCAAAGGCTATGTTTCCTTAAAAACAAAAAGTTGAACTTGTAAAAGGAATGTATTATTTAAAGCCGACATAACGACTTTTGCTTGAAAAGATTTAGGGCATTAACCTTTAATCCTGACAACATTGGTTCCCCCCGCCCCCCCCCCAAATAAATTGCATCTCTCTCTGAAGACCGGAGCAGTGAAAACCTTTCTGTTGTATCTTTCCCTCCACTGGACGATCATTTGGGTCCAGGCCACTTGTCTCTTACCTGCTCAATTCACCAGGTCATCCTGTAGAGTCCAAAAATAGAAAATGAGACTATCTTGAGAGTGGAGTATTCTTTCTGTCTCATCCTTCATTTCTGCTCTCCCAAAACCCCTTCCCAAACTCAGTAGCTCATTTGAAAAAGAAAGCAATACAGACTTCAAGGTAACGCATAGGTTTTGTATCCCTTTCTCTTTAATTGTATTGGTAATTGCTGTCTTACTCACCCCTTGTCAGCAATACCAAATAACAAGGGATATTTGTTGGATGGATAACAAATGGATAACAAATCCTAATAAAAATGGGTATCCCCTGCTGAATAAAAGAAGTTACGACACCTAAGGCTCCGGGAGAAGCAAGTTATGTCCTGAGGGTGCAAAGGTTCACTGTGAGATTTGCTGAGCATTCCAAGGTCTTTCAATATGATCTGCAGTGACCTGGCAGTTGGGAATTGAAGGAAGAGGGTGGACAATCACAATTACATGACAACAAAGCTAGGGGGCTCCCCTGTTACTTGCCTGGTTGTGTTAGTGCTCTCATGAGTACCATCTACCCAAGTCTAGCTCTTCAGAAGGGGACAAGCAGAGGACAGAAGAGGTTTTAGGGAGATTCAAGCATCAAATGAGTAGATGGCCTGGATGATCATCAATTATTTTTTAACCCTGAAGGTGTGTAAATCCCTATTAAAATTTTTGTTTACTCAGATGTTCATCCTTTGTGTGAGTGAGAGAAGATAAAATGCAACGCACATACAGGAAAGTACACAAACCAAACACCTGTGAAATCACCATTTGGGTCAAAAATAGAACATAGCCAGCATCCGAGACATCTCTCCATGATCCTTACCAATCACATGCCCACTCTCCCCACTTTTATGGTGGACATCTTTTCTTTATTGATCTAGCCCCTAAGTATAGATGGATCTAGGAGCAATATGGCCCCATTTGCCTGTGTTCTCAACTTTATATAAACAGAACCACACACTGGTATGTTTTGCTACTTTTGTTCAACCTTGTGTGTCTAAGATTGACTCATGATGTTAGATACAGCTGTCTCTCTTTCATTTTGTGACTGGACTCAGATCATTTTTGATGGGTGAAAGCTTAGGAAAGTCCTGAGCACCCATGTCTTAGTATTTCATTTGTACTTCAGTAGACTGATTACTCGGTGTCCAAAGTCCCTGGCAGAGAAAAGAATCTCCTCTAGATAATTGAGACCGGTAGAGATTTACCGCAGGTTGTTTTGCTTGGTCATTTTTGTTTTGTTTGTTTTGTTTTGTTTTGTTTTGTTTTAAGGCACATAGAATCATTGGAAGGGCAGACAGAAAGTCTTTGGGGGGAGTTTTTGGTAACCTTCCTCTCCTCTCCCCAAGCACCCCACAGTACTGGGTACCCAAAGCAACAGCCACCACTCTAAGATCAGGACTCTTCAGGCCTTGATCTTGAAGCCACTGCAATCAGAAACTTTTCTGATTATGCTTACGAAGTCATAAATGCTACAGACCCAAGAACCATTCTGTGCCTGATACAAATGTCACCAGCAAAAACAGGCCCCCTTGTCTTTCTTCTTGGTTCCTGTGAAAGATGCCTATGCTCACGACAAAACCTCTGCTGGCAGCACAAGAAGGACAAACCACTTCCGTGACGTGCTTGCCCAGCAGAAGTAACAAGAGCACTATGAAAGCATTGGGTTTGTAGAGCCTAGAAATATCTGGAATTCTAGCCGCAGTAAGCAGTAAAATGTCTTTTGCCTTCCGGCCTCTGTTATACGGGAAATCACGTTACAACAGTTGCCTTCGCGTGGGGGCTAAGGACCCATTGTTCGTTAATCATAAAAGCCCTGGAAGAAATGAAATAGAACAGAATAGAAATCGTGGAGGGCATCAACTCAGTAAGGTTGAGTATCGGTTTGTGCAACACACGCATTTGTGGGCGCCGGACAGCACGTACGATGATTTTCTTACTGTGGGTTGAGCTGGAGGAGAGGTTTGAAAGCCATCACACGAGAAAGAGAGTGAAGATGTTGAGTGCTAATCCACTGCATCCACCACAGCTCTTACTAGTGAACATCGAGTAATACACAGAGTCAACAAAGGGACATTTGGCAAGCCTTGTTGGCCAGTGTCTTCTAACAGCCCACTCTCGAGCATCTTCATGCCCAGATCATCTTTTCAGCCTGACCTAATCCGAGGCAAGAGACAATGCGGGCGGTTTCAATCAAGTCTTCTCCACAAATTCCTTAAATTCGGCCAGGATCAGCTCCAGCAAAGCTAGGGCTTCGCACTCTGCGTATTGCAGATAAGTGGCGAAGTGCTGTGACTGTGCTCCGCATGTTTGTGTCCACCTGCTCTGCTTTTGAAGTCATCCTCCGTGAGTCCTGCAGTGATCTTTCTGAGACACCAACCTGATTATTGCACTCTGTGTTAAAGCATTAAGTAGCACCCTTTGACTTATAGCAGTTAACTCCCAAACCTTCAGTGTTTCTTAAGATACAGATTCCCAGATCTGCTTTGGGGGTTCTAATTTAATAGCTTTAGGACAGGACCCAGGAATGTGTATTTTTAGAGGGAACCCTGGTGAGTAAGAACCACACTCTTTAGCACGATCAAAGCAATTTTCCTCCCCACCAGCTTGGCCTCACCTCAGTTCTTCCAGTCTCTTCCTCCTGCCCTACCACCAGTCTCCTTTCCTCCCTCCCTACTCTCCCCCTCCTGCAGACCAGGAACTATTTCCATGTCCTTTTACCCTGCATTATCCCATGCTGCTTCTTCTAACTGGAACGTTCTGCTTATTCTCACTCTCATCAAATATCTCCCAAGCTTCTACTCACCTTAAAGAGCCAAGATCCAATATTATCTCTCTGGGAAACCTTCCTTTATATGCTAATAAAGTTTATATGCCTTTGAAACTTCATATATTTTATACCTACCTACATTATAATACATTGTTGCAATCACACCGAACTGTAAATTGTTGTTGACATTATTTTCCCCTGCTAAAGCCAGACATTATTAGATGTCAGCACTGTCTCATGATTTTTGTGTTTCCACTGCCTGTCACATATAAAAGTGTTATAAATATTCACTGGATGAATGGAATTAGTATGTACATATGGATGGATGGATGGATGGATGGTTAAATGAGTAGAACTACTTCTTTAAGATATGGTTTTTCGGGGCGCCTGGGTGGCGCAGTCGGTTAAGCGTCCGACTTCAGCCAGGTCACGATCTCGCGGTCCGGGAGTTCGAGCCCCGCGTCGGGCTCTGGGCTGATGGCTCAGAGCCTGGAGCCTGCTTCCGATTCTGTGTCTCCCTCTCTCTCTGCCCCACCCCCGTTCATGCTCTGTCTCTCTCTGTCCCAAAAATAAATAAACGTTGAAAAAAAAATTTAAAAAAAAAGATATGGTTTTTCTTCTGATATTGATCTTCAGTGGAGATTAGGGCAGTTACTGCCAGAACTAATCTTCCATAGGATAGCTGATGCCGTTGGAAAATAAAATGGATTATGTGTTAAGACCAACTTCTATGGGATTCAGCTCGAGCCATCCATGGATGTCAAGGCCCATGTGTAGAGGTTTAATTAGGAAACAATACTGGCATTGTCTCAAAGTATCTTCCCACAAAAGTCATCCAAATATCCCAATGAATTCCAAGCACAAGAAACATAAGACTGGACCGAGACATACAATAATCAAACTTTTCAAAAGCAGTGATAAATAGAAAAGCTTACAAGCAGGTAGAAAAAAGCCACATGTTACATGCAAACAAAAATAAGGTAGATAGCAAATCCATCAACTGAAACTATGCAAATGAGAAGCCAGTGAGGCAACATGCTTAAAATACTACAGGAAAAATGACGATCAACCCAGAATTCTACACTCAATGAAATACCTTTTCAATCATACAAAAGCTGAAAGGATGTATCGCCAGCAGCACCCCAGTGCAAGAGATGTTAAAGGAAATCCTTCAAGTACAAGGACAATGTTACCAGATGAAAATATGGATCTACTCAAAAGAATGAAGAAACTAAAGAAAAATACGTGAGATTTATTATGTTATTATTTAAATTTCTTTTTAAAACTCTTTACTATTTAAATGAAAATTATAGTAATGTACTATTGGGTTTATGACCTATGTATAAGTAAAATGGATGAAAACAACACCATAAAGGCTAGGAAGGCAGAAATGAAAGCCTATTATAGATTTGGACAATGGGATAATGGGAATGAATGTATTCAACAACTCTATTTCAGGAACGTCAACAACACAGACGAAATGGATAAATTCCTTGAAAGACCCAAACTACTGAAGCTCACCGAAGAAGAAATATATAGCCTGCTTAGCACTATATCTATTTTAAAAAATTGAATTTATAGTTAAAAACCCTCTATGCTTAGAAAGAAAACTTAGAACAAAATTCTGAGTTTAGGTGGCATTACTAATGAATTCCACCAAATATTTAGGGAATAAGTAATCCTAATTCTACACAACCTCTTACAGAAAATTGAAGGGAAGGAAATACTTCCCATCTTATTCTGTAAGCCCACTATTTCCTTGATTCCCCAACCAAACAAAAACGTTACAAAATAAGAAAAGTACAGATCAGTATTCCTCATGAACATAGATAATTATCACCTCGTTTCGAAACTAAATTTCGGGAGATCAAATCCAAGAATATACGAAAGGAATAATACATTGTGACCGAGTGAGGTTTATCCTAAGAATGCAAGTTTAGTTTGACAGTGAAATCAGCCCAGGTAATTAATCACACGAGCACACACACACAAAAGAAAAACCACATCATCTGAATACATGCAAAAGTAGCATTTGACCAAATCCAACGTGCATTCCTGGTAAAAGCACTCAGCAAACTAAGAAGGGAGTTTCTGCTCAATCGAATAAAGAACATCTAAGAAAAACCTAGAGCCAACACAATACTTAATGGTGAAAGACTTAATGCTTTCCCCTTAAGTTCCGGAAGAAGAAAAAGATGTACTTTCTCATACTCCTATTCAACATTGCACTGGTGGCTTAGGCAGAGCAGTAAGGCACGCAGAATGGCATTCATCTTGGAGCAGAAGAAGCAAAATTGTTTTTCTTTGTAGAGTGCGTGACTGTCTCTGCAGAAAACCTGGTGACATCTGCAAAAAACTCCTTGAATAAGCAAGTTTAGCACATTTGAAGGGCAAAAGATCAATAGCAAAATCAATTGTATTTCTATAAGTCAGCCGTTTGAAATTGAAATTTAAAAATATTATTTATAATAGCATGAAGAACATAAGATACTTAGGGATAAATCTGGCAAAAGATTAGCAAGCCTCGTACACTGAAAACTACAAAATATTTCTGAGGGAAATGAATTGTGACCTAAAGAGATAGAGAGAGATATGTTTGTCATGGGCCTTAAGGTTCAATATCATCTTTTAAAAATGTTTATTTTGAGTGAGAGAGAGAGAGACAGAGAGATGGAGGTGCAGAGAGAGAGGGAGAGAGAGAATCCCAAGCTCTCCACACTGTCAGCATAGAACCCGATGTGGGGCTCAAACTCAAAAACTGTGAGATCATGACCCGAGCTGAAATCAAGGGTTGGATGCTTAACTGACCAAGCCACCCATGTGCCCCAAGGTTTAATATGATTAAGATGGTGGGGCGCCTGGGTGGCTCAGTCACTTCAGTGTCTGACTTCAGCTCAGGTCATGATCTCACAGTTCGTGGGTTCGAGCCCCGCGTCGGGCTCTGTGCTGACAGCTCAGAGCCTGGAGCCTGCTTCAGATTCTGTGTCTCTTTCTTTCTCTGCCCCTCACTTGCTCTCACTCTGTCTCTCTCTCAAAAAAATTAATTTAATTTAAAAATATTATTAAGATGGCAAATGTATCTGTGGATTCAATGCAATAACAATCAAAGTTCTAGCAAGCTTTTGGGGAATAGAAATTAGAAAATCAATTCTAAAGTTCATATGGAAATGCAAATAACCTAGAATAACCAAAACATCGTTGAAAAAGAACAATGTTGAGGGGCGCCTGGGTGGCGCAGTCGGTTAAGCGTCCGACTTCAGCCAGGTCATGATCTCGTGGTCCGTGAGTTCGAGCCCCGCGTCGGGCTCTGGGCTGATGGCTCAGAGCCTGGAGCCTGTTTCTGATTCTGTGTCTCCCTCTCTCTCTGCCCCTCCCCCATTCATGCTCTGTCTCTCTCTGTCCCAAAAATAAATAAAAAACGTTGAAAAAAAAATTTTTTTAAATAAAAAAAAGAACAATGTTGAAGGACTTACACTACTATGTTATAGAGACTTACTATAAAGTCTTTATACACATGATAGTTAAAGTAATCAGGACACTGGGGCATTAATATAGGTATAGACAAATAGGTCAATGGAACAGAATAGAAAGTACAAAAATTGATCACACATATAACAACTGATGGGTATTTGAACAAAACACATACCGACAAGTAATATTCAACAAAGGCAATTCAGTGGAGAAAGAATCATTTTTTTCAAAGAACGATACTGGAAGACATACACAAAATCAACAACAATAACTTGAATTTATACCTAGAACCATATAAAAATTAACTCAGAATAGATTATAGACTTCAACTAAACCTAAAACTATGAAAGTATAAACCACAGGCAAAGATATTTTAGATACAACATCAAACACATGATCTGGAGAAGAAAAAATTGGGAGTGATGAATCATTAAAGTTTCAGCATTAAAAACTTTTACTCTTTGAAAATCATTGCTCATGAACAAATCAGGAGACTATAGATGTTGACAAGGATGTGGAGAAACGGGAACCCTCTTGCACTGTTGGTGGGAATGCAAACTGGTGCAGCCACTCTGGAAAACAGTGTGGAGGTTCCTCAAAAAATTAAAAATAGATCTACCCTATGACCCAGCAATAGCACTGCTAGGAATTTACCCAAGGGATACAGGAGTGCTGATGCATAGGGGCACTTGTACCCCAATGTTTATAGCAGCACTCTCAACAATAGCCAAATTATGGAAAGAGCCTAAATGTCCATCAACTGATGAATGGATAAAGAAGATGTGGTTTATATATACAATGGAATACTACTTGGCAATGAGTAAAAATAAAATCTGGCCATTTGCTGCAACGTGGATGGAACTGGAAGGTATTATGCTGAGTGAAATAAGTCAATCAGAAAAGGACAGATATCATATGTCTTCACTCATATGTGGATCTTGAGAAACTTAACAGAAGACCATGAGGGAGGGGAAGGGGGAAAAAAAGTCTCAGAGAGGGAGGGAGGCAAACCATAAGAGACTCTTAAGGACTGAGAACAAACTGAAGGTTGATGGGGGGTGGGGGAAAGGGGAAAGTGGGTGATGGGCATTGAGGAGGGCACTTGTTGGGATGAGCACTGGGTGTTGTATGGAAACCAACTTGACGATAAATTATATCAAAAAAAAAAAGAAAGAAAGGCATTGCTCAGAGCATGAAAGTACAAGCCATAGACTGAGAGGAAATATTTGTATCTTGTAAAGGACTTGTGTCCAGAATATATTTTTAAACCCTCAGGACAATAATAAACACAAATAACCCACCTTAAAACCTGGTTCAGAGATGGGAACAAGAGGTGAACAGATGATATAGGAATGGCAAATGAGCACTTTTCCTTAGGGAATGCAAAATAAAACCATGAGATACCCAGTTACACCAATTACAATAGCTAACATTAAAAAGGCTGACTATATCCAGGGTTGAGAAAGATAGGTAGGAATGAGAACCCTCATGCATTGTTGGTGAGAATGTAAAATGTTAGAACCACTTTGGAAAATAGTTTGGCAGTTTCTTAAAAACTTAAACATAAACCCACCATATGATCTAGCTATTCTACTCCTGGGTATTTACTCAAGAGAAAAGAAAGCATACGCGTGTGCAAGGACCTGTACTTGAATGTTCGTAGCTCCTTCATTTGTGAAAGCCAAATGTCCATCAACAGGTAAATGGATAAACATATTGTGGTGCAGGTTTCCCTTGCTATCCGAGAGTAGAGCATTCCTACGGATTGTTTCATACGTCAAAATGGAGTAAAGGGAAGAAGCAATTACCATTCATTTATAGGGAAACATTTTTGAGTTTTCCCAGACCCCAAAATAACTTCTCTTACGCTTTTCTGATACCTTAGGAAGCATCTTGCTAACGGATGCACACAATAATCAAGATAAAGCACAGATGCTCACAGGCACAGTTCAAAGCTCTGGTGGCTTGATGCTGAGACACTGAGTGTAGTTGCCAGGCCCCTCTAGCTGATCAGGGTGTGCATTGCCTCTGTAACAGCTCATTGCAAAACAAACACAGAATGCGATTTTTTTTTTTGCTTTTCTCCTTTTTTTCGTAAAAGCAAAAGTTCTCTTCAGGTTTCTTTCGGTTAGCAAAAACGGGTAGAAAAGTAGGTCTTTCATAAAAGTGAAGGGACAGAATGGGAACCTTTGAAAAGTAGGAGATACTTACATATCCATCCCACGGAATACTAGTCAGCAACGTAAAAGATGAACCATTGGTATACGCAGCCACATAGATGAGCCTCAAAATAATTTTGCAGAGTGAAAGAAGCTAACAAAACAGTCTGATGGCAACACATCTATAGCAACGGAAAGCAGATCAGTGATTTCCTGGAGCAGGGGATAGAAAGGGTAGGAGGGAGGGATGACAAAGATGTATGAGGAATATTGGTTTTGCATTCTTCAGCTGATGCACACTATCATGATCGTGGTGACGGTTTCATAGGTATATACATTGTCAGAACTGATCTGATTGTTCACTTTATACATTATGTCATGATGAACATTAGGTCATGATGTCAATTATATCTCATTAGGCTGTTTTTAAAAAGCAAAAAAGTAATACATTAGAAACATATTACAGAATCCTTTATAGGCAGATAATGGTGTTGATTGCTTGGGAAGTGGATGCAGGTAGGCAGATGAAGAACAGAAAAATGGGTGAAGTAAGAAATATGTCTACTGGATACCCTTGCAACTCGAAAAATGATAAAAACAGCAAATCAAAACAAGACCCCATTCCTACTCTAGGTTATATGTCTCTAGGATGGAAGTTGTACATTAAGGGCACGCTGTTCTAAGTAGCCACATTCTTGAAAGACATTCCTCATGTTGATCATCACAACATAAGGTGTACCCTCAAGAAGGAAACTGGTGAAGTTAGGCTTTCGGGAGACAAGAGAGGATTCTCTCTCTCTCTAGACTGTTCTAGGGTCTTGTTGGAGGGGGATGAAATTTAGCCTCCACTTGGCGATGCCCATCAATAGGTCATTCCCTACCCTTTTAATAACTCCTCCCCAGGAGAAGTGCAGTGACTTCTCCGATGGATGTGTTTCCATCCTTAACCTTCCTCTTTGGAACAAGATGCCTTTAGGCAGCATACATTCTCCTCTGGTTCCTTCTTGAGGTGGGTTTTTTTTGTTGTTGTTTTTTTTTAACAGGTGCAATTGGCCTTCCCCCAAATAAAGAGGGACTTATTTGGAGAAGAAGCCTGATGTGATTAGATGCTGCATGAAACTGAGACTGGTAAATCTGTGATTCTGGTGCTCACTATTAAGAAGACCTCAGCCTCTCTCCCCTAGATTTAAGCCACAGTCTCTTAGATCAATTTTATCAATAAACGGGAAGGCGCCTTTGCTTTCATTTGCTGTCTACTTTTATTTCTAAATTGGCTCACAACTTGCTGGGGAAGAGGATTACCCTGTGTTGGGCTCTCTCAAAGACCCAATAGGCCTAGACGTCCAGGAGTCAAGCAGAACTAAGGAGTGTGCCCAAGGGTCCTCCTACATGGAAGCAGGTTATGAAAGGGGCAGGCAGATTTCCCAGAAGGGAGCTCCAAAATACAAAGAAACAGCTCCAGTCGTAGATGTTTTTAAGGTTCTAGCCTTGATTTCATGTTTAAACAGAGATTGGGGCCAAGACCTCGGTTTCCTGTTCAGTCCGTTTGAATGATAATGGAAGACAATATTCTCTCCTAGCTCTCCATTCGCATCAAGCTTCAGGCTGCCAGCCATCGTTAATGAAGTGTGAACCTGAAGGACTGAATCAAGGTGATCTCACACCACAACTTCTAGAAAACAAAACAGAACAAAAAAAACAGCAAACAACAACAAAACTTCTATAATTTGGCCTGCAATGTTCAGGGAACATCTCCCTTTCCATTTTTGCAAGTAAGTGTTCAAGTGTTGGACAACACAATCCATCCTCCTGAAGGTGCCCTGCTCATGTGCTGTGTTCACTCCTGCTGTTGAGATCCCTGAAACTTCTCAGTTCTGGTCCTTTCTGAGTCTTGGTTTGCATTTGTCTGCAATTCATTGAGCTTCCCCCAAATCTTTCCACTAAGTTCCCTTCTCAGCTCAGTTAGCCAGAATGTCTTCCTGTTGATTGTAACCAAAAAACAAAACAAAACAAAACAAACAAACAAACAAAAAACCCTTTAACTGATATACCTTGTTTCATGAAGATATTCAAATCTTTCCATTTCCCCTGTTAGAGCAAAAGGTGTATCTCGAGATTTCAGGAGAATGAATACAAGAACGAAATCTAAAGGAAATGGCCACGGGCTTCCCCTTATGAAACTTTAAGTCTTCGGAGACTGGGTGAAGGAATGCATTGTAATTCCTCATGTCCAGGCTGTTATAATGGGAATAATTCGGGGAGGCTCTGACCCCATGAGGTTTTTTGGTTTTTTGTGTTTTGTTTTGTTTTGCTTTTTTATCCCTGAGTGCTTATCAGGGTGCCTACCACAGTCTGGGTACAAAGTCAAAGAGCACATACACCTTAACCTTCTAGCAGCATGGCTGGGGGTGCTATCACATGAAGAAGACTACATTCTTTGTTGGAGAATACCATGGAATGTCACTTTGCCAAGTGCCAAGATACTGCACATGGAGTTGATGTTCCTTCTTAGCATCTACCGCCCATTATGCTCACCTTGCATTCATGTTAAATGAATTAACTTTCTATTGAATAAACTGCTGACCACCTTGCTCTGGACTGTCTTTTTATGACCCAAGTCTCGGTTTTGCTTTCATCTGAAAAAAGCAACCGAAGTTCCCAAATTTCAGATGATTTGAACTCCTACAGCAGTTTTGGAGATTTCTTTTAAAGAAGTATGAACAACATATGCCTTCAAGATTCAAAGCATCTGCTGAAAGCATTTACACTTTGCATCCTTGATCCTCAAGCAGATTGTAGAATAATTCTCTGCCACCTGAGTAGGGGTGGTGTGCCTGGATGAAATGCAGATATTATAGAGTCTGCATTTCTTGCCCTTGGAATTAGAAAATGCTCTACCCACATGCAGTAGAGCTCATTTATGTTAGAATCTGTCTCTTTAATGTCTCATACATGGAACACTGTCTTTTCTGAGAGCATTACAAATATCAAATCCCATTCAGTCAATGGGTGCATTTTGCTCGAGGCCATCCTGCAACATGCCATCTGAGAAGCCCCTAAATTATAATGTCAAGATGGCAACAAGGTTTTTACTATGAGATATAAATAGGAAGCTTCCAACCAGGCTGTTGATTCTTTTTTTGTGGGCCTCATAGCTCTGAACAATGACTATTTTCAGTTAGTCAGATTCACTGCTAAAAATCCATGAGTTCACCAAATAATCTAGTCTTATGTGAAGCCGAATACTTCTTATTATGGTGAATGTCAGAATGCCATGGGTGACAAGGAGCAAAGTACATGTATATTGAAGGTGGTATGATTTTGTTTGCTTCAAGATGGAAGGCCCTTTGTCATACAAATCTCAGAAAGCAGGATAAGTGATGTCAAGCCTGTCCATGTGCCTCCAAACTGTCACTGAAAAAAGTGCACAAGTTCCAGAGTTTGACTGTAAGTATTTTTTTAATTGATGGAATCACTACGCATTGCAAATGCGTAAGTCTGGAAAACGGATTTGCATGGTCCATCTTCTAGTTATGCTTGTTTAAGATGGCAGTTCTTGGGGCACCTGGGTGACTCAGTCGGTTGGGCGACCGACTTCGGCTCAGGTCATGATCTCGCAGTTCGTGAGTTCGAGCCCCGCGTCAGGCTCTGTGCTGACAGCTCAGAGCCTGGAGCCTGCTTCGGATTCTGTGTCTCCCCCTCTCTTGACCCCTCCCCGGCTCCCGTTCTGTGTCTCTCTGTCTCTCAATAATAAGTAAACATAAAAAAAAAAAAAGATGGCAGTCCTATCCCCAAAAAGGATGTTCAACATCTGCAAATATTATAGATAGAACTCGACCTCTTCAGAACGACTCTTGGCTTCCCTCTTCTACTCTGTAGCTGAAATTTACTGCATCCTGCAAGGTCAAGAAGGCCACTGGACCAAGATTTCTCTCCTTCCCTCCAGCTCCAGCCCTCACCAGCCACTGCACTCCCTGCATACATAACAATAATGGTTCTTTATTCGCCTTGTCTATTTTAAGCCAGCAACAAATAGAAGCCACTCTTCTGAACCTCCTAACGCAGCAATTCCCTCAGAATTGCAAGAAAGGCCATCTGTTGTCTCAACTATCTGCGGAGCTGAAGTGAAGGCTTAAGTTAATGCTCTTCAGCAGAGCAATAGGAAAACATCCATTACCCACTGACAGGTTAGCTCGCCTGCCCCAACGGGCGGATGTCCGCAGTTGCACACATTAAGGAAACAGAGCGATCACCCTAAGGATACAAGAAAACCTAAACCCTTCCAGAAACGAAGAACTACTGCGAAGGGGCCAGATTCTTCCAGAACACAAAAACTATTTCTTACTTGCGGATCTGGAGTGCTCCGTATTCTCATTCAATTCTCAGGCCTTGGTATTACCGATTAGATTAGTGCTCTGAGGTGGTCCATGCACGAGGCTTTTGACCTTTCCGTTCTTGAAGTAGCATTAGCAAAATGACTCTGACTGCTCACCCTGTGGGGAGGCAAAGCTGGCTCTGCCAGGTCCCGGGAAAGTGGGGAGAGGCGGCCTGCGCGATGGGACTGCTGTAGGCAGGGTTTCTATGCAGCGAATCAGCCTGTACCACTTCTGATCCCTGCCACGCGACCTGCCTCTCATTCTCAACTTGTAACTTGCCCAGAAGAGAGAAATCATCGCATTGGCTCTTCAATTTCCCACCGTTGAACCAGCACACCTGTTTTCACCCACACTCGTTCTTTCCACCGAGTTAAAAAAAAAAAAGTCACTGTTAATATTTATTAAGCATTTGTTATGTAACAGGCAGTATCTTGAGTACTTTACATATATAAACTCAACTAATTTTCAAATAGCTCGGTGAGACAGGTAACTGCATTATCAACATTTTAGTGATGAGGTCACCGAAGAACAGAGGGCCCGAGCAACGTGTTTAGTCACCTGGCCGGGAAATCTCAGAGCCGGAATTCAAACACAGGTATTCTGACTGCAGAGCCCATCTTATCTACCACCCTGTCCCTGATGAGGAGCCCCACCTCCTGTTGATTAATGCCTCTCCTTGTGTTTTTATGCCCTCCTTCTGCAAAGATTAGTAAGCAACTTCTCTGTGCCAGGCACGGGCTAGGTTCTAGGGATGTGCTGATGTGCAAAAAACAGGTATTAAAAGTAGTCACAATGGGGCACTTGGGTGGCTCAGTTAGTTAAACATTGGACTCTTTTTTTTTTTTTTTTAACGTTTATTTATTACTGAGAGACAGGGAGAGACAGAGCATGAGCAGGGTTGGGATAGAGAGAGGAGGAGACGCAGAATCCGAAGCAGGCTCCAGGCTCAGAGCGGTCAACACAGAGCCCGACGCGGGGCTCGAACTCACAAACCGCGAGATCATGACCTGAGCTGAAGTCGGACGCTTAACCGACTGAGCCGCCCAGGAGCCCCGCCAACATCAGACTCTTGATTTCGGCTCCGATCACGATCTCACGGTCATGAGATGGAGCCCCATGAGGGGCTCTGCGCTGTGTGTGGAGCCTGCTTAAGATTCTCTCCCTCTGCACCTTACCCCCTTGTGCTCTCTCTCTTTCTCAAAAAATAAAAATTAAAAACACACACACACACACACACACACAAAAGATAAAAGCAGTCACACCAACTCATGTATAATGAATGACAAAGTGAGAAAAGAATACACATAATAAAAAGACCTTGACCTAGACAGGGGGATCAAAGGAGGCTTCCCAGAAGAAGGGATGTTTACACTGAACCACAGAGGATGGATGGGAGTTACCTCAAGAAAGAGGCGCAAGAATAGTTATAAAGGGAACCAGATGTCGAAGACGAACTCCCCCCTCCACCTCCCGGTCCCCTCATGGCTGGTTTCTTCTGAAGGCTGGTCACTCACTATTTTCAGAAGAACATGCAGACAATTTCTCCATCTTCTCCCTCGACTCTAAATCTTTTAATGACAGTATTTTATATATCGTGTATGTTAAATATTTTAACAAATATATAAAAATACACAATATATATACATGCATAATATAAGTAAATATATGCCTATACAAACATAGATATATATATAGAGAGAGATCCACACATCACCATCTAAAAGCAAGAAGAGCCACGAAGTGTTAAGAAACGGGGGAAGAACAATGAACCAGGAGCCCATGATTCTAGTCGCAGCTCGGCAATTAAGTCCCTGGGTTACCCTGGGCCTTGGTTTCTTCATCTGTAAATCAGAGATGGCAATACCTGCCTCGGTGTAGCCCCCAGTCATTGTGATTCAATTATGTTATCCGCAGGGGGAGCAAACTTTGAAAACATTTCCGTGCTTTGGCTAAGAGCTTTGGAAAGCACTGGTTAAGGGGCGACCCCAGGGAAGTTTGCTTCAGTTTCCTCTGCCTGATTGGATTTCTTGTTGCACGAAAGTGTGTGTGCTTTGTGAACCAGGATTTCAGAACCGTAGGCTTCCTAACAGTTACGGCACATGTCCCCGAGGGTGCACGGTGCACGCACCCCTTTGAACAACTTCACATTTCGCTTCATGCTCCGCGTTTCTGCTGCAAAATGAATGCCACCCCGCGGCCGCTGTTGGCTGAGTATCCCACGTTGGTCTTAGTTCATTTTGTGTCAGTGATTAACGCAGCTGAAATTGGATGCGAATGAAGGAGAATGCTGTTCCGCCCGATAAAAAGCGAATACGTTCTTTCGGGAAAGAAAGGCAGTGAACAGAAAGCAATGGAATAGGGAGAAGGAGGGTGGTCTGACAACTACAGAAGGGAATTTGAAGTTTGGCTTTGGGGCTAAAAGTCCTAACTGTGACATATTGCATTGCAATATTGCAAATTGCATTGCAATATTGCAATTGCATTTGCAATATTGCATATTGCACAGTCCTAACTGTGACATATTGCATTGGGGGACTCAGATAGGCACACATACACACTTTCACACATGTACAGGCTTATGTGTCTATGCAGATATGTTTGCATGAAGCTGTAAATACGTGTGGTTTTATTCGTGATGCACCCTTATCGAGTGCCACGGGCTGTGGGCTATACTAGGGTACAGTTTTATACTCTAAGGTGATTTCTGTTACTTTAAGAAATCGAGACACTTATCTATTCTGAATTTGTTTCGATTGTTTCAAGGCAGCGGTTTTCCTTGTAAGCAGCGGGTAGAGAGCCACTCTTTGGGAAGAATTTATTAAAGGCGGTTCAGCAGCTCAGGGAATGGCAAAGTAGCGTAGAGCACAGGAGGCTGAATCCTCCAACCAGGAGGAATGCCCCGAATCAAACCGCCGGACTGCTCTGGTGAGGGCACCGTGGCGGCCTATGACCGCTACACTCTGCAACCCACATCCTTGGGCTGCCAGCTCCGAGCCCCGGATGCGGCTTCTGCCATTGCCGCCCCTGCTGGCGAGGGGTCTTGATTAGCCTGAGCTGCCACCACGGCCACAATCTTCTTTGCCATCCACACTCACGGCAGCAGGAATCCCAGGTTCGAAGTCTGCACTCGGTGCATCCGATCGCGGGAGCCTGGGTGGACGTTTGGGTCCTAGCTGTATGGAAACTTGGAAAACAACAAGGCTACAGCACTTTTGGCTTCTGTGCGAGTCCATCGCAATGGCCTTCCACCAAAAATCCCAAGGTGGGCAACCCCAAAGAATGACAAACCTCCCCGGCGACCTAGTAGTTCGAACAGATGCCAACTCCAAAGACAGAGGGTGGAGCCTGGCTCCGTCCTCTAGAAAAATCCTTGAGAAAGGAAGCCTACACAGCGAATGCCTGGTCTCAGGAGCAGCTGCCCAACCCCCCCGGGAATATATGGCAACAGTAAGAACGCAACACAGCTTAGGCCCGAGGAAGAGCTATTTCCGCGAAGGTCTAAACAACAGACACCTGAATAAAGAACAAAAGCATAGCCATCTGGTCTCGGCTCAGCGATTAATCCACTGGGTTACCCTGGGCCTTGGTTTCCTCATCTGTAACTCGGAGATGGGAATACCTGCCATCAGGTACCATCAAAACATCCCACGCTTCTCCAGAAAAACGTTTCTACAAATGCCCCCCCCCTGCTGTCTCCAGGAGGAGATCTTCGGGCTCTTCCAGCTCAGGAAGCAACACACTGCTGGCGGGCTGCCTTCCACCTTGCACCACGGTGACGAATTTTCATTTGGTGAGCTGTAGAAGTCACTCGGCGAAGTTTGCTGTGCCTTGGGTCAAAGGTAATTTGGCCCCGAGTTGTCACGTTTTAGACCGTTTGAGGTACTTGCTTGCTATTGTCGAGAAAAGAGAGAAAAGGCAATCGCCTCCGTACAAGCAGCTGTTACGCTCTCGGCGGAGCCCCCTCCTTGATGCTGGTGACGAGGTATGGCGGGGTGAAGGGTCCCGGGGAACCAAACCTCAGCGAAGGCCCAGCTCAGGCATGGCCAGTATCCCCATGCCAAGATCTTCCCAGAAGGAGTCTTTAGAGGATTTAGGTCTCTGAGTGTGGAAAGCTGGTTGGTAGCCAGCACACCTTCTCTAGAGGCGCAGGAACATCAGGGCTTGCTTTCTTTACCTAGTCTCTACTCGCCCTTTGGAAAAAAATATTTTCAGATCAATTTTAACGTCCCACCGTCGCAGAGCGGCCACCCGTCACCTCTTGCCACAGATCAACAACCACATTTCCCCCAACGTCTCCGGCCGAAGGTCCTGCTTGCAGAGGAAGCAATTCAGCGGGGCTTTGGAAGACAGCCGAGCAGCAGCAGGAGGCCTCCGAAATCCACAATTTTAGACTCTCGGGGTGGGCATTTTCTTGCGGCGTATTAAGTAACACACCTACTCAAGTTACTCTGTGAACTCAGTGGACAGCTGCCCTTTCAGCGAGAAACGAATGCCTGCGCTGCACTCTGCCTCCCCCCCCCCCCCCCCGCCCCCACCCCACCCAAGTTCAAGCACAGACTCTATAGAGAAGGATGAACTTGAACTGGAAAGAGCGGTGAAAAAAGCGTGAAACCTGAAGGAAGATTCCATTGGCCAGGAGTCAGCCAGGAACGGAGAAGCCCAAGTGCGTGGGGGCTCGCCCCCACCGCCACTGCATTGACCCCGTATAGAGGTGGGGGAAAGGCTGCATTAACTCTGTGTAGAGGTGGAAGCAGTTAGAAGGAGCCACTCAAATAGAAGGGTGTCTGTCCTCATGTTCGTCCTTGAAGAGACGCCTGAGGTAGGAGAGAAACTGGTGGTTCAGAAAATGGACTCTGGAGCCAGAATAATGTGGGTTCCACTTCCTTAAAGAATTGGCATGACCTCGCATGTGAGCGTCTTGCTTAATCTCACTGAGTGCCATTTTTCTTTCATGGTGAGAATCATATAGTGTTTGCCTCATAAGATTGTTATGGGAAATAAGGGAGATATTAAATGCAAAACAGGTGATACCTGTTAAGCACACACTTTATGTATCAGCTCTTTCAATGTTTCCACGGATAGTGGTAGACTGGTATAGTCGCTGCGTCTCTCTTTCCTTCGCTTGGCGGGTGAGATATCTTTTCCTATAAGGTAGGGGTCACGCGCTATTTACATTTAATATTTGACATCGTAGCATGTTTGTACGTAATGATAAACTCCAAAAGGACACTTCCGCTCTGTGGCTCTTGCTCTGTGCTCTGTGGAGAAGATGCCCTCCTCGTAGAGCTTCTCCCTGAAATGGATTCTGATGGGTTTAAAAATAAGAAGAATTCGGGGCGCCCGGGTGGCTCAGTAGGTTGAGCGTCCGACTTCGGCTCAGGTCACGATCTCACCGTCTGTGGGTTCGAGCCCCGCATCGGGCTCTGTGCTGATGGCTCAGAGCCTGGAGCCTGCTTCGGATTCTGTGTCTCCCTCTCTCTCTCCCCCTCCCCCGTTCATGCTCTGTCTCTCTCTGTCTCAAAATAAATAAAAACATTAAGAAAAAAATTTTTTTTAAAATAAGAAGAATCCTATGCGAGAGGGAAAATTTAGTACCCAAAAAGGGGACCCAAGAAGGAAAGTCAGTAGAGAGAGGAAAATGTGTGGAAATACCATTTACAGGAAGACCTCCTCTCCCTCCTGTCTAGACTGAGTAATATAACATCGACCAATACAGTGTGTCATAGAAATGCTAATGCATAATGGAAGTGGCGATCAGACTCGAAGAGAGTTTACCTCTGCTCTTACTGTGTTTTCCCTTTACGGCATGGAGTCCAGCTTTCTGCGGTGAGGTAGGAGGGCATGAAATATAGATTGTCAGGCCTTTGGGGATTCTGAGGAATGAAAGGTACTTAATAAGGATAAAATTCATCCTGGGCTTATTGCTCTGCCCTCTTCCGTCTCAGAGTCTCTTGTATCATGAAATAAGTTTGGCAAGAAAGTAGAAGAAAGAGAGATCATTTTAAACGATGGAGCAGGAAGTCTGTTCCTGGGCAATTTTTGGCAAGTTTGAGGATAAACAGGGAGCGAGATAATGAGACTAGCTCAGCAATTCTCCAACGTTCTTATCCTTTATCCCTTCAGTGAGCTTGTTTGGTCTCTCTTATTAAGGAGAGAGCCACGGAATAGCTTGCCTTTGTTTCATCTCAGAAGGAAAATATGCCACGGGAGGCAGGCACCAAACCCAGAAGGACACAGGAGGTGAAAACAAAGGAGGGAGCATCAAAAGGAAAGGGGGGCCTTGGCAGATGTGTGATTGGGAGAAACTGAGATTCGGGGGTGATAATGTGGAAGGAAAAGAATCTGCTAATACACTTTACATCAAATTTCTGTTCAGAATGGGAGGGCTCTGATTTCTTTAAGCCGTTTGGAATTCCCCACAGCCTTTCAACATGTTGTGATCTCCAACTTGAAAACATTTGACAAAAGGGTGGTGAATAAACAACAGAAAAACTCTGTGCTCCAAACCCGAGATCAAAAAAGACTTTATTCTGACACTTCCTTTTTTTTCCATAGGGAACACTAAGCCATGAGAACCAATTTATACTCTTTCATTTTTTTTTTTTTTCTAATGAACATCCTATTCTGATGCATGCTCAGATTTACAGGGAATATGAAATGTCTCCAATCACCCATTTGGGATTTTAAGCAAATCTCGGAATCACAGGTACCTAGATATGGATGGAAGGTCCCATCCAGGTCAACTCATCCAAGCTTCACCTGCTGCAGGAATCCCCTTCCGTGCATGATACCCATATTAGATGCTAACTGCTTCTGCTTGAGCTTCTAGACACAGGGAATTCAATAATTCCCAAGGCAGATCGTGCCTTTGGGAGAGGCTGTCATTCAGAAGGTTCTTTCCTGAGTCAAATCTGCCTACCTCCCTTCGCCCTAACACGTACCAGCCGGATCTCGGTCTTCCGCCATTATTTCACATCAGAACTCGAAAGTTAGTAACTCTTCTGCAAAACTTCCCTCAAAATAGGTGAGGACAATCCTCACTTCCCTCACTAGCTTTCTCCTTCCAGGTAAAGACAGAGTTCCCCTTTCTTTATCCATTCCCCAGTTGGTACACTTTCCAGACAATTCCCCATCCCCGTAGTTTGTGGAGGTTTCTTTCTCCCCTCACTTTTTTTTTTTTTCTTTTAAAGGGCGAACTTTCCTAGAAGAGCAAACAAAACGTTCTTTTCCAGGATCTGATTGGGCTTAACCATTCCATACGCATTATGGCATGTGATAGTGGACTGTAAAATTTTTTATTGCTTTGTGCTTGAATAGAGGGTGACTGCATTTGTTAAACAAGCTCTTTCCAAACAAGTCGTAATAAAAACTTTATAGTATCCCGCTTCATCACATAACTTTTTAATGCTTCTCCTTTTGTTTGGTTTTGGTTCTCGTTTGTGGTCCTTCTTCACTCTTTTTCCCTTGAAGTGTCAGAGGCTTTTTTTCCTGGAAATTCCCATGGAGAGTTTCAAGTTGGAAACCTGGTCCTAAACGTCTTTTCCTTGAGACCCTGTCCTGGGTTTGGACTGTGAATCAGACCGTGTGGAAATAATGATGGCATCCGCGTGGTAGGGCCCAGCGCGGTGCATATGTGCAGTATAAAGTCAGTTTATATATGGTTTGAAACTGTATCCCAGGGTTTGGAGAATGCAGAAGTTTATGTGATGGATATCATGACCACACATGAGGTGTTGTGGAGATACATATGTATCTTAAAATATACATAGCTACAAGCATATGTACTAACATTTTTAAAGGACCAAGACTGATTTTGAGAGGCCTCTCTCCGGGATGCTGATTTTACATGTTTATCTTTGGGCTTAAGGAAAAAGTCTCTGTCTCTGAAAAGACGAGGAGAAGTTAAAAGATTTAATGAACCCTTTCCCTCTTCATCACCCACACCCCCTCCCTGAAACAGTATCAGTATTTGTGCGGAATGCCAGGAATAAGAAGATAAGCCAGTCAGTCTAGCTTCATTTAGGGGGAAGGACTCTGTAACTACTTTAAGGTATCAGATCGAGAACAGTTGGAAAAGCAAGCTTGATTAAAGACAGCTAACATCATTTCAGGAAGGGGAGTCGTGCCTAACTAATTTGTTGGAATTCTTTGAGGAAATCACTGCCCCAGTGAACTGGCTGGGGGGAAGGGAGGAGATTATAGACTGGGTTTTTTCAGAAAGGGCTCTACAGAATTCTCTACTGCTGGTTAAAATGTTTAAGGTCTGAAGTCATGGAAGTGTAGGACAATTGGCATATTGGACTAAAAACTGGCAAAAGGAGAGGAAAGAAAGGGTAACTATGAACAGAAATGTGTCAGCCTTGAAAGCAGGATCAGAAGTGGGGTCAGAAGAGAAGCTGCATTTGACATATGAACCGGCACTTTCCGGGGTCACCGAAGGTGTCCCTCTGAGAAGTTTATACGGAAGGAAGCCGGAGTGGGGGAGGGGGGATCTCTAGAGAGAATTGTACAGAAGGCAGACATTCTTTTGAGTGGGGACTTTTCTTCCACTTCGAAGGGCCCTGCATTATCGTGTTCTGGTTGTCAGCCTGAGCTACGTAGCGCTTTTTTTTTTTTTCTTTTGAGAGTCTCCAAAATAAATACACAAAGCAGTTCTATTGGATTTAAACCCTATCACAGCATGAACCCAGAGCAATCTGGATATATTCTAGGATGAAATTAGCTTTTTCCTTTTCTGAAGTTGTTTAAAGAGATCAGAAAGAGGGTTCATAATCATGAAAAAATTTCAGTGATTTAATGTTCTGTTGCCTAGAGATTGACAATTTTAACTAGGGGTTATGTGGAGCCTTCTGCCCAGTCCACTTCCGCAATTTCCTCCTGATTTGGCTGTTCCTGTACTTGTTAGTGTCTCCGGCAGTGTCCAAAAAGGAAAGTTTTTTTAAAAAATTAATTTGTTTTCTTTTTTTTTTAATTTTTTTTTTTAACGTTTAGTTATTTTTGAGACAGAGAGAGACACAGCATGAACCGGGAGGGGCAGAGAGAGAGGGAGACACAGAATCGGAAGCAGGCTCCAGGCTCTGAGCCGTCAGCCCAGAGCTCGACGCGGGGCTCGAACTCGTGGACCGCGAGATCGTGACCTGAGCTGAAGTCGGACGCTTAACCGACTGAGCCACCCAGGCGCCCCTAAAAAATTAATTTGTTTTCAAGTCTTGCATCCTTTCTTTTTTTTTTTTTTTTTTAATTTTTTTTTTCAACGCTTATTTATTTTTGGGACAGAGAGAGACAGAGCATGAACGGGCGAGGGGCAGAGAGAGAGGGAGACACAGAATCGGAAACAGGCTCCAGGCTCTGAGCCATCAGCCCAGAGCCTGACGCGGGGCTCGAACTCCCGGACCGCGAGATCGTGACCTGGCTGAAGTCGGACGCTCAACTGACTGCGCCACCCAGGCGCCCCAAGTCTTGCATCCTTTCTACAAGACAAGGTAAAATTCTAAGGGAGTAACCACTAACCTTCCTTTGAGTGTTTCATTTTAGACGATTATAGGAAAAATCCCCTGCTCATCTATACCCCAAATAATTCTCCTTGTAGTTTCTGGATAGGATATGGGTTTTTTTTTCTGAAGGAGACAACCTCTTAAATTTTATTTTCAATTAAATTAGTATGTTTGAGGAGGGGACAATCAGGAAAATACATTTTGATGAAGAATCTAGGGGAACTTTTTCGAGGAACCACTGCCTCAGAGGCCAGACAGGTAACACTAATGAGGAAAGAGTGAATGGCCCGCAGTGGGAATGGGGAGCCTACGGTGACTGTAAGCACATATACCCCGGGGAAAGCTGTCCACATCCAGAGATATCTGGAGCACCAGCCAAACCAAAGCATCTGCCGGCTGGACAAAGCCTTTGGGCCACCATTGTGGGACCTCTAGATTAGAGAAATGGTTTCCAAACTTTTGAGGCTGAGGACCACTTCTCAGCGTAAAAAAGGTAAGGATTCCTAATATAGTAGTTTCATATTTATTGGCCATGAAAATTCACCAAAACACAATGTTTTGATGCATTATTGTAACGTGTAAAAATGAATTTTGTGATAGGCACTGAGCCTGATGCTGTGAATATGAGATCCAACACAAAACACCCCCTTGCCCAGTCTAGTGAGTGAGGTGACCCAGTAGAGGGATGATCGCCAAAGAATCTGTTTACTGATAGAAGAGAAGCGAGCACGTGGTGTGGTGCTGTGGGGTCACATAGGAAGGGTATCTAACTCGATTTTGGCAGAGCTCAGGGAAGACCTCCCCGAAGATGTGGCAACTCAGCCAAGACTAAAGTATCTGTGGCAGTTGGCCAACACTTGGCATATGTAGGGTATTTCAAGGAGAGGAGAACAGCATGTACAAAGGTTCTGAGGTGAGAAAACAGGTTTCCTTCCAGGAAATGAGCGGATCAGCACAGCTAGAATGAAGTGAGGAGAGGTAGACAGTCATGGGGTTTAATCTAGAAAGGAATGCAAAGGACCATCACGGAGCAATCTGTGTGTATTATTCACAGAGCATATTTACTGGGCTTTAAATTAACAACAAAATGGCTCTACAAATCTTGAGACCCTGACAAGAATTCCAAGTGCCCCTCAGATTGGAGGTTCACACTTTGGGAACCAAACGTACAGCAAGTGGAAGTGTGAAGCCCAGTGCATCAGTTTGCCAGGGCCGCCATAACAAAGTCCCACAGATTGACTGGCTTAAACAGCGGAAATGTATTGTCTCGCAGCTATGGCGGCTGGCTGTCTGAATCAAAATGGCAGCAGGGTTGATTCCCTCTGAGGGCCATGAGGGAAAGATCTGTTTTAGGTTTCTCTCCTTGGCTTATTGATGGCTATCTTTGTGTGCACCCGATGTTCTTCCTGTATACATATCTGCCTCCACATTTCTGCTTTTCATAAGGACACCAGTCATATTATTCTAGGGACGACTCTGAAGAATCTCATTTTAAGTTGAGTACCTCTGTAAAGACCCCATCTCCAAAATAGTCACATTCTGAGGCACTGGGTGTTAGGATGTCATCATATGAACTTTAACAATTCAACTTGTAATACTCAAGTCAAATGACTCAAAGAGTGTTCCAGGACCCAGAGCATGTTGCCAACTTTCTAGAGGTTTCTGGGTACCTCGTGGAGCAGACGATGGGGAGAGAGAGCAAGAAAGGGGAAGAGAGGGAGCTGCAAAGACCAAAGTTGGCTCTTTCCCTACTTTTGCCTCCATTTGGCCTAAATCCACGATTCTTGACAAGCTGTCTGTACCAAACCACAAGGAGTAATCATGGCTTCTCAGAGATAAGGAAAAGGTTGAAGTCACTTCCTTTCTCTTCCTTTGCACCCTCTAACAGCCATCTTGCTAACAAAGAAGATCTTCTCCAGAAGAATGCCTCCCTCTTGTCATGGGAGAGCCTAATCCAGAGTTGATTTTGACCTTGGCTCTTCGGTGAGAGCCACCTAATCGGAGTATTTCTCAAGAGAGATGCGGTCTCCACATCTTTGTCTCCCACAGCAAAGAGCCTCCTTTCTTAGGGCTCATGGTAACTTGGGCGGTGAGAATTATGTAGTGTCAAAAAGATCACTTAGAAATAGCCACTCGTCAATTCCATTTGGATAAAAGCGAATCAAATGAAACAAATCTAAAGAAGGCAGATTTCAGTTGTATGTGTGGATCCACTCGAGAGAGGGCAGTTAATAGAAACCCAACTATTTGAGGTGAATTTTGATACTTTTTTTTTTTTTTAAGGCTTGTTTAGGCAGAACAGAATCAGGATTTCTCTGTGCCTCTGTGGGCAGCATCTTGTTAATTATCTCAAGGAATTCTCTGGAAAACGTCACTTGATTTGAACCCTCCTGTTATTTTAAATTTCCAGATGTGCTCTGATGTTCTTTGGAAAATAAGCCCTCATGATTAATATCCCCAGCAGTGCTCAGTCAACAGAGATTCTGAGATTGAAAGTGTGATCTCTCCTTATTTTCGGGGTCTACCTAACCTCTCGCTTTTCCCTTCAAATAAGAGATGAGGCTTCATTGTATCCGCTAACGGAGAAGAAAGCAAGGTTTTTTGAAAATGAAGACATGACAACTTTCTGAAAAGCAAGCAAGGTGGGGTGAGTTTTTCTTCCTGCTCCTGACAAGTATGTGCTATGGAGGTAAGACGAGGGCAGAGGCATTTTGGAGACAGGACGCAAGGCCAGGGAGGGGTCATTCGTTCTTTGAGAATAAGGAGGCAAAGGAGAGATGCTAACTGGGGTCTAATTTTCTCAGTGAAAAGGCTATGATTAATTTTTAGATGCTTCCCTTCCATGCCAAACCAAAAACCTCTGCCCCTATGTCAGCAGAATCTGAAGTCCATTTTCAGCTCTCCACACAGGAGTGGATTGGGCTGGGTCTGTGAATGACTGTCCATAGCCATGCCAGAGGCCATCTGAGAGACAAGGTTTCAGAGAGGAGTGCTTTCTGATAGCCAAGGGCACAGCCAGGTGGGTTTCCTTGGAGGCCAAGACTAATGCTTCCCACTTGAGGAGAGAGCGTGGGGCAAGTTCAATAGTTTGGATAAGTTACTCTTCCGTATCCAGCACTGTGAACTCTGTATGAATTGGGATATGGTGTTTACATTTAAACCGAAGGACAGGTTGGACAATTTTCAGGACTCCGTGCTTGGGATTGGGTGTTGAAAGTGGGACTGTTTTGCTGCCGTTTATACTTAAATGAGCTGAATGTGTGTAGAGCTTAGGATAGTGCCTGCCATGTGATAATTTTTGACCAAAAAAAAAAAAAAAAATGCCTGGGAATAGGCTAAAACTAAAAGCAGATCATTTGTAAGTTCGTCTTCCAGCTTCCTGTCTGGCTCTTAACACGCAGTTCTAGGTAAATAGGACTCTGGGAGCCCCTCCGCAGGAATGCAAACACATGGCACTCAATAGATCACATAAAGGACATTATTTTTGCTCTTGCCATGGGAGCTGAAACAAAAGGGCAGAGCATCATCCTGTTCAACCTCAGCTAAGAACGTATGTGTTGGGCAGCTCAACGTTTTCGTCATTCTGTCCATGTTGGTGAATAACTGTAAAAGGGCTGTGACTATTGATATTAGGGTTACAAGCAAATTATAGTGAGTAGGAAAATTTGTAATTACAGAATCCATGAATAATGTGGCTTGACTACTTTCTGACATAGCTATTAAGCTAGGCCAGACAAAGAAATCCCACATTTCAGAGGGAAAATGAAATACTGCTGTTTCATTAGGCAAATGAAACATTGCCTAAATGTTTGAATGCAAAAACCAGTTAATTGCTAAATACATTCCTTTAGTTTCTGCTTGTTTAAGTTCTCTGAGTCTAAGGATGCCACTCTTGGTTTATTGCATTGCCCCATATGGAAGATGGGTTTATAAAAGCACTTACCTTTGAAGTTACTAAAATTTCCAAAAGAAATTTCTTTTTTTTAAATATGAAATTTATTGTCAAATTGGTTTCCATACAACACCCAGTGCTCATCCCAAAAGGTGCCCTCCTCAATGCCCATCACCCACCCTCCCCTCCCTCCCACCCCCATCAACCCTCAGTTTGTTCTCAGTTTTTAAGAGCCTCTTATGCTTTGGATCTCTCCCTCTCTAACCTCTTTTTTTTTTCTCCCCCCCCCCACCCCCGCCATAGGCTTCTGTTAAGTTTCTCAGGATCCACATAAGAGAGAAAACATATGGTATCTGTCTTTCTCTGTATGACTTATTTCACTTAAGATAACACTCTCCAGTTCCATCCACGTTGCTACAAAAGGCCATATTTCATTCTTTCTCATTGCCATGTAGTATTCCATTGTGTATATAAACCACAATTTCTTTATCCATTCGTCAGTTGATGGACATTTAGGCTCTTTCCATAATTTGGCTATTGTTGAAAGTGCTGCTATAAACATTGGGGTACAAGTGCCCCTATGCATCAGCACTCCTGTATCCCTTGGGTAAATTCCTAGCAGTGCTACTGCTGGGTCATAGGGTAGGTCTATTTTTAATTTTTTGAGGAACCTCCACACTGTTTTCCAGAGCGGCTGCACCAGTTTGCATTCCCACCAACAGTGCAAGAGGGTTCCCGTTTCTCCACATCCTCTCCAGCATCTATAGTCTCCTGATTTGTTCATTTTGGCCACTCTGACTGGCGTGAGGTGGCATCCGAGTGTGGTTTTGATTTGTATAAAAGAAATTTCTTAATGAAATTTTTGCCTCTCGAGAGAAGAGTTCATCAAACAAGAGATTCCATAAGCGCAATACTATTTTTCATTCTTTTATCATTTCTTCCCAAAGCTTCTGGAGTCAAGAGTAGTTATTATCAGGGGCACCTGGGTGGCTCAATAGGTTAAGTGGCTGACTTTGGCTCAGGTCATGATCCCACCGTTCGTGAGTTTGAGCCCCGCATCAGGCTCTGTGCTGACTCGGCACCTGGAGTCTGCTTGGGATTCTGTGTCCCTCTCTCACTCTGCCCCTCCCCGGCTCATGCTCTGTCTCTCTCAAGAATAAACATTAAAAAAAAAAAAAAGAGTAGCTATTATCAGCCACTTCAGTGCTGTCCAAACCCTGGGTAGAACACAGCTTATTTGAAACCTCATGGAGACCACCAGACTCAATCTTCTTCAATAATAGAAACAGGAAACTGTTCTATGGAACATGGAAATCAAGATGCTAAAAACCAGAGAAGATATTTCCTAATTTTTTTCCTCTCCATGATTTGTCTTCATAATGAATGATTGGTAACTACTTCATAATGACTGGTTGATAATGGTGAAGTATCTATGGTAACAAAGATCCTTTTCAGAAAAGCTTGCCTTTCCTTTGACTGATATGGTAGAACATGCTCTTATTTATGCCTAAAGGCTAACGTCAGTCTTTTAACCTAGAATTCCAGATTTTCCATAATTTGGACCCAGCTTTCCAAGCATTATTATCTCCCCCCACTGCCTTATTTAGGATCGCTGTGCCAGCCATGTGGGTATTTTGTATACATGAATAACAAGGCATAAAGCGTAACTGTTAGGAGTTTAGAATCTAGTTGAGAAGGTAAGGCTAACACCCATAAAAGTGAAAGATGTAAGGGGGTTATATAAGGAAGACTCATTAATGTGACATAGACTGTAGAGTTTACGTGAGTTTGAAATCAAAACACCCAGAGAGAGAGAGAGAGAGAGAGAGAGAATGGATTAGTCAGAGAAAGCAAGGTAAATTCAAATGGTTCTTGAAGAATGTTGAGAATTTCAACAGATCAGAAGGAGGGGTGGGTGGAGGGGAAGAGAAAAGAAGAAGGAATCCAGTGAATGTTTGCAAGTGGGAATGAACCAGACGGTAGTGCAGCTGTAAACAAACCAAGGTGAATGGCAAAAGGCAATTCTACTGGAGAATAGAAGAAAACAAATTTGGAAACGCAGGAAACCATTTAATTGAAGTGGGCAAATTAAAAATAGGTGGGAACAAAAAAAATAGGAAAGAGCATTGAAATCTGATCAATTAGATTGAAAAAATAGGTAGAAGCATTGAAATTTGGTCAAGCAGAAAACAGAAAGCCAATGAAGGCTTTTAAGAAGGCATGCCAATAAACCAAGTTGCGCTAAACTATAGATCACTGAAATACACACGTGGTGATTTTTTACTACGTGCAACAGGATTTCTGCATCCCACCAGCTTTCGACAAATTTTTATTGAGTACTATTTAAAAAAATTGTTTTTTCAACGTTTATTTATTTTTGGGACAGAGACAGAGCATGAACGGGGGAGGGGCAGAGAGAGAGGGAGACACAGAATCGGAAACAGGCTCCAGGCTCTGAGCCATCAGCCCAGAGCCCGACGCGGGGCTCGAACTCACGGACCGCGAGATCGTGACCTGGCTGAAGTCGGACGCTTAACCGACTGCGCCACCCAGGCGCCCCTTGAGTACTATTTTTATTGAGTACTATTGTCTACTAGACATTACGAAAGTGACAGAGCTGTATAGGAGCGAACAAGATCAAAACGACGATCAAAATGGTCTCTATACTCCTGGAATTTATATCCCAGTAGTATTCATTTTCATTATGTTTTTCTCTCTTGGCTCTGTATCTTAGGCGGAAAAGTTTTCCGGGAAAGCGATACCTTCATCTTTCTGTGTTTATAAATATGTCTGTGTTTAACTTCGCCTTCCAAGAAGTTGGTACCTGAAGACATAGCGCGCTAACCTAGGAGAAGCCTTCTCTGTCCCCTCCAAACTGGACAGGGGCCCCCTTAGTAATGTGTCACCACCCCAGGCTTCTCATTTCTAGACAGTGTTGAGAAATAGCTCACTCTTGTCATATCTACTTTCTTGGCATCTCCTGGCAACCTAATGTGACTAGACAGTAAGCACCCTGGGGCAGAATCCTCCTATCTTCTCTGCATCACCACTGTACGTGCTAAACAAATGCCTCAATAAAACGAGTGGATGGGGGGGTGAATGTGAGTGTTCCTTATCCGAATTTTTTTCCTCTGGGGCAATTTTTGGGAGAGAAAGGCTATGTCTAGCACGAGGAGGAAGGCACAGTTCCATCTCTATCTTTACATATGTGAGAACACCTTTGAAATGAGCGTGGCTGTTCTTATCGGGCTCTTTGGAATGTGGTAACCGAGAGTGCTAGGTGTCTTGCCTTAAGGTGATTTAAAAATGACAAACCTCATGCATTTTTTTTCATTTCCTTAAAAGCCATAATATTAGCCCACCCCATAAATCACAACAGTCGGTTTTGTCTTAATGCCACAGGTATTTCTGTAATACAGACTGTTCAATAAATTATCAGGCAGTTATTAGTAAAAACAGGACAAATTTGATTTAACCGTAGGCATCTTCTTGGAACCTTCTAGCTCTGAGGTTTGGATCGAAAACACTTTGGGTGTCACCATGAGACTTGTTACTTCCAATTCATTGTCTATAATTCCCTTTGGCAGCTTTGCAAAACAAATCTTGGAAGGAGCCTAGAGAAAGCCATTCTTCCTAGAAAACTTGGAGTCTTTTAAATTCACTCTGGATGCCAAGGACAGTGAATGGAAGTTTTTGTCTTGTTTGTGTATTTGCTTGCCTCTTTGCTCACTCATTCTTTCATTTGTTTTTTTTTTTTTTTAATTGATTATTTACTTATTTTCAAAAAAAAAAAAAAAAAAGCAAATATCCTAGGTTTTGGCAATGCGACAGTCAAACTCTAGGTGGCGCCCCACAAAAACCCGTGGTGGGTGGAGGAAGGAGCCGGACAGCAGAGCTCTCAGGATGTAGTAAAACCACAGAACACCCAGGCTGATTCTGAGATGAGGGCGGGAGCTTCCCGTGTGGGGGTGTAGGGTGGGGCAGAGCAGGATGTGTGCTTGGGTTTCGTTTGGAAAAAAAACATACATCATATTGCAATACAGTTTACTTTCAGATTTCTGTTTGAAAAAAATGCTGTAAAAATACCCAACTTGCGTCGAACACCACCCTGGTCGCCTCCTGGATTCGGTTGCCGTCCCTTAAATTTCTTCCTTGCAGCTGTATCACAGTTGTAACTGTTCAAGTTTTTAATTCAATTATTAATCATTAACACACTGAATTATTTGTTTAATGTCTTCCGCCCCCCCGGACTGTAAGTTTCCGTAAGGTGGGGACACGGCTGCACTGTCCACCGGAACGTGCCTGCGCCTAACACAACACCTACAAGCGCTAGGCACTCCGTAAAGATTTTGTCTGGCTTGCTGATCTGCCTGCTGCTTTGTGCTGTTCTTTCATTTGGCCATGTATTCATTGCTTTATCTCCACCCTTTCCCATCCCACTCCAGCCTACGCTGGCTTAGCTGCCATCCCCTCCCCCCCCCACTCCCCTCCCCCCCCCCCTTCCCTCCCAATCCTCCCCCGCTGCCCCATCCCTCCTCCCATTCATCTTGGGCTTTAAAAGTTAACAAACACTAACATGGGGGAAACTAAATGTCCGAAAGCAATCTTCCGATAGTCAGACCTCCAAAGCCCGGGGAAAGAATACTAGCAGTTAAGGAAAGGGCAGTTTTGCCCACGCAAAAGAGAAAGCGTGACCTCCCAGGCAGCCATGTCCACGGGCCGTTATGGCTTTCGGCGGCAGGTGCTGCGTCTCCTGGGTTTGGACAGCTGGAGGCGGGAGGACGGCGGAGCCCTTCACTGTGAAATGGTCTGGACTGGGGACAACTGGCAGGAATCACAAGTGGCTTCTTGGCTCACCCCAGCGGTACTTCAGCTTTCATAAACGGCCCATCTCTGGAGTTGCGAAGTTCCAACACATAGGGGATTTCCCTTTGTTAGATCCTGACCTGCAGAGCTGATCCCGAGCCAAATCCATTGGTCTGCCTTTTAAAGGCAAGGGAAGGAAAGAAGGAAAGATGGAAGGAAGAGAGGAAGGAAGGGAGGGAGGAAGGGTAACATAAAAGGGAAAGAAAGAAAGAAAGAAGAAAGAAAGAGAGAGAAAGAAAGAAAGAAAGAAAGAAAGAAAGAAAGAAAGAAAGAAAGAAAGAAAGAGAAAGAAAGAAAACTGAAAGTTTGGAGAATATTGATTATTATTCACAGACACCTAACCTGCTATTTGTTAAAATACATTTTCAAGTTAATGTGAGTGGAGAAAAAGTTATTGTGATATTGGCAGCTTCTCTCTGCTCCCCACTAAACTGATGTGAGTGGAAAGACAAGAGTTTGGAAGAAAGCATCACCCCAATCCTTACATTATTAGCTACCCATGACACAAAACATAAGACTGGAAAGGAACTTCAAGGCGAGATGCCAAAGCCTTCGTCGTGCAGACAAAGGGTCTGAGGTGACTCAGTTCAAGAGTCAAGGCCAAAACTGAGGTCTTGTGTCCAGTTCTGGGTCCCTTCTACTCTATGAGCTACAGCTTTTCTGTTTCTGTTAGAATGAGTTTCTGTTAACATGAGTTTGAAATACTATAAATGTATTTCCTCAACTCATTCTCCTGTGTAAAACCTCACAGGGAAGCTGACTTCTGATGGTGAAGGGAAGATATTGTGTCTTTTCTAAAATGGTCAAAAGAAAGACAACTTGATAACATAAAAATGTCATATTGCCCTGCGAGGAGGCAGCCATCATTACTGGGTGGGTAATAAAGAAATAACTGAAGAAACAGATTCCAATTGATTGCACGTGCAGTGTGTGCCTTTGAAAAAAAGGGTCCAGAATACTTCCAAACGTTCTCACGTAGGCCGCATGCATCTGTCCTATGTAACCTGAAAATGATTTACCCTTGTGAAATCATTTGTGCAAACCTGCCAACAATATGAATGATTTTGTTTGTCTACCGTCTCAAAATAATTGATTTTACGTACATTAAGCTAATTAAAAGAGCCAGGCCCTTTCTTTGCAGAAAATCCACAAACCTACTTTTAATTATGCTTCAGAGGTCAGGAAATCAACTCATGGAAGAGTCTAGAATTTGTTTCAGTCTATTAAGATAAAACCTAAAAATGTGTTTTTAATACATCGATAAAAAATACATGAAAATATTTGGTATTTTTAGTCAGTCTCCAACTTACCAAAGGGTCCTTTCCCGAAAGTTAGTGGGTAAACGGGTTGTCTGGAATTCAGAGTACATTTTCCCATAGAAACAATGTCACCCATAGGACTTGGTTCCCAGACTACCCTTAAAGCTCTATTTAACCCATAGTGTAGCAGACTATTGTGCATTTTAGAATTATCATTTTAAGTTTAATATTCTTTATTAATTGGTTCAAAAGTCATTGATCAACTTATACATTATCTCAAATGCTAACTTCTAGAAAGATCAAACTTCAGTTTTAGGTTTTCACGATGGTAGACGGCTACTTTTGAGTAATTTCTATAGCAGGCTTTGGGGGGCACTTTCGAGACTCTACACATAGACGATGCTGGGTCTCAAGTTGTCTAATTCGAACTGATCACTATGACTCAAGGAGGAAACAAAGAGAGAAAGGCCCTGGGTCCCCACTTCAACCTCCACCGCCACCAGGATGACATGACAAGAAATGAAAGAGAAGGAAAGGAGCAGAGAGGTTAAATCATGTGCCCCTGCGTGTGAGCAGAGAGGATCCGAGCAGTGAATGGCGAGAGAGGAAGGGAAGGGACATTGACCTGTGTGGTTCATAAAGAGCCCGTGCTGGCCTTGGGACTCCTTGTAACTGTCCAGAGAGTTGAGAAAGGAAAAGGAAAGCCAAAGTTTTCCTTGGGGTAGTCTGTTGTGATCGTATGCACTGATGTTTAGAAGGTGCAGTAAGAGATGTTTGTTCCGCAGGGGCAAGAGTTGCCCGACCTAGGAAAACCTGGACTCCCAGTTTGAATCCACACATATCTACCAAGGACCTAGTGTTCCAAGAGCTGGGGATAGAGGACCAACTGCAGAAATTAGCAGGTGATCATGCGTCACCTTGTGGAGACAATAATAGCCAACATGCATTACTTGTTTTTACTCACTTAACCTTCACGACAGATATTGTTATTATTACCCCATTTTACAGTTGAGGAAACTGAGGCACAGAGAAGATAGATACGTGGCATGAAGTCATATGGCTAGTAAATGGTGAGGTCGCTATTTGTACCCAGGTAGTCTGAGGACAGAGCTTGTGATCACAACCATGATGCTACCCTCTGCCCCGATATCTCCCCGGTCAACATTCTTGTCTCTTGTCAGCAATTTCTCCTGTCCTGATTCCATCTGGGATTTGGAATGCATTCAGAGAAGTGGCCGTGTATGGAGCCTGGAACTGGAAGGGGCATCCAAGGTCATGCCTTTCAGTCTTCCTTCAAATTCTACAGCTACTGTGAAGAAAGTTGCATTCCCACAGAGAACATGTCAGACTGCAAGAAAATTATGACAAAAGGTCTCCAAGAGGACCTCTGAAACTTGGATCTTATCTCGTTGCACAAGCCAAAGCCAGTTTCCTAAATCAAAGAATGAAACAAAGTACATCTTTATCAAGTATTGTTTTGACATCACTCCCCTTTGTATGACTGCACAGGCACTCCCATTGTCTCCCTAAATAATTCTTAAACACTCCTGAAATTTGGCTTGGAGACCCTCCTTTGAAACCAATTTTCCTCCCTGAACCTACTAGCTCATATTTTTTTTTTTACTTCAACCTGGCAAAAGTTATTATCCCTCATAAAACTTTACCCTCTCTCCTCTCTAAGCCATCACATAAACCATTCCTCCTGATTATACATGCCTCTTCTCAAGCCATATCCATTACCCTGTCAACTTTCCATGGAGGTTAATCTACTAGTGAGAATGTACATGGGCTCCTGGGGCAGAGTATTCTCACAGTGGATTGGGCAGAGACTCCGAAGTCAGCCAGTCCAGGTTCAAGTTCCAGTTCTGCGTGATGCCAGCTGTGCCCTGTGGGGCAAGCTATTGGACCTAAGTCACTGATAGCAATGGCAACACAGCTGTTCTAAGGATTGAATGAATGAGATCTTGCATGGAAGGAACTTAATTCAGGGTCCGAACATCATAGACCTCAACAGATGTTGGTCCCCATTTCTTACAATCCTTTTAGAGGGCCAAATAATAGGAGATGTGTACAAAGAGATGTTCACACCATCCTCTATGAGAAGGAAAAATGAAAAGCAATGTATGCCCAACCATGGTTGAGTATACAGCCCATTCAAAGCCATGTTCTGAATACTGGGAGCTGTTTAGACTGTATTGGTGAGATTTTGAAAAAGGAACCACAGAATCTCTAGAGTGTGATATGGGGGGGGGGGGGGGGGGGGGGGGGGGGGGGGGGGGGGGGGGGGGGGGGGGGGGGGGGCGGGGGGGGGGAGAGTCAAATAGGCAGAAATGTTGCTTAGAAAAAAAAATGGGAAAAACCTATACCAAAAAGTAAATTATAATCATCTCCATGGAGATCATGTGTAGGGAGTGTGGATAGGTATTGGGATTACAGATGGTTTTTTAAAAATATTTTGTACTTTTCCCTGTTTCCAAATTGTGTCCCTTTTATAAGTAGGAAAATTATATGCTATTGAAAAATACTGTATAGAGGTTAGCCTTCTCTGATGATCTCCTCCTGGCTCCAGTTCATTCAGACATCCAGCCTACCCCCCTTCCTTTCCTGCCTTTCTCATTCCACAGATTTATATTTCCTCTGCACAGCAGCAGTTGGTTCTGAACGTTTGGCAGAGTCTGTAGTTGGTGTTTAGATCTACTTATGTGGGTTCTCTCTCCCTCATCAGACCGCATTTCCACCAGAGTATTTGCCTTATGATTTCTCTAGAATCGTGCATAGTGACTTGGAAGATCTTTGTCCCAAACTTTAACGGACTGAGGTCATTGTAAATAATTCAGGGAGAAAAGCAAACTTGCTTAAATTGGCTCATTATTAGTATTAACATTTACTGGGGGCTAGGGCTCAGATGTTAGGAATGGAGAGGCTCATAAACCAGTTGGGAATCCAGCCTTGCGCCTGAGACAATGCTATGTATTTATGCGGCTATTTCATTTCCTCCCAGGGCACAGAAATGTCACATTACAAGGCCCCTTACACTGAGGAGGGTCACACGACCAGTTCTGACCAGGAGAATGGGAGAAGAAGTGGTGTATGTCACTTCCAGGCCCTAAGTCATTTTGTATGTTCCTCCATGATCTCCTGTTTCCCCTGATGGCTACTGGCTGGACGGTACCAGGGTGACCTTGAAGCCACAGTACGATAGAGTCACAAGATAGAAACAACCTTGGTCTCTGAGAAGAACCACACAAGAGACTTACCTAAACAGAAACATCTGAAATGAACAGTGTTATAAAGCCAAGACTTTTATTATATAAAGGCATTGAGATTCGCGCATTATTTGTGCCCATGATAACTCTCCCCTAACTAATAACATAAAATTATACAAGTAGTAAAGAATCCAAGATAACATAGTCTAAGCGTCGTATGAAGAGTAGACTATAATAACGCTTTGCTTTTCCCCAAGACCATTTGCTTCATTGCTTGACCCAATTTGTTATGAATCTTGGTGAGCTGTATCGCAATTTAAGAAACGACTTCATCTTGCGGCCTAGGCGAACACCAAAATTTTCTGACTCCAAATTCTGTGCCCTTCCCCTATGGCACGTTGCCTCTCGGCCTCTAGAACTACAGAGTTCAGAGCAGCGACTGGTGATTGAAATGCTTATATAGAAGAAGGTATGTTGCCTCAATGGCCTAGGCAGTATTGCTGAAGCATTTGTTCGGCAGGAAGTTAATATACGACCCAAAAGATGGAGCTCCAAGGACAAATGAGTTTGGGAAACACTGGATTAAACAAACGTGACCAGCGGTTTTATATTTGTTGCCGAGCTCTCAGAGCCTTTAACTTACGAGCTGGAAACTCAAAGGGATGTGGCGCGAGTCTCTTCCCTGACTATGGAGCTCTTTTACAGTAAGTCATCAGGAGTAGTGGATGTGGGAACATACTTTGGGAAAGGTTGCTCTAGGTAAGTTTCTCAGCTCTCTATCGCCCCCCACTGCCACTTTCGTTTGTGCACTTCCTTTCAGAGTATATTTCTCAGTGTTGGGGACCACAAAATTCTCAAATACGCCCGTTTAGCCAAGATCAAAGGGGACTTCCAGGGGATTGTAAAAATTAAATGTATTTATGTATTTGTTTGTTTATTTATTTATTTATTTTAAAGCTTATTCCAAATAGGAGCAGGGCACATCATTGCCACTGGAAGAAAGAAAATATAAATAAACAGGGGAAAAGGAGATGTAAATCAACCAACTCGTATTCAACCCAACCAGCAGAGTCAACCTGCAGCCTTTACTACCGCAGGGGGCTGCTGAGGCAGGGGAGAGTAGGATTTGAGGAAGGATTAGATAATTTTATGAGCGTGACTAACATTTAAAGCTGTGTGAGCTAGAACAAAAAAGATACAAGGAAATGAAGTCTCATGTTCCAGGATGTAAATTGATCACATGTGGAGGGAGGGGCAAGAAGAAATTCCCACCTCGCAGTCCAGCGTGGGATATTACACAATGGGCCAGGTGCAATAGGCTTGACTTTCCCTCTTTATTTTCCTTTTCCTTTTCTCCGGTACATCTGATTCTGGCTAAACAGGAGGTGGGGATATTAGCCCTGACAAATAGCGATTTGATCCCACAGGGCAACTCCTATTGAAAACCAAGATAACACAAATATTTTCAATTCTTCAAGTTGAACCCAGGCTAAGTATTTTGTTTAGTGGGCGATCTTTTTGTTCTTTTATTAAGGGAAGATCATTTTATGAGCGCTAAGAATATTTTTATTCCTAGCATGGGAAAAATCTGGAATTCCCAACCAACACATTGTGTAAGCAATTAAAAAGAACTGGAGAGTTTGTGCGAAGTAAGGTAAGATCATCTTAATTAGCCGAGACTCTCGAGCAGGGATAAACCCAATCTTCAAGTGCTGGCTATTTCGAAATACTCCGTTCATCTTAAGCAGAAAAATACGGTGTGTTTTTGAGCTGCAGTATTCTGAGCTCGGTGATGATTGAAGGCCTTGCAGGAGGAGATGGCAGGTTTTATTGGGCTGGGTGGGTTCTCACCCTCTATCTCTCTCTGGGAAATTTTGTGAAAATATTCAACTCCAGTGGTTCAGTGAAAAACATTTGGGCCCCGGAGAATCAATGAGAGCTAAGTGTTATAAAGTGAATCTTATCTGGGACCAGAAGAATTAAGAAACAGAACTATGGGAGACAGGCCACAAGAATAGCAAAACCAGCCTCACGGTACAAAAGGTTCGTCTGTTAGCTTATAACAAGTCGATTTCTCTGCCTTATGATTTTCTCTATCAAGACTAGGGTAAAGAATCAATTACATCAGGGGTGATGGGGTTTTTTTCATTGCAGAATCTTAGTTGACCTTTTCCTCTGGCCTGAATGATTTGGATGTGTGACGATCCTGCATTCCGACAAAAACCCTAAGTATCATTCGTGTCAGGAAGGATTATGCTTCTTGAAACACGGCAATCTTTCTGAATTTACAGCAATGGCAGACACTGTCATCTATTCAACGCCATCTTCCTACCCCTTCTTTTCTAGTAGACCCCACTTGCCATGATAACAATTGAGGGGGCGCCTGGGTGGCTCAGTTGGTTAAGTGGCTAACTCTTGATTTTGGCTCAGGCCGTGATCTCACGGTTTGTGAGGTGGAGCGGCTCCTGGCTGACAGCGCAGAGCCTGCTTGGGATTCTCTCTCTCTTCCTCTCTCTGCCCCTCTTCCCCTCATGTGCACGTGCACCCTCTCTCTCCTCTCTCTCTCTCTCTCTCTCTCTCTCTCAAAATAAATAAATAAATAAAACGTAAAAGAATACTTGGAAAATTTAGATAGGCATCCAGTTTTCTAGCCGTATATCGCACCTTCGACTGGCTGCGCGATTCAGTTCTGACCACTTCTAGCTTGGGGCATTCTAGAAAATATTTTTCTTTTTGATAAAAGGAGAGAGGTATGGGAGGAGCATTTTTTTCCCCTGCTACCCCTACTTCTTCTCCTTGATGTAGTTGTGAAAGAATATGATGCTTTAAATTGTGGTCATGAAGGGCACCTGGGTGGTTCAGTCAGTTAAGCATCCGACTTCAGCTCAGGTCATGATCTTGCGGTCTGTGAGTTCGAGCCTTGGGTTGGGCTCTGTGCTGTCAGCTCAGAGTCCGGAGCTGCTTCGGATTCTGTGTCTCCTTCTCTCTCTGCCCCTCCCCCCCCCCCTCATGCTCTGTCTCTCTCTCTCTGTGTCTCAAAAATGAATAAATGTTAAACCAAAAATTAAAAAAAAAAATTGTGGGGGCGCCTGGGTGGCGCAGTCGGTTAAGCGTCCGACTTCAGCCAGGTCACGATCTCACGGTCCGTGAGTTCGAGCCCCGCGTCAGGCTCTGGGCTGATGGCTCAGAGCCTGGAGCCTGTTTCCGATTCTGTGTCTCCCTCTCTCTCTGCCCCTCCCCTGTTCATGCTCTGTCTCTCTCTGTCCCAAAAATAAATAAACGTTGAAAAAAAATTAAAAAAAAAATTGTGACCATGAAATGACAAGTCTGAGGATCAAAGTCACCACCAGAGGATTGACTAGATGACAGGGCAGAAACATCTTGATGCTGTGATTTTTGTCATCGAGCCACTGTTACAACCCTGGGACCTCTTGGTTTGCTGTGGAAGCCACTTTCAGACAGATAGTCCATTATAGGCCAAAGCCTTCTAATTAAATACAAACAGTGGAAGAGTGGTCATGTGTTTCAGTAGGGCACAGAACCCTGAAGAAACACATGGCCTGTGGCCTCTGGTCATCTTGAGTCTCTGACATTCATAGATGTACTTAGGCATATTCCTCCTGGAAAAAGGAGACAACCAGCATCTGTTTGATTGCGGTGTGAGAATCCACCGGCTGATGCCGGCACAGCCCAAGGCCATGAACACTCTCATCCTCACCATCACCGAGAAAGCAGCAATCGTCAATGTTACCATTCAACATGAGAAAGAAAAAGAGGAACTCTACACCACACTTTGTGCGATGTTTCTTTACCTTCCTTTCTTATTTCCCGCAAACTTACCTCTTCTTTGTTTCTTACTTTGGCTTCAGAGAACCTCTTTTATTTTTTTCTATTTTGTTAATTCGGATGTTACTTACTTTTTCAATATGGCAAAGCAATAAAAGGAAGCTGGCTAACTGGCTTAGAACAATGCCAAAAACTTATGTATGGAATGTTAGGACATGCTCTATTGAATAAGCAGAAATTTAGTTAATCTTCAAAGGAATCCAACCCTCTCCTCTCCCCACCACCATCACTGCCCAAATTTCTCACCCTCTAGCCCTACTAAATAAGTGACTTCCCAGATTGGCCTATCTTCCATTCTTCATATCCTAAACTAAAATCCCAAACTACTATTATTGAAAATGGTACAGCTCAAAGACCTAGGAGAAATTTCGCTCTCGGGGCATATTCACTTTTATTTTTATTTTATTTTATTTTATTTTATTTTCAATTTATGAAATTTATTGTCAGATTGGTTTCCATACAACACCCAGTGCTCATCCCCAAAGGTGCCCTCCTCAATACCCATCACCCACCCTCCCCTCCCTCCCACCCCCCATCAACCCTCAGTTTGTTCTCAGTTTTACACTTGTAAAATTTATTTATTTCAGATGGTCCTGTCCTGATTTCCCTTCTTATGAGTTTGATTTTCATTATACACGAGCAGGGAACTATGACGTGTGCCGTGTTTTGTAATTTAGTTAATTTGAAGATATGCACTTTTTTTCTTTTATCTGCCAGATTTTTTATTAACAGTAATACCATCCTGAGCTCAAAGCATGGAATCAGAGCTGATTAGCAACCAAGGCATGATTAGCTCAAAGCATGGAATCAGAGCTGATTAGCAACCAAGGTCAGTACTGAGAGTAATGCATAGGAAATTCAGTGTCCTAGAGGACAAAAAATTTAGTGCTCACACCTTGCAGGTGTTGATTTACCAAACATCACCTTTCTTCCATATTATACAGGCATGGCCAGACATAGCCCGCCATCAAAGTGTTGAGAAAGCTTCTTGGCTCCCGTCGAACAAGAAGAACAATCCTTGGAAGTTCAACTGTGAAGCTGCCATTAGCTGGTTGGCTGAGAAGTCTAATTATGACTTACCATACCTTACCTATAAAGATTACAAGTCAGGAAGCTTTCTCATCTGTTTCCTCTGCTGCAGTGGTAACAATGCAACCTTTCCTCACAATTTTGCACGAAGGACTGATTATTAAAAGTAATTCTAAAAACATGCTGGGGACGCCTGGATGGCTCATTCGGTTCAGCATCTGACTCTTAATTTTGCCTCAGGTCATGATCCCAGGGTCGTGGGACTGAGTCCACACTAAGTGTGCAGATTGCTTAAGGTTCTCTCTCTCTCACTCTCTCTCTCTCTCTGCCCCTCTTCCTTTCTCTCTCTCTCTCTCTGTGTATATATATATATACATATATATAATATAAATTTAAATTTATGTATATATAAATATTAAAATATAAATTTACATATATATATAATTATTTATATACATTATATATATACATGTGTGTGTGTGTATATATATATATATATATATATACACACATATATAATTTGCCAATTTGTCCCAATTGTGATTAAGGAATTGCAAATTGAAACAATAATCAGATACCAGGAACTTTCTTACTCATTGCAGGGGGAAATACAAAACAATACAATCACTTTGGAAGACAGTTTGATGGTTTCTTACTAAACGAACTAAACATCCTCTTACTATACCATCCAGCAACCGTGCTCCTGGGCATTTACCCAGAGGAGTTGAAAACTTACGTCCGCACAAAACCTGCACATGGATGTTTATAGCAACTTTATTTAGGACCGCCAAAACTTCGATACAATCAAGATGTCCTTTGGTAGGTGAATGGATACAGAAACCGTGGTATTATCCACACAATGGAATATTAGTCAACATTAAAAAGAAATGAACTATCAAGTCACAAAAACACATGGAGGAGCATTAAAGGCATACTGATAAGTGAACGAAGCCAATCTGAAAAGGCTACACATTGTATGATTCCATCTACATGACATTCTGAGGGAAGCAATGTTGCCAGGGGTCTGGGGGAGGAGAGGAGAGATTCATAAGCAGAACACAGGGGGTTTTGAAGGAAATGAAACTATTCTGCATGATGCTATTAACGATGGATACATGTTGTTATACATTTGTCAAAACTCATAGAATGTAACCAATGTACATCCCAAGAGTGATCCATGATGTTAACTATGGACTTTGGTTGGGAGCGTGGGATGCTGATGGTGGCGGAGGCTGTATGTGCGTGAGGGTGAGGGAGGGGAGAAGAGTTATGATGAAACTGTGTAGTTTCCACTCAGTTTTGCTATGAACTGAAAATTGCCCTAAAATATAGCCTATTGATCTAAAAGAAATAAATCAAAAATCTAAACAAATCACAACCAGGCAGAAAGTAAGTATAATCACATAATCGTATATAAATTAATAAAAATAATTGTTACCTGAATGCTTTAGGACTAGGTTTAGCTATGTGTAACAAGAACAACAGCAACAATAAAATGGTCACTTAGAAAAAATACACTATTTCTCTGTCATGTAAAATAAGTATAGAAGTCATCGGTCCTTGGCTAGAATGGTGATACCTCCATAGAGACTTTGTAGATCTGAGGCTGTCACTTTAGCACTTAACTACTGCCCCATGGTCTGGTATGATTTCCAGAGCGCCAGCCATTACATCTGTGTTCCAAGAAGCAGAGACTGAGGAAAGGGAGAATAATGGCACGCGTCCTCACTTTCATAGAGACATATTGGAAGCTCCGTATTATAATTCTGTTTCTATCTCGTTGGTCAGGACTTTGACAAATAGCCACACCTGCCTATCGAGGAATCTGGCAAACTTAGCTATTCGATTTATATTAAATTTTAAAAAATAGAAAGAGAAGAGCTAGCTAAAAATCAGGGCTCTGTTTCTACATAAAAAGAGGGGAGGGGCGCCTCAGTGGCGCAGTCGGTTAAGCATCCGACTTCAGCCAGGTCACGATCTCGCGGTCCGTGAGTTCGAGCCCCGCGTCGGGCTCTGGGCTGATGGCTCAGAGCCTGGAGCCTGTTTCCGATTCTGTGTCTCCCTCTCTCTCTGCCCCTCCCCGGTTCATGCTCTGTCTCTCTCTGTCCCAAAAATAAATAAACGTTGAAAAAAAAAATTAAAAAATTTAAAAAAGGGGAGAATATTAAGGTAGACAGCTGGCAGTCTGACACATTGAGCAACAGTTGCTATGTTTAAAATACAGTGCCGGATACAAAGGATACAAGGACATTAGATCAATAGTGGAAATAAACACGTAAGCACACAGACATTATATAGGGCGGCGATTTGTCAATGCTAAGACACTTTTAGAAGAGGACATGAATATGCCCAGCTGGGGTGATCAGAGAAGGCCTTCTGGAGGTAAGGATATTTTACAAGGACCTAGAGGAATAGAGAGAAGTTGGGTAGTAAGAGGTGGGATGGAGGACAAATTGGTATGCGAATGGCATGAGAGAAGGCACATTGTTGTTTGATAATGAGGGCTATGCCTGTCATTGACACATAATTATGTTCTGCACAGGCACAGAAACTTCCGAGGCAAGGAGAGACTGATGTCTGTAGTCGGAGTACCTACCCTAATGACATCAGTGTCTCTCTTCATAGTCTGTCCATCATCTGCATGGGATGGGGAGCGAGGGAGTGTCCCATTCAACAACACACAGTTTGAGTATCTCAGGCAAGGGGACTTTTTTTTCCCCTTTTTCTATTTATGATAAAACACCCAAATATATATCCAAGTGGGATTACCAGTCTGGGTTGGATCCAAGAGACTTTGGTTACCAGAACTATTTCTCATCATAAATCCCCCAACAAGTTGAATTTTTCACTTCCTCCCCTAATCTGCCATGGAGCACAGCCGAGTTGCTCGAAGTCATCTACTTTTTGGCAGTGGCCACAATTCCGAGATGATGGAGTGATTCTTTTCCATATACATCATTATTATTTCTAGTATAAATATTTATCAAGCACTCACTGTGCAATAGAGAACAGCTCCTGCTTGGTGGTCTTCCCAGATGAACAAAATAAACAGGAGTAGAGGCCAAGAGAAGCGGTGGAAACAGAACATCAGCTGGTGGGAAACAATAGGAGTCGACTCTCCACCCCACTCCCTCTTATTCCTGTTGGACACTCTTTGGACTCGACTGCCATATTGCAGATATGTAAATTATGTGTGTTGTTATTTGCTTGACCTATGCGTATACAGGGCTTGCCACATGCGATGCATTGTTCCAAGCTCTTTACAAACATTAGCTCTTTTATTCCTCATAGGAGTCCTTGGAAATAGGCCCTCTTTATCATCCCATTTACAGATAAGGAAACTGAGGCATGGAGGAATTCATCCGAGGTCTCCAAGTGGTAAGGCTCCAGAGCAATACTGTCCAACAGAACTTTCTCTCATCTGCGTTGTACATCTGCGTTGTCCAACAGGATAGCCACTGACGCCCTGTGGCTACTGAGCACTTGAAATGTGGCTCATGCGACTGAGGAACCAAATTTTTTTTATTTTAAGTTTTAATTTATTTAATTTTAATTGGTTGAAACAGAAGTAGCCACATATGTCTACCTAGTGCTTCCTGTCATTGGCCCAGCAGCTGAAGTCCATTCTCTGTACTTCTGTGCTATGGTTCTTTTCTTTCTCTCTCCTTTTTGAACAGAAAACTAAGAACCTAGGGGGATTCTTCTGCAAAACAGAGCTCCTGCCTGGTGCCTTTGCTGTCTAATTATGATAAACAATGTGAGATGTGAGTTTATGGGAGAAGAATGAGCTAATGACTCAGCTGGTGTCATCCCCCATTTATTCCCCGGCTGTTAAGGAGGACTACAATAAAGCTCTATTTCCATCGAAAAGTTCTCACAATTTGTAGCAGATGAGAAGGTCAAAGAGGAGAGAGTGGAGGCTGGTTAGGTCATGCATATTTGGTAGCGAAGCAGCATTTTCAGAAGTAAAAGGCAACATTATAGTATGTGGTGCCTGTTCAGAAAGGTACAGAGCAGAATGATGTCATGTGCTCTCCTACCGTCAACGCTCACATTCCCATTTTCTCTTTCCCTCCCTATCCGTGTGCACCTGTATTCCACTCTCCTTTCAAGGCTGAGCTCCAAGGCCACCTCCTCCTTGAAGACTGCTCTCATCTCTCCATCTGAAAGCAATCTCCATAACATGCTGTGTCTTTCTTTCGATACTTGATCGGTTCTCTACTCTGTCATCGCTATGTAAGCACGAGCCCTCACTTTCCCAATGCACTCTCAACTCTTTAAGGTCTGATTTATCTTCGCATGGATTCTCCACACAACCTTGCACGGTTCCTTGCGCACATTCCAGAGATTATTTTCGCTTTCGTCTCTGTTTCCCTATGGGAGGCTCTAGCATGTGCTTTTATTACAGCATCGACTCCCATGTATTGAAAACATTCGATAATAGTCCCTTCCCCAACGAGATTACTAACCCTTTCAGAATAGCACGTATCTCAAAACAGAGGCTCAATAAACAGCAAACAACTGTTTGTTGATGGAAAGGTCATCTAATTTCTCTGTCTTGTGTTAAAAGCAAAACGGAACCCTCTTCCAACGGAGCTGTTCTACACTTGGTGTTTAAGCATTCAGTGATATCAAACTAATGTTACCATTTTGTAATAGCCCTGCTGTGGGGAGGAACCACTTGCCATAGACAATGAGTACATTCTCTTGCTTACCTGTGCTCAAGGAACACAGGTCATTCAAAAAAGATTTGGATTTTAGTGAACTGCACAGAGCCCAGTGTAGAAAAGCGGTGTGAAAGAATGGCAATTAAGCAAGATATTGGAATTTTCTACAAGCTAAGAGAATACTTGTGAAAACTTAAGAAGTGCACGTGAAGGATGTTATGACATCAGGCAAAGTGGAGGGAGGAGCAGAGAGAGGCTGAGATAGACCAAGGTCGCTTTTAACAGCCTTCGATTTAGTTTAATTGATCAAACATGTACACACAGAAGGAAGAAAAAGAATGAGGAGATGGTAAAATTGACAAACATAAAATACTGTAACAGAAATTGTGTTGCCTTGAGTAGGAGTGGAAAAGTTTCTTATCCTAGGAAATAGTCATTTAAGTGGAAAGATGGTTTTTCATGTCTTTTTATGGCTTGTTGTAAATGATTAATTAAATACTCTGAGTGTTTCATTAAAAGTGTGCATTCCTTCCAAATTAAAGTGTGTAGAGACTTGTTATAAATAAATTCATTGGGCGAATGAAAGGAGCATTTACTTCTAAATGAACATTACTGGCAAATTTCATTCTTGACATTGATTAAATAGACTGAATTTATTTTAATGTGCAATATGAACAAATTACAAGGCTAATTGGTTTTCTCCCTTCGTGCTTTTGCATTATTTTATGCATTTATAAGTGATCCAAAAATTTTAAGAATTTGCTATGTTCAAAAAAAAAAAAAACACCCCACATTGCTGTTGAAAATAAAAGAATGGATAAGACATGCTTTCTGCTTCACTCATTTTCCACCTCCACACTTCACGGGACAGTTTTAAGTGCCTACTGTGTGCAAAGCATTTAACTGGATGCTGCAGACAATAGAAAGAAAAATAAGACTTATTTCTGCCCTCTAGAAGCTCAAAATGTCATAGGAAAGACATATGCATAAAATAGCCTTAATATAAGACAGACTCAGGTAAGTAAGTGCTAGAATAATAAAGGTACAAAGTGCTTGGGGAGTAGAAAAAATGGGGGGGATTAAGTCTGATGGGGAGGGGATCAAGAAAGGCTTCTTGGAGGAGGAAGGATTTGAGCTTGGCCTTGAGAGATGGCTGGGAATTTAACAAGAGGCTCAGAAGGAGAAGAGGACAGAGAGGGTTTGTGTGGTCTGGGTTGCTGGGTTGTTCTATAGAGAGGTTTCAGTGTTTCTCTGGACAATTTTGAACTGTCATGTGGAAAAGGCGTGTGACACAGAAAATACACAGATCAACTAAGAACTGGTCTGCAAATGCGGCTTTGTGACTTCAGAGAGTGAAGCCATGTCAGGCTGCAGTGTGGGCTACAGAAGTGACAGGTATAATTAGACATTGAGCAGGTCCGCAGCTTTTTGATTAATAAGTTCGTTCTTCCTATGCATTGACTCATGGGCCTAAAAGGAACCTCAGGAAGTTACTTAGGTCGCCCTTGACTGTGATGTTTTCCTATGCGGTTCTTTTACCCTTGGCCCCATAATATGAGCTCTTCAAAAGCTGAGACCGCATCCTTCGAGTTCTGCATGAGGACCAGTACAATACAATACAGTGATGGCATCTGTAGAAAAAAGCCTGGTGACAGGACTCTTTTGTGGGTATATCAGTGACACGGGGAGCAAATAGAGGCAGGGATTTGTGGCTCTTTCAGCACTGTCTTTCCAGTCTGTCCCCGTCGTGTGATGTTTCCCGCTTGAGGTGAAAGCTGACCCTTGAAGGGATTCATACTGGTTTCCTACCATCTTGCCTTAAGAAAGCTCATCCCTATCTAGCTACTAATTAGAAGCCTAAAGTTATGGAATGTTTGATCTGGAGGAGCCATTAGGAATCATCTAGCCCCTTCCTTCTTCATTTTACCGTGGATTACAGTGGAAGAAAGAGAATCTTGGGGAGAAGTGAATTGCCTAAGGTCCCACAATGAACGATTGGTTTACCTGAGTCAGCACTAGAACACAAGGCTCTCAGTGCCCTAATCTTCAGATCAGTTTCTTTCTCTTGCACCAGACTGGCTTCCTTATGTGCAGCAATGGATGAGACAGAAGAGAAAGCGAGCGTGTGTGTGTGTGTGTGTGTGTGTGCATGTGCGTACGTGAATATTTCCAAGAGCTCGGCTCAGAGCATTCAGCCCCATCATATAAAATAATGTATGCTAAGCTAAATAAGTAAAATGCATTGGTTCAAAATCCTCCCCCTTGCAAAAACATTAGAATCCTGGGAATTTCTTGAGATGCAAGAAAGCTCAGCCCCCAGGACTTGCAGTGTAAACACTGTGGCTAATTTGTTGAAGTGAGATGCCATTGATGATTCTCCCTGCCTTGAGAGATGACAGAGCTCCCTGACGGAACAAAGCAGATTGCTGGGTGAAGGCAGACTGCGAAAAGTGATCAGGAAAAGACAAGACATTTTACTGAGACAGATAATCCTTCTTGAAGAGGAGTTGGGGGGGGGGGGTGGAAAGACAACTAAAAAGGAATTCCCCCTTAAAGTCTGCCTTTCAAAGAGCAACCATTTCTACAGCTCTGCCTCTGCCCCCAGCATGTTGGACTTAAGCTGGGGTGAAGCTTGGCAAAGCTAAAAGCAGTTCTAAAAACAGGGGCGGAGCATACTTCAGAAGCACCCCCACACTTGACCTGTTGGCTCTATCAAAGTTAGACAAGAACAATATTCAATGTGTTTACTTTCTAGCCACTCGTCATTTTTAAAAAAGTTTATTCTTAGGGGCACCTGGGTGGCTCAGGTCATGATCTCACGGTCTGTGGGTTCGAGCCCCACGTCGGGCTGTGCCGATAGCTCAGAGCCTGGAGCCTGCTTTGGATGCTGTGTCTCCCTCTCTCTCTCTGCCCCTCCCCAGCTCGTGTTCTCCTCTCTCTCTCTCTCTCTCTCTCTGTTTCTCAAAGATGAATAAATGTTTTTTTAAAAAGTTTATTCTTATATACAAAAATGATACTCTGCTTCTCCACTGATTTTCTTATCGGAAAAAGATGCCCACAAGCCTTTCTGCAGGATACTCTGCCTTACCTGAGAGAGTTTTGTCCTTTTGACGTGGTTTGGTTTGAGGCTGTCCTTTTTCTTTCCATTTGCTTTTTAAATTCCGTTAATAATGGCAGACTAATTCAATTACACGGAGTATCTTTTTTATTCTGTAAAAAAATGCTTCATTGTTTCCATCCATTAGGACTTTACTTCTACTGCCACGTAATAACTTTTTCCTGCTTCTCCATAAAATGGTTAACCTGATGTTGGAACAGAAAGCTACCTTAGCAACCATCAACTTCATTGCCCTGCTTGTCTGGATGCAGGAGTCCCCAGGGATCACTGGACTGCCCAAGGCTCACTCAGGGAAGGAGCGGACAAAGTCTGGCTGGCACTCATCTTTGTTTCTGCTCTTGTGCTCTTTACTGCAAGTCATTTTGCCTTCATTAGAGCAGCCCCTTAAATCATATTTCCCGTAGGAAATATGCCTCACTTTGGTTTTTTTCAGCGTGCCCACCTTCAAAGAAGTTTCAGAAAAACCACAAAACGGGGGAGCCTGGGTAGCTCAGTGGGTTAAAACGTCCCACTTTGGCCCAGGTCATGATCTCACGGTTCATGAGTTCAAGCCCCAAATCGGGCTCACCGCTATCAGCACAGAGCCCGCTTTGGACCCTCTCTCAAAAATAAATAAACATTTTTTAAAACCCCACAAAATGCCTTCTAATTCTGATTTTAATGAAAAGTGGAATTTTCTTTCCTTTTTATTTATTTATTTTTTATCATTTTTTTAAATGTTTATTTACTTTTGAGACAGAGACAGAGCACAAGCAAGGGAGGGGCAGAGAGAGGGAGACACAGAATCCAAAACAGGCTCCAGGCTCTGAGCCGTCAGCCCAGAGCCCGACACGGGCCTCGAACTCACGGACCGCGAGATCATGACCTGAGCCGAAGTCAGACACTCAACCGACTGAGCCACCCAGGCGCCCATTCCATTTTAAATTACAGTGAGGAGAACCACTATTTTTTTACTCAAAAATTTTTGTGGGGCGCCTGGGTGGCGCAGTCGGTTAAGCGTCTGACTTCAGCCAGGTCATGATCTCGCGGTCCGTGAGTTCGAGCCCCGCGTCAGGCTCTGGGCTGATGGCTCGGAGCCTGGAGCCTGTTTCGGATTCTGTGTCTCCCTCTCTCTCTGCCCCTCCCCCGTTCATGCTCTGTCTCTCTCTGTCCCCCAAAAATAAATTAAAAAACGTTGAAAAAAATTTTTGTAAATTTATTAAGTAATAATAATAATAAACACAGGGCTTGAACTCACCACCCAGAGACCAAGACCTGAGCTGAGATCAAGAGTTGGAAGTTTAACTGGCTGAGCCATCAAGGTGCCCTGAGAGCCACTATTTTTAGGATCATTATGTTTGTTTTTAATGCACTAGTCCTGGGTAACAAACACTCCCTCAATCTCAGCGGCTTATAGCAACAAACGTGAACTTCTTGTTCATGGGTCTGTGGACTGGCAGGAGGCTCAACTACAGGTTGTGGGTTGAGTTCAGGTTTGCTCTACTTTCTCTAATCCTGGGACCAGAGGCTGCCTGGGACTTGTTCATCTCGTGGCAGATGGTGAAAGCCCAGGACAAGCCAGACCACGCAAGCACAGAGAAAGTCTCTGCTCAGCACATCTCCTTTGCATTGGCCAAAGCAAGTCACGTGGCAAAGCCCCAAGTCCGAGATGCAAGTCGGGCTGGCTCCTCTAGGGGGCGCGGCAGAGTCACATGGGGAGAGGTGTGGGTGCAGAGAGCTCTTCTGGGGTGGGAGTGGAAGGCTCAGGTGAGCCTTCCAATCTAGCAGTGGGACAATTTAAAAGAGGAAGGATTTGTCTCTAGAATCAGAAATTACTGAGTTCTCCAGGATTTCTGGAGTAAGATCAAACCTTATTTAAAATGTAATTTTCGGGGCGCCTGGGTGGCGCAGTCAGTTAAGCGTCCGACTTCAGCCAGGTCACGATCTCGCGGTCCGTGAGTTCGAGCCCCGCGTCAGGCTCTGGGCTGATGGCTCAGAGCCTGGAGCCTGTTTCCGATTCTGTGTCTCCCTCTCTCTCTGCCCCTCCCCCGTTCATGCTCTGTCTCTCTCTGTCCCAAAAATAAATAAAAATGTTGAAAAAATAAATAAATAAATAAAATGTAATTTTCTGGGGCGCCTGGGTGGCTCAGTCGGTTAGGTGGCCGACTTCGGCTCAGGTCATGATCTTGCGGTCCGTGAGTTCTAGCCCCGCGTCGGGCTCTGTGCTGACAGCTCAGAGCCTGGAGCCTGCTTCATATTCTGTGTCTCCCTCTCTCTGACCCTCCCCTGTTCATGCTCTGTCTCTCCCTGTCTCAAAAATAAATAAACGTTAAAAAAAAATGTAATTTTCTAGGGGCGCCTGGGTGGCCCAGGCGGTTAAGTGTTGGACTCTTCATTTTGGCTCCGGTTATGACCTCACGGTTTGTGAGTTTCAGCCCCACATCAGGCTCTGCGCTGTCAGCGTGGAGCCTGCTTGGCATTCTGTGTCTCCCCTCTCTCTCTCTGCCTCTCTCCCACTCATGCACAATAATGAACTAATTAATTAATTAATTAAAAACTTTAAAAAATAAATAAAATGTGATTTTCTACAAAAAGAAGTAGTTTTCTAGATGCCTTTATTTTTCCTATATTATTGAGCGCAGATTGATGATCTAGATACTCAATACCTATCTGGGGAGTTAAAAAAAAATGCTGCGTCCACCTACGGAATTGCTTCTTTAGTTCATTCATGTATTCATTCAGTTAAGGAATATTTATTTAGTGCCACCATGAGCCAGCTACTATTTGTAAGTGGGTAGGATATATGAGTGTTCTTATGAATAAGAATATACATATTCCTTATGGAGCTTGTGTTCAAGCAAGGAGAGACAGTTTATTTATTTTTCTTTTTTTTTTTTAACATTTATTTTTGAGAGAGAGAGAGAGAGAGAGACAGAGCGTAAGTGGGGGAGAGGCAGAGAGAAAGAGAGAGGGAGGGAGACATAGAATCCGAATCAGGCTGCGTGCTCTGAGCTGTCAGCATAGAGCCCAATGCGGCGATCCAACTCATGAACCTCAAGACCATGACCTGAGCCAAAGGCGGACACTTAACTGACTGAACCACCCAGGTGTCCCTAGATAACAATTTAAAATAAAATACAAATAATGAGTAAAGCTTGTAATAAGTTAGCATCAGATAGGTGCTTTCAACAAAGACCATGCTAAAAGCATTAGGACTAAGGGTAGAGAGTACAGTCCATAATTTTTCTAGGGGTAAGTCTTACGACAAGGGTGACATTCGACTTGAAGGAGGTAAAGAGCTTCTCACTCTGTTCTCCCTACAGCCAGAATCCCATAGTGGGTCCTCAGAGATGATTCTGAGTGTGAGTGTTCGGGGGTGGTGGCGTTTGAGGGGACACTATGAGTGGAGGGCTTTGGATAAGCCCCCACCTCCACCCGGCAACAACCAGAGCTCTCCCAATTTTAAAGTCAGATTTAACATCGGATTACTTTTGAGGGCTAGCTTGCCATTGAAAACAATAATAATAAATGTTTTAAAACACTGTGTTAGACTGTAAACTCATCAACGTCACGTATCTGGATGAAGTGAGTAAGAACCTTGAGAAGTTTGTGAATGAAAAATATTAATGATCGTCAAACTTTGTAATAGTCAAGGGCCCTTTCTTGTCTCTTACTGTATTTTCCCCTTGGATGTTTCATCCAGCCCCATGGCTTTAAATACCAGCCATATCCGAATGCCTCAACTTTAGATCAGCTCTGACTCCTTCACTAGGCTCTGGACAGTTCCACTTGGGCACCTCTGATGGACGGTGCCACACTGAACAGGACCAAAACGACACCCTTGACGTCCACCTCCCGCCGCTTGAACGTGGGGCTGCCTCTTCTCTTGTCCTCATCTCGGCAAATGTACCATCACTCCTCTGTTTCTGGCACCGGCAGCTCTGCGCCCACGTATGTCTTGTGTCCTCCCACTTGTCCCCATCTGTGCTCGTGCCCGAGTCCCATTAGCTCTTGTAACAATTATGGTTATGGCCTCCCAGCTGATATCCCTGCTCTACAACTGACTATCCACACTGTAGTCAGTTATCTTTTTCAAATCAGTAAGTCGTATCGTGCCACCCCCCTGTGATGTTTTGCATGGCAATGAGGATAAAACACAAACTTTGCACCATAGTCTACAAACCCCAGTAGGATCTGTCTCCTGCATATGTCCCTGACCTTTTGTACTTCTTTCTTCCATACATACATGCTCATCCCCACATCAGGGCTTTTGCACCTGTTTTATGTGCCCGGATAGCTCTGCCTCCCCCCCCCCATATTTTCAAGTCCCACAAAGGATCCTCCTCCTAGCTCAAATGTGTGCCCCTTGGGGAAACCCTCCCAAACCACCCAGTCATTCTCTATCGCCTAGGCCTTCGTTATACTTATCACTCTGCCCAATTATATTGCTCATTTATTTGTTGACTTGATTGCTTTCCGCCACTAGAATGAAAGCCGCACTGCGGCAGAGATTTTGCTGATTCACCCCAAGCACCTAGAACGGTGTCCAACATACAGTAGGTGTTTGAAAAGTATTGACCAAATAAACCATGACTGATTCCGTGCCTTTTCAGAGATGAGTGTTGCTAGGAAGAAATTGGAGAAGGCACCAGAGCACAGAGCGTTGTGGAAGTGACGGTGTGGGAACAGAGATTTGTGGCTTTGCTGGCCAGCGGTGAGGTGAAACGGACGTTAGGAAAACTGGTTTTTCCTGCTCTACAGTTATAACTGGGTCTGGCCCCAGATTTTGGTCTTCTTCACATCTCAGATCTACTTCACCTGTCTGTAGCTCCCAGGTTCTTTGCAAGTTACTAGCATCCACCCTGGAATAAAGAAAAAGAGGGAAAAAAAAGAAAGTAAGTAACTAATTGGAAGATGAAGGAGCCACTCCTAAACTAGAAGCGAAAATAGCAAAACCAGGTCTTAGCGTAGGAACAGCTTTGAGGATCTGAGGCCATAATTGGACGTTTCTTCAGGACACTGAGGTTGAGACAAACGGATTGCAACACTTTTCATTTTTTGGCACTTTGTTCAGGTTTTGCTTTCTAGGGTCAGAGTGTCTGACCGAGCTTGAGTCCAGGCGCACTGCTGGGTGCAGACAAGGGGTGAGCCCCGCCATCCTGAACCCCGTGGACTGTTTTCAGAATAACAAGGGTGGATCCTGGACAGGCAAATACAACAGCTGTCCACTCCATTCTGTGAAAATACCATAGGGTGAGGTGTTTCATTTTAGAGGGTTATAATCTAGTTTGCAAGGAAATAAAACAGGAGGTCACTTATCTCAATGAAGGAAACGTATTATTGCTTGGAAAATAAGGAATCCTTCCTGTTGACCTACAAGAAACGAGCAGAGACGTATTCCTGGACATGCGTCGTCTCTCCCGAGGCCCATTTGAAGATCAGTGTCTCTCATCTGTGAGCTGGAACAGAGCCTCTCCGATCTCCACCAGGGCATCGCAGCTTCCTGACCACAGGGTTTACTCTGTTCTCCCCCTGTCCAGATTTCAAAGCAACTTGGGCAACAAATGAAAGTCTTAAATAAATAACTCGAACCATAGCTTTGGCTAATTCCCAATGGGTTCTTCTGGTTCCTACAAGTATAAATGCAGGTATGCTTGTGAGTGCACGCGCAGATGCGTGTGTTAGGGGAGAGAAAGAAAGAGGATGGGGAAAAGGAAGGAGAAGAAAACTGAGGGATGAAGTCTCAACAAGGGAAAAGCAAAGAAGATGCCCCTGTAGTGAAACATTTTATTCCGCCCCACCCCCAAAGTTCATGGAATTTTGCCTAGTTAGAGCTAGGAGATTTTGAATCGTACGTGAAGGTTGGCCACATAAATATTCAAATTTTATGCCAATAGGTAGATAATATAATGATTCGTGTACTTATTTCTTCACCAAACTTTGCTGTGCCCTCACTTGCAACTAGGCAAAAGTGAATGGTTTAGATGTGTTTTCCTGCTCTCATGATGCCGCCAGGGTAATAATAACGGTGGTCACGAAGCAGGTGGAAATGCCGGAGACTTGGAAGTGTTATTCCTTGAGGTGGTGGTGAGGGGGAGAGAGTGTCGAGGCTGTCATGGGCTCCTGTCAGGGAAAAAGAACACGAGGTCTTCAGAAAGAAACCGGGCTTCAGGCGAGGGGATTCCAAACTTGCTGGCGGACATAGAACTTGACCTCAGAATATGAAAGGTTCTCAGCCAAGAGCCAGGGGAGCTAGCGGGTCCACAAGAATGCCGCTGAGAACAAGTGAGGAGAGTGGAGAGGAGCTCAGATCAAAACCAAAGCCAAGGCCGGTCGCGGACAGGAAGGAAATCTTTCTGCTGGACTCTGGAGCTCAGTGGGAAGGCACACAAGCGAAGGCACACTGGAGCTCAGTGGGAAGGCACACAAGCTTTTGTGGAACCCAAAGCAGAGACAATTTTGAGGACCCTCCCGAAGAAGAACGAAAAATCTGTAAATAGAAAAAAAGGTTTGAAAGCGAATTTCGGCTATCACCACGCGTGACAGGTTTTGCCAAGTTGACAAATACCTCAGGCTTCACCACACCCCAGAAAATATAATAGGGTTTCTGATGCGCTTTTATATTTGTTTTCCACATTTTTAGTCTCTGGTTGCCGTTTTATTTTTGGTTATTCATTTCTTTATACGTAAGTTACATTGTGGGGTAATACTCTAAAGAGTGAGCAGAAAAATAATTCAGTCTTTCTGCTATAATGGATGAGTAGTTGTGGTTTTTTTGGTGGGGAGGGCACAGTTTTGACTAGATGCCAACCTAGTCAACCTTTGGATTACAGTCTTATCCATCTAAAGATTGGAAGAGCGGCGCCTGGGTGGCTCAGTCGGTTGGGCGTCTGACTTCGGCTCAGGTCATGATCTCACGGTCCGTGAGTTCGAGCCCGCATCGGGCTCTGTGCCGGCAGCTCAGAGCCTGGAGCCTGTTTCCGATTCTGTGTCTCCCTCTCTCTCTGCCCCTCCCCTGTTCACGCTCTGTCTCTCTCTGTCTCAAAAATGAATAAACGTTAAAAAAAAAAATTAAAAAAAAAAAAAAAGATTGGAAGACCTGTTCGTGGGTTAGCGTCCAGCTCTGTGTGTTTCACCCTTCGTTCCTCCTCCAGATCCCCACCTGCCCCTGGCGCCCATATGACCTGGGTTAGGGCATCTTCTTACCATGATACGCTATTGTGTCAGCAAAGCAATACTCCCAGGAGTATCGTGGGAAACCACTCCAACCCTGAGAAGACAAGAAATTACTCACCTCCACACACGAGTGTCTGCGAGCCACAAAAACATGTCCTACGAAATCCAAATTACATTCAGTTTTCCCTTAGCTGGATGCCAAAAATGCCTGCGGCCGCTCTAACACCGCTGAAGGTGAGGGCAAGAATGACCGGGTGGAAGCTGATGTAGAAACAAACAGTGGTATTAACCTATTGTAGTTAACTATTGTTCTTTCACAAATTTTGTTATCTGTAGGACCGTGTGGCACGTGGCATGGGCCCAGTCAGGACATGAAAAGATAACCGTGCACCAGGAGGACTTTGAAACTTGTCAGACCCTGGAGTAGGCCTGAGGAGGGCCTGCCTCAGAGTAGGGCCCTAATATGCAAAAAAAAAAAAACAAAACAAAAAAAAACCCGAAAAAACCAACAAACCCAAAATAACACCGCTCAGAAGAACAAAAGGAACTATGATCCAAAGTGTTAAATTCTAGGAAACAGTCTGCTACCTAAAGGGGAAGAGAAATAAGCAAGATTTTTGGAAAGGTTCATAGGGTTTCAGCCAGTCCCCAGATGCACTCCAGGGTCTGCACTTATAAACCCATTCATCTGTACATAGCGTGTCCCTGGGGACCCTGTATTAGTTATCTATTGCTGCATAACAAATTACTCCAAAACTTAGAGATGTGAAACAACAATAAACATGCATCCTCACACAGTTTCTGTGGGTGAAGTATTTGGAAACGCTTAACCGTGTGGTTCTGGCTCAGGGTCTCCTGTCAGGTCGCCGTCATGATGTTGACTGGGATGAATCACTTGAAGGTTTGGCTGAGGCTGGAGGACCCTGTCACTCTCATGCCTGGCAAATTGAGACTGGTTGTTGACAAGCCCGAGTTCCTTACCACCTGGACCTCCCCATTGGTTGTTTATCTTTATGACACGGCAGCCGGGTTTCTCAAGAGTGAGTAATCCAGAAGTAAAGGGAAAGCCTCGATGTCTTTCATGACCTAATCTCAGAAGTGACACTCTGATGAACAGACATCTCTCCAAAGAAGACATCCAGATGGCCAACAGACACATGAAAAGATGCTCAGTATCCCTCATCAGGGAAAATCAGGCAAAACCCACAATGGGACGCCACCTCACACCTGTTATCACGGCTAAAATAGCAAACAAGAAACACCAAGTGTTGTTGAGGAAAGGAGAAAAAGGTAGCCTCATGCGCTGTTGGTGGGAATGCAAACCGGTGCGGCCACTGTGGAAAACAGTAGGGAAGTTCCTCAAAAAGTTAGAGCTAGAACTACTTTGTGATCCAACGATTACACTACTGAGTATTTACCCAAAGAATACAAGAACACTAATCTGAAGGGATATATGCACCCCTATGTTTAGTGCAGCATTCTTTACAATAGCCAAGCTATGGAAGCAGCCCAACTGTCCATCGATAGATGAATAGATAAAGAAGATGTGGTATATATACACAATGGAATATTATTCAGTCATAAAAAAGAATGAAATCTTGCCATTTGCACCAACATGGATCGATCTAGAGGTCGAGAGGGTATAATGCTAAGTAAAGTAAGAAAATCAAAGACAGACACCATATGATGTCACTCCTATGTGGAATTTAAGAAACAAAACATATGAACAAAGGGGGAAAAAAAGCAAGAGAGACAAACCAAAAAGCAGCCTCTTAGCTATAGAGAATAAACTGAGGGTCCCCAGAGGGGGTTGGGGGATGGGTGAAATAGGGAAAGAGGATTAAGAATACCCTCAGGTTGATGAGCACTGAGAGTATATGGAAGTGTTGAATCGCTATATTGTACACCTGAAACTAATATAACACAGTACGTTGTCTACACTGGAATTAAAATGAAAAAAAAAATTGCACACTGACATTTCTGAATGATTCCATTGGTTATACCAAAAGCTTATTACTAAGCTGTCTCCACTGTGGGAGGGGACCACACAAGAGTGTGAATACCAGGAGGTGGGGATCAAGGGATCAAGAGAGCCTTCTTGGGGGCTGGCTTCTGCTGACCCTTCTCACTGTAATATAGGTTAATTTTGTACAGCAGCAGAGCAAAATTTGGAAATACTGTCCTGAAAAAAGTGATAAAAGGCCTAAGATCTCAGGAGTGTGTGTGTGTGTGTGTGTGTGTGCCAAAAGGGAGTGGCGAGATGGGAGTTGGTCTCCAGAGGCAACCGCTGGCAGGATTCTGATTCACAAGCTGCAAAGAAATAAAAAGCATGACTTGGTTTCATGGGTGAGCCTCTTGGACACAGAAAAGGAAACGAATTCTCCAAGGCCACATTGCCAGTCAGATTCAGAGGTGGGGTGACAGCGCAGGTCTCCTGACTAATCCTAATAATAGTGGTAATAATTTAAATGCTAAAGCACTTTCCTCTCCATCAGGTACTGGCCTACGTTTCCTATATACATCACCTCCTATCATATTTGCCATAGTTAAGGGAACCGAGGCACCAGGAAGTGTAGCAAATTGCTCAAGGGCATAGAGCTCCTGGAGGCAGAGTTGGCATTCCAGCCAAAGTTTGTCTGATGTCTAACCCCCACTCTCTTCACCTTCACACCCCGCTCTTTCCAAGCTTTCTATTCTTCGAAGTCTGTCACATTACTCCCTTTCTGTGATCCTTCACCCCATCCTCCCTACCCCAGCTTGTCCCAAAGGAGGAGTCTTCTGTTTGGGGATACCCCAAGGGACCTTGCTTTACCAATTACCGGACATAACTGGGGACACCATGGAAACTTAGGAAGTAAAACTCAGAATTCAAAATTAGAGTCTCAACAGTCCAGAAATGCGACGCCAGCCTGTTTATACTCTCAGGGAGTTGAGCCTTAAATTTTCATGGCATAACTTTTTTTTTTTTAAGTGTATTTATTTATTTTGAGAGGGACAGGGACAGCGTGAGCGGCAGAGCGAGAGGGAGACAGAATCCCAAGCTGACGGTGTGGAGCCTGACGTGGGGCTTCAGCCCGCAAAACCGCGTGATCGTGACCTGAGTTGAAACCGAGAGTTGGATGCTTAACCTACTGAGCCACCCAGGCACCCCCAGAGCACAACTTTAATCCTCACTCAGCCAAGGCCTTCCCAAGCCAACATTAGTGTAGTACTCGCCGTGTGCTAGACATTGTTCTAAGACCTCTAGCTTTGTTTTAATCTTGACAATAGTCTCATGAGATAGGAATGCGGTTAATATCTCCATCTTAATGCAATGTATCCACAAGGTTGCACAGCAAAAGGAGTGGTTGCTCTGGGATTTGAACACAGGAAGTTTGGCTCTTGCTACAATTTGCTACATCTTTGTCTTTTTTTTTTTTTTTTCTTAGCCTGTCCCTGCCTTCCCTGAGCTTGCGTTCCAATGGGATCAGAGACCTTGAACAAAACAGCCAACAGATGTATTTGCGGTTAGTGCGTTAGTAAGTAAGGACACAGCTTTAAAGAACAGTAAATGTTACAGCGGAAGCAAACAGGGTGTTTCCACCGTCCTCGATGATCCCGGCAGGATCCACTCAAACCTGCGGTCAGGGACGTCTACCTCTGACTGTGAGCCTGATACCTAAAGGATGAAAAGCCTAAAAATGAGATAAGAGAGGCACTCTGGTTAAAATGGCAGATATGAGACATTTTTCAACCTTCCCTCTTCTACAGCCCTACTAAGATTGAACATAAAAAGAATGAGTGAGAAAGAAACTCGGAAGGCAAAGCGAATGGGTGAAGAGAGAGAGCACTGTCGTCATAAACAGGGAAAACATTCGGGGGGGATGGGCGAATAGAAGGAGGACTTAGCAAAACCACGAATGCCCCATAGCAAATGCGTGCAGACAGAATGCCGACGCAAAAGGAGCACTGAGCTCCCCAGAAAAGTCTCAGGAATGGAGGGCACCTGACTCGTGGCAGGCGTGGGTGGAGGTATGCGAAGGAAATCCGGAAAACGATTTGAAAGTCAGTATAAAGCTCACTTAGACCCCCTGATTCTGTCCTCCATCCCGGGCATCCAGGCAAGTGCTTCCCTCCTCCTGCCAGGACCCCAGGGGATTTAGACTGCATGGAAAAGTTGAGTGTCTCCATACCCAGCATGCCAGGCCAGGAGGAAGTGTGGGAGGTTCCTGGAAACAAGGGTTTAAGCCCAAGTCTATATACTGGAACCTGCTTTCTAGTCCTCCCAGCCTCCCAGCCCCCTGGGTTTGCGCTATAATCCCGTGGTATCATCTGACTCTTTTATTTATTTTTTTTAAACTTTTTTCAACGTTTTTTATTTATTTTTGGGACAGAGAGAGACAGAGCATGAACGGGGGAGGGGCAGAGAGAGAGGGAGACACAGAATCGGAAACAGGCTCCAGGCTCCGAGCCATCAGCCCAGAGCCCGACGTGGGGCTCGACCTCACGGACCGCGAGATCGTGACCTGGCCGAAGTCGGACGCTTAACCGACTGCGCCACCCAGGCGCCCCTCATCTGACTCTTTTAAATTGTGTGCTTTGATTTCTTTCATAAAAACGATATGCACACATACACATATTCTTTTTTTTTTTTTTTTTTCTAAGAGGAAAGGCATTCCGGATAGAAGGAACAGCGCCGGTGACGGTGCTGACTTGTGCACTTGGGATGGAAAAGAGGTTCCAGTGACTGGCAGAGAGCAGGAGAGAGAGGAGAGAGAGATGGGGCAGAGGAGGGCTGGCCAGATGCTGCAGGACCCGGTGCGCCCATCAGAAGGAGTGTAGGTTTTCTTTGAAATGCAGCCATAAAAGGGTTTTAAGCCATGGGTAACATGATCTTATTTAGGTTTAAAGAGTTACTCTGGTTGTATAAAGAATAGATTGTCACATACTTAGCCGGGGCTTCTCATGAAAAATTATGTATCCCAGTACTTTAGAACGGAAAGGACCTTCAAGATCATTTAGTCCAACCCTTCCTTTTAAAAGATAAGAGAAGTAAGACGCAGGAAATTTATGATTTGCCCAGGGTCACCCAGCTAATAACTGTGAGACTTTAAACCAGGAGTTGGAAGGTGATAGATTATACTTTTAAGAAATTGTTCTCGCTATTTCCTTTGGCCAGAAGTGATGTCTCCCTTTTCTGAACCCTCATCCCACCTTATTTTTCTCTCCTGTGGTACTTCCTCGCTTATTACCTTGATCGTAGTTCTTTGTGTTAGCATCTCGTCTTATCTCCTTTATGAGACTGTAAAGGCAGTCTCTGGAGAGCGGGAAGGATGGCCTCCAGCTAATGTGGCTTTGCACGTGGTAGGTGTTCAGTCAAGGTTTCTGGAAGGGATGGATGGATGCACGGAGGAAACCTCCGTGTGCTGTAAATAACACAGACTGCCTCCCGACTGCATATGCACAAGTAGATTTTGCTCACTCTGATTTACCGGTCTGCATCACCTCCTGGCTATATTTTCATTCATTTTCCTTAATACAAACATATGGGAAAGGGGTCCTTTTTTATCAGATGAAATGAGGTGGCCTAGAAAAATGTCATATTTCTAAGTCAGGCAATTATTCCTCCCCAAATTATCAGCAGGGAGAGCCTCTCCATACTCCCCCCACTGGCTGGGCTTATACATTCTTTCTCAACACGTGGTCCTTCGGGAATTTATTTCTTATCAGAACTCCCCCCCCCCCCCACCTCCCCGCCAAGAGATGGTTGAGACCGCCTACTAAAAAACTAAGAAAGCGTGCAGGGTAAAACAGCGATATCACAAAGAGGAAGCACGTTTTGTTTGAGGTAATAATAATAATTAAAAAAAAAAATGCTGAGCTGTACCCGTGCCCTCTCCAGCAGAGGAGTATATAAACATATGAACGAAAACTAAGGCTGTGCTGTGAATGGTGGAGAAAGCCCCAAAGAAAGACTTGGGGGCCTTGGATTATGTCCCTGCCTTCAATTCCGACTTGTTGAGTGGCTCTGGCAATTCAGGGATCTCTTCCCTCTCTGTCTCTCCCTCTTGGGTTCTTCATCCATAAAAGAGAGTTGAAAATATTCGCAACAACCGGTCCTGGGTCCAGTGTCTGCTACAACCGAACGACCCATCAGCCCTGTCAATAAAACCGGTCAGACTGGCTGGAGGCGAGGGGGAGGGTCACTGTCACATTTTTGGACTCACGGCCTCGGCATCCGGCACCCACATCCTCACACACGTGTGGAGAATCTTTGCCGGGGATGAGGTTACGCGTCGGATTTTGGCTCCCCGAGTGAAGAAATGAGCTTCGGGTCATGGGACTTCTGATGAGCTAAGGTTTCCACTAAGGCAACAGGCATCCAGAAGACAAACATGACTCATGGTGCATGGGATCTCAATCAACTGTTCACAAACTTCGGTTTGAGGGTTGGGAAGGTCTGGAAAAGATTCTGGGGTAAAGCTTAATTCGGAAGGGTACAGATTGTTTCCTCTGCGAGGTGACACATGTCAGTGTTGTGAAACAGCGGAAACTGGGAAAGAGTACCTTGTGTCAAGTCTCATGGAGTCATCCTGCTGCCCCCACCACGGACGGCTCCCACTTTCTTCTCTGGTGTCCCACTGCTTCGGGGAAGTCACTGCTCGCAGACCCTTTCAGCTGCTTCCCTCAGTCAGGTATCTGTGTGGCTCTGAAATGATCCCTTCTAAATAAGTGAACGGTTCAAGGTTGTAACATTTTGCTATTCGCTCATAATTCTGTCATTTGAGTGGGGCTCACCAGGGTGATTCTTTTGCTGGTCTTGCCTGGGGGCACTCACGCAGGAGTCTCAAATGGGCTAGAACATCTGGAATAACTTCCTTCACATGCATGGGCCTCAGCTAGGATAGCTGGAATCTCTGGGGCCTGGCCGGCCATCTCTCTCTCTCTCTCTCTCTCTCGTTTTCTCTTTAAGCGGTTTCCCCAGCAGAAAAGCCAAACTTCATGACAGGGTGACTCATGGATCCCAAGAGCACGAAAGCAGAAGCAGCCAGGCCTTCTCAAGGCCTGTGCCTGGAACAGCCTCAAGGTCATTCTGTGGTGTTCTATTGGGTAGAGCATGTTGCAGGCCAACCCCGATTCAACGAGAGGTGAAACATTCCACATCTTCAGGGAAGGCGTGGCGAAGCATTTTTGGCCATCTCTAATCCACCACAAGCACAGCGAGGTAGTCAGGTCTTGCCGAGTAAAAGAACACCTTTCCGTTTTGCTCTCCCTGTGACAGACACCTCTCGCTTCTTATTTGGAAAATAGGGAAGCCCCTACTCTGGGACTCTGTCTGCTGCTTCCACTCCTCTGTTACTGCCAACCAGCTTCTCTTTGCTCACTTTCTCCCCACTCCTAGTGTTTCGTTATTCATGGGCCCTGCTGCTCCATGGTACGACTGCCTTGTAACTTCTGCCACTATCAAAGCCAGTAATGCACAGAAAAGGTTAGTGCAGCAGGTCTGACACTGCTACCTTGAGGAACCACCTGCTTTCAAGGTCGACCTTGACTGGCATCCGGGACTTGGATATGGGGAGGTGTGCTAGTCAGGTTTCTCCAGAGAAATAGAACCAAAAGGGTGCATATGTGTCTATGTAGAAAGAGATTTTTTTTTTTAATTTTTTTTTTCAACGTTTATTTATTTTTGGGACAGAGAGAGACAGAGCATGAACGGGGGAGGGGCAGAGAGAGAGGGAGACACAGAATCGGAAGCAGGCTCCAGGCTCTGAGCCATCAGCCCAGAGCCCGACGCGGGGCTCGAACTCACGGACCGCGAGATCGTGACCTGAGCTGAAGTCGGACGCTTAACCGACTGCGCCACCCAGGCGCCCCTAGAAAGAGATTTATTGTAAACAACTGGTTCACATGATTGTGGAGGCCGGCAAGCCTAAAACTCTGTAACATGGGCTGTTGGGCTTGAGAGCCAGGAGAGCCAATGGTGCAGTTCTAGCTGGAAGGCCAGAAGGATAGAGACCCGGGAGAAATGATGTGAAGTCCAAAGGCGGTCTGCTTGAGAATTCCTCCCTTCTGGGGAGGCCAGTCTTTTTGTTCTGTTCAGTTCTTCAACTGCTTGGATGAGGCCCACCCATAAAATAGAAGGCGATTTGCTTATTCAGAGTTCGCTGACTTCAACGTTATTCTCATCTGAAAACACCCTCCAGGGGTGACACATGAAATTAACCATCATAAGAAAGCTCCCACCCTTCCCGGAACTGATAAGAGGGACTCACTGTGCCTAAACTGTTGGTCCAAGCCACGTGGTTCCTGCTAAACAGCTACTTCCGTTATTCTCAACAGAAAGAGTAAAGAAAGGAATTTCCCAGTCTGGAAATTTACTACGCGCTAGGCAGAGAGTGCCTGTGTGATTGGTCTCCAGTAAAACCCCTGGGCACCAAGTCTCTAATGAGTTCCCTAGTAGACACATGTGCTGCCAGAACTCCTCACTGGAGGAATTTAGCACCTCCTGGGTGAGTCCGGTGCGCAAGGGCTCCCGGACGCTTGTGCCTGGTTTCTTCCAGATTTTGCCCCATGCACCTTTTCCCTTTGCTGCTTTTCCTTTGTATCCTTTTACGGTAATAAATCTTGGCGATGTCTGGGATTATGTGCCGAGTTCTGTGAGTCCTTCCAGCAAATCATGAACCCGAGGGAGGTTTGGAGGATCCCCCAGCACAAGTAAGAAATGGCTTAAGATCTGTCCCGAATTGTCAATACAATTGACACAAAGATGGAAACCATTTCATATATTTAAGGTTTGTATGAGTGCAGCACGGTCTTACCTATCATGATGTGGTCCAAGAAGATATTAGGGAGACAAACGAGTGACCAAGGCTTTCCGGAGGGAGTGGGATGTTTAAATAGGGAAGAAGAGTAAGGAAGGGAGGGGAGACCAGTGTTTGAGAGTTCAAACCTTGGAGACGTGGCCAAGTTCAAATCTTGGCTGTACCGGCTACCGGCAAGTTATTAATCATTATGAATTTTAATTTCCATAATTAGAAGGTGGCATAATAATAATAATAATAATGGCTAATATTTATTAAATGCTTACCATGTCTTACGCACTTCGTGTATTAACTCAACCCTCACAACAATACTATTAGGTAGGTATTATTCTAATGTTCATGTTACAAATTCAGAAACTGAGGCCCAGAAGGAGGTCTTACTAATACCTACCACATAAGGTTGGGGGAAGTCTAGAGGAGTTAACACATGTAGTCCCCTTGGGAAGTGTCTGGAGCACCATAAGCATTCAAGAAATACTACTATCTTTTAAAACATAATGAAAAGAACAGGAAAGGAAGAGGTTGGGACCAAGAGTCCCTGCATGAGCAAAGCACAGGAATGAACAATAGAAGAGTGCATTCTATGGGTTCTGAGTGGACGGATGGCATTCATTGTATACTCCTGTGTATCTGGCATTGGGCTATGAACTTCAACCCACCACATATAGGGAAGGAGAGCAAGTTGAAGAGTGGTAGAAATATGACCTGAGGACAGAGTTTCGAAGCTCTTGACCATCATCTTATCACTTACTATCTAGGGCTACGCTTCTCAAATGGACATATGACAGAGTCCCTAGAAACCATTTGTAGGCGTATGAAATAACTATATATACTCCCTTAACTGATGATCAGGATAAAAGTGTAAGAAAAAAACTTAAAGGGGAGACATTTTAAATGTTAAATTGTGAACGTTGATGTTAAGAAACAAACATTTCCTTTTCCTGTAGGTGAGTGAAACACCACTATCATTTGATTTTTAGTAGCTCTAATAGATTCAGAATTCCTGCATTAGACAATGGAAAATGATGAGTCTCAGGGAAGATGTACTTGGCGTGGGGCACAAAATTCAGACTGAAGTTGAGGCAAGAGAGTGGCTAGGGAATTGTAGCACTAATTGGAGCATAAAGAAATACAGGACTTGGGGCGCCTGGGTGGCGCAGTCGGTTAAGCGTCCGACTTCAGCCAGGTCACGATCTCGCGGTCCGGGAGTTCGAGCCCCGCGTCGGGCTCTGGGCTGATGGCTCGGAGCCTGGAGCCTGTTTCCGATTCTGTGTCTCCCTCTCTCTCTGACCCTCCCCCGTTCATGCTCTGTCTCTCTCTGTCCCAAAAATAAATAAACGTTGAAAAAAAAAAAAAAAAGAATCTGAATCATTTAAAAAAAAAAAAAAAAGAAATACAGGACTTGTGCAAGGTGAGTTCATGGAAAATGAAACGAAATCGATGAGCAGATCAGTGCTGAAGAACGAATGGTCTTTCGCAGTCCAAAAAGACCCGGGTTCAAATCTTCGCTTCACTAGTTATTAGCTTCCAACTTCTCTGAAGCGCGTCTCCTCATTGGTAAGATGGAATCAATAACAATTCCGGTAGGGGTTGCTATGAAGACGGGTCAACTGAGGGAGTGCATGTTTGTTCCACTTGGTGCAGAAACTGTTCTCATCATGAATGATGCTTGTTTGGGTGTGGGGGAGTGAGACGGTTGGGGAGCCAAAGATGGTTATGAGGCTTTGACCCCCGATGCTGGGGACAACGCATGGCTCAGTAGGAAGCAATAGGAAAGAGGGAAGATTAATCTGGTCCCCCAGGAAGATGATTGGTTGCCCTTTAGGCACATTGAGTGAGGGCAAATCCTGCAAGTTTGCTTTGCTGCGAGGAGAGCTTTTAACGAGTATAGGAAAGTGAACTCATAATCATAGAGAGAGTGATGCATACATTATCATTTTCCTGTTTGTGTCGTCTTGAATGGCCTTTATTGTCCTCTTAATTTAAACTATAACGTATGGAAAGAATGTCAAAGAAATAGAGATTTAGAGCAAAAAAGTGAAGGGTGTCCCAAAGCCAAGAAGAATAAATTGTATGCAATTTGTTATACAAAGACCATAAACCGAATTTTTGTAAGTTAAACTGTGATTATTGTGTATTTGGCCTTGCAATGGTTATATAAACTAAAATGTAGTGTACCTGGGGGGAAATAAGCTATTTTGTGGGGCTTTCCATGAATGATTAGACCATTCATGTGTGAACTGAGAGTACCATTCGGAACCAAGTGGTGTCGGCTTTGAATACCAGCCCTGTGGTGCAGATTTGGATACATTTCTTAACTTCTCTGAGCCTCAATTTCCTAATATCTAAAAAGAGGTAGAAATAAGATCTATTTTACAGAGTTCCTGTGAGAATTAAATGAGATGGCATTTAGCATTCATACGTAATAAGTAATCAATAAACATGAGTTCCCAATCCCTTTGCCCTCCTTCTAATGGCATTGAAGCCATTGGCTACAGAAGAAAGTTTAAAGCCATATCCACCATTTGGCTTTTGTCTTAATCAATGAAAAAAAATTCCTGTAAAGTTCGGGCCAGATGAGCAAGTTCAGAATAGAAGTATTAATAAAAACGCATTACGTTCAGTATTAGTAAGGCACACTGCAGGCTGTACCTATGAATTTATTATTTAAAAAATTTTTTTTTTCAACGTTTATTTATTTTTGGGATAGAGAGAGACAGAGCATGAACGGGGGAGGGGCAGAGACAGAGGGAGACACAGAATCGGAAACAGGCTCCAGGCTCTGAGCCATCAGCCCAGAGCCTGACGCGGGGCTCGAACTCACAGAGCGCGAGATCGTGACCTGGCTGAAGTCAGACGCTTAACCGACTGCGCCACCCAGGCGCCCCTGAATTTATTATTTTAAATCTTGATGCTTTATATGTCCCTTTTCCAATAAGCATTACACTGAAATCTTCTGATGAAGAGCCATTATGTCACTTAAAATATGGAGTTGGAAATTCATGGATTTGATTGATATCCCATTAGAAAATGCCAGCCTTGTCTAGGGAAACAATGAAAACACCACTGACCTAATGGCAATCAAGTCACTTACTCTTTCCTCATAAATGGAAATGCATATCACGATGGTCTTGCTGACATGGCAGATCTGATAAGACCCCTCCCTTATTCCATGAGTGCTATTGTAACACCTAGAACTTATCTCTGGTTCTCCACCTGGGTGTATTGTGCAATATATGTCTTTCCCTCTGGATCATAATCTCTGTGATGGAAGGACACGTATGTCTATCTCATCGCTATTTTCCTAAAATCTAATGCAATGCCTGGCACCTCATAGAAACACAATAAATGTTTGTGGAAGGATGAAGGAAGGGAAGCAGGAGGGAGGGATCTGTGACAGTACTTGGCAATGCAGTCAGCACTTTAAAAAAGCTTGTTTAATGAATGGAGCAAGTCACATTTCCTGTTTTTCTTAGTCATACTTTATAGGACAGAACAAATTTATCTTAGTCCTCCAAGAAAAGTCTCAAGGCAAATGCACGATTATTAATGATAACTGTATTATTTATTATTATTATTATTATTATTGTTCTAGATAAAGCTTTATTGAGTGCCTATTATGTGCTAACCACTCTGCATGCATTAATTCATTTAACTATTGCAATAATGCTATGGAAGAATTTCCATTTGACAGATGGAGAAATGAGGCTCTGTGTGGTTTCATTAATATACAAGGTAGTTAATGGTGGAAATCGGATTCAAATCCAAGCCTGCCTGCCCCTTCATTACTCTGTGCATCTCCCTAAGGTCTATGGAGTACCTTGCAGTCGTACCTAAGTCTCCACTCATAGCATGAGGGCCAGGGTGGCCAGGTCTCCTGTGGGCAGGCTAAGAGAGGCCACAACTGCTTGAACACATGGAGACAGCCTCTCAGGTTCACGTAGCCCACACACGACAGGTGTTCTTCCAAGGGCACAACAGCAGAACCAGACAGACTTGGGTTAGAAATGAATGATCAAGAGAAGCAAGGAAACTTGGTCCTCATGAAAGACCAAAACAAACACAAATCTAGAAAACCAAAGAGCCTGGACCCCAAGGATCCAGAAACATGTGAGAACAAATGCACTGCTATAAAGAGAGCTTGGAAGTTTGCTGTTGGGATCTCAGAAAACTAAATAAAAGTGTGTTGGGTCACAAGATGATTGAGGAGGGGCGCCTGGGTGGCTTAGTTGGTTAAGGGTCTGACTTTGGCCCAGGTCATGATGTCTCAGTTGGTGAGTTCGAGCCCCACATCGGGCTCTGTGCTGACAGCTCGAAGCCTGGAGCCTGCTTCAGATTCTGTGTCTCCCTCTCTCTCTGTTCCTCTCCCACTCGCTCTCTGTCTCTCTCTCTTTCAAAAATAAATAAACATTAAAAAAATTAAAAAAAAAAAAGAAAATGATTGAGGAAGACTCGTCAAGAAAAGACCTTCCAGAAAAGACATGACTCTTTGTTCACCCCAGTTGCACCCCAATACCCACATACCCTTTCCCCTCTCTCTCTCTCTCTCTGTCTCTCTCCCATGCACATTCGCACATGCATGCACACACTGATGCTGCTAGAATGTGTACACAAGGCCCAGGTTGTTGGCTTCTGCTGTTCATACAAACATCTTTGGAAAACAAGTTAAAATGTCAGGAGTGAGGATTGAACAAACGGACAGTGCTTTGTTTCTGTCTCCTTCGTCTCGAAGGTAACAACATGTATCCCATTTCTTTTTTATTCCCCTCACAGTACCTATTACTAGATACCATATGCTCTGCACGTACTTGGCACTCAATAAATGCTTGCTGAATGGCTGACTTTTCCCGTCTCCCCCACCCTTTCCTTCCCACCCCTACAGCATAACTTTAAAGATCTGCTGCAGAGCTGTGGGGAGAGGTTTAAGATCCGTTTTGACAAATAACCCTTATGGGTGTTTAAAGCCAAAAGATCGAATATTTAAAGCAGAAATATGAGCTGTGACTTCATGGGTGTTCTGTGAAGAGATGCATAAAGCTGTACAAATAGATAGCCTTTCAGACAGGACATAACAGACCCAGCTTTGTGCATTTGCAAATATACAGAGAGGAAGAGCCCCAAGTTCACTTTGAACTATACATTTCCTTCTGAAATCAGTTTAAACAGAAGAGTGAAGGTAGTTAAATCTTCTGTATTTTTAAAAGGAGATCTTTACAAATACTTTTGGCTTTAAAAGCCTGTGTCATTGATTCGTAATATAAGAGGTGACATTAAACTCACCCCTCCTTACTCTTCTCACCCTCCCAGACAAGAAAATAAAGGCAAAAGCAGGACTGGATTCCATGGGAGTGGTGGGAGCACACTGATTGCCAAAAAAGGGGGCTCTTAGACTCCTGGGCAGGAGATGTTGGTGCTGGGAAGTCATGGAGAACCGAAACAAGGTTCTCAGGTCAGCAGATGGTTAAAGAACCATAGCAGAATCGGAATCACACAGCAGCTCTGGGGAACGACCTCGCGATAATGCAAAGCTTAGAATACAAGTCTCAAGAGAGAAGGGGGTATGAGCTGAACAGACCCATCACCCCGTAGGCTCCATTTTCTCCAGAGGCTCTCCAGAGTCCCCTGGATGCTTAGGTTCACATGGAAGAAGCGAGAATGTATCCTGCATCTGCTCTGGCTCAAGCTCTGACCATCCCATGTTCTCTTAAATCAGCTAACATGGGGGAATGATGAATGTCCAGAGCTCCCGGCTCTTGTACTTACTCTATGATCTAGAAGGGAATTCAGCAAGAGAAAGTTGTCTGACACGTATTATTTTTGTTTTAACTTAAGTACAACTATTTTGCATTGAGCTGTGTTTGTCCAGTGGTGAAGAGGTTACTTGGAGCTAAGAGTTTGTAAGATAGCTGTACTCAGATACACTTAATATAGTTAAGCGTATTAAATGGACCTTAACCTTGATTATATTCCCAATTTTACATTGCTAAGATCAGAAGTGTGCCCTCTTTCCAAGTCATCTTTTGTAGATTTCCTGTAGATTTAAAGTAGATCAATAGCCCTGGATTCTATAGAAATTATATTTGTGCAAGATGACTGACCAGGTAATAGAAATTTTGATAAATCCACAATATCTTCATTTTCTTGATGATGTGTTATAGGTTACAAAGAACCTTCTCGTTTCTCATTTCATGTAATTCTCAAAAAAAAAAAAAAACCCCTACAGGATGGCAATTGTTATCATTTTACAGATGAGGAAATGGAAGCTCAGAGAATTTGACTCCATTTTTCATTCATTCAATAATTACACTTTGGAGCCAATTATATGTAGGTACTGGAGATACAAAGATGAAAAAGTCATGACCTAGGGGCGCCTGGGTGGCTCAGTCGGTTAAGCGGCCGACTTCGGCTCAGGTCATGATCTCGCGGTCCGTGAGTTCAAGCCCCGCGTCGGGCTCTGTGCTGACAGCTCAGAGCCTGGAGCCTGTTTCAGATTCTGTGTCTCCCTCTCTCTGGCCCTCCCCTGTTCATGCTCTCTCTCTGTCTCAAAAATAAATAAACGTTAAAAAAAAAATTTAGAAAAAGTCATGACCTGAAGGAGTTCACTCTCTATTATGTGGAACAAATGGGTAAATAGGACATTGATCATGATACGTGAGGAGTCGCATGTTAGGCAGACCTTCAATGATTACGAAAGGAAAGAGTTATCAACTTTGCCTCATTGTGAATGAGTAGTCTTCTTAAAGGGGGATCTTAAGAAGAAGAAGTTTGTGAGCACAGAAGCAAGAAACTGTGTGACAAGTTTAAGAACAGCAAATAGTTCAACATGATTGTGAGTACAGAAGAAAGGAAAATGAGATTGGAGAATGACTTGTTTAGGAATGTGTTACCAATAAGGAATAAGGAGGTCCTGGGTCTGTATGTTGGGCCAGTGAAATGAAGTCTTCAGGAACTCAGGTTCATTTGAACCTTTTTCACCACACATGGCCTCCATTTGCAAATAGAGGTCCAAAATGGCTACTCCAGATTCAGTCATTGCATCCACATTCAAAGCAACAGAAAAGAGTAAAGGAAAAGAAAAAAGGCACAAAACAATAGCCATTTGTCTTTTAAGGTAGATTCACACAAGTTGCCATGGGATACTTCTTACTACTTATTGTTCAGGACTGAGCCGCATGGCCACATCTACTGCTGAGGACTTCTAATAGATTCTGTTATGGTGGCCAATGTACTCAGTTAAAATACGGGGTGATATAATATAAATAATATAGGAAAAGAGAGGAAATGGAATTTGGAAGACAACTGGGAGTATCTGTCCCTAAGTGGCATGAGGAAAACAATCATGAAACGTCTGGAACCATTACTATAACATTTGAACTTTGCCCTCTGGTCCATGGGGAGTCACGAAAAGCTTTTGATCGGAACTTCAAATGCCCATATTTGTATATACCGTTAAGATAGATGATAGACTGGAGAGAGTGAGAGTGGACATAGAGGGACCAGTTAGATGATTATGATTGTCCAGGTAAAAATAATGGAGGGCTGAACTAAGTAGTAGGGGTGGGGGAAAGGGGGGAAGAGGAAGGAAAAGGGTGGAGACAGTTATGTAGCACACTATTGAGTAGGAAGGGGCAGGATTCAGGCCCCAACCTGTAACTCTAAGCCCATGCACATGAGACGCATCTTTCTTAACCAACATTATGGCAAGCTGGCCTTCAAACTCCCACCAACCCTTCATAACCAAGGTGTATTGTAAAAGTCAGATACTGGGGTCCAAGTCCAGGGACGGAAGAATCCAAAAGCAAGAAAGTATTTGTTGCAGGATAGGATAATATTTTGAGACACTTTTCATTTTCGGTCCCTGAATTCAAGCAGGTAGAAGACTCTGGGCCAGGCTTCTGTGGGAGGTCTGAAATAGGACTTCGCAGATTTTATTTCTGACTGTCATAGCACATGTAAGAGGGGAGAGTTTGAAGGAGAGACTTCAGGCAGACTAAGAAGACATTTTTAGACTTGGGGAAGGAAAATGGGTCTGCATTCTCTCCTGGCACCACCTGAGGACATGGTTAGAGATGAGGGGAAATGACCGTGATGTGACTGGGGAGGAGGGATGGAGGAAGGGGGGGTGTTGTGGACCCAAGGCCTGGTGCTCACCAAAGATTGCTCCACCTTCAGCATGGCACAGGAAGACCAACCTGATGGTTGAATATGAGCTGGAATAATCTACAACCCAGAGAATATCTCGGAAAACTTAGCACTGTACGAAACCACAACAAAATCCCAGTTTGCTGCTAAATGGCCTTCCAGAAAGGACAGCAATTATAACCTAGAGGTTACCATTAATTGATGTGTGGAAATTAAAAAGTGCATTGAAATACTGGAAACCAAGTTTAAAATGTATGAGAAACTTAAAAAAAGAACTGAAATCCATATCTACAACTCTTCTCGACAATGGAACTCTGTGTATCAAGGCTCCATAGCCTCAGGGGGTGGCGGTCAAGAACAGCCACAGGACATGTTTTTGTGACTGTCATTTTCCTTCATTCTCACCTAGTCTAAAACCAAACTCAGACCAGGTCTATGTCTATCCGCATCCATTGTTATAAATGTTTCAAGTGACTCTGACTCCCCCCCCGCCCCCCCCCCCCGGAAAACATTCTAGCATTACTTAACGGAATATTTCATGACAAAGGCACACCATGTTCATGTCTGGAAATATCTAGAGAATAGTCTAGTTTTTGGTCTAGTTTTTCCCCCCACTATTACAAACGCTTAAATCCGTACCTCTGGGCACGGTATTTACCTAAACGACCTCATGTATGCGAATCCCCAGAGATGTGGACATTGTATAGAACAAGCATGGTTTGCAAAATTGGTATGACCCTTCTATTTAAACCAATATTCCCTAGATGTGGTCTGAGCTTGGAAAACAAGTTCACCATAGTTTCTTTCTGAAGACAATATGTCAAACATTAAAAATGGGTACACATCAGAAGTTTGGGGGTGGAGGCGGGAAATGACAGCCCTGAAACGTAGGAAGTATATTTCATTCACTAGGGTTGGGAATAAATGGCAGTGTTGTGGAAATCTGAGAAAAATCTATGCTCTTTGTCTTTCTCTTCTATTTTGTCCCACTGCCAGCCCCTCTGATCTTATTTTCATTCTATTTAATTTTTTTTCCTTGCCTTCAAGTAGTTTTATCTTTAAAATATTATAATCCAAAAAAAAAAAAAAAAACAACAAGTGGCAACAGGATTGCAACTAAAAAAATAATAATCAAAGCCATTCACGGTTCATGTGCTCGGACCAAGCTGTATTTTTGGAAGAGTTGCTTTTTTTGTTTTCTTCTAGAAGTTCAATGTGTAAATGAAGCTGCACCAAAGCAAGTCAGATTATTCCCCAGCCATTTGTAGCAGGCAATGTTTTCTGTGACTTTTTACCCTCTTCTTCAATAAAACAATACGTACTTGTATAGCAGCCAGACAAAGTGGTGATTCACACTCATCTAGGAGATGCCAACAGTGTACTTCCGGGAGGAAACACACTCACCCATGTGTAATGGGAATGCTTTGGATTTCCTGAAGTGATTCAGCATTAAATTGAATTCAACACTGAACTGAATACCCATAGATGTTACCAATCACAAGATCGGATGTACTAGAGTTTTATTTGCCTTTGTGCAACTCCCACGCATTTGTTACAAGTTCAGAGATGCATCCTTGTTGGGCTGATGTGGAACATTTTCACTCAAGAAAACTTACGAAAGAATTTGGCCTGTTTCTTATTAACCCAAAATAGTCAAGGATTCTTCAGGAAAAAGTAGCTAGCTGTGCTTTTATGATAGAGAACCCCCACGGATCCCTTCTCTTAAATTATGTAGCTTTTAGTTCAAGAGGAACATTGAGCTCTGCTGGCCACTGGCTACATTATCACTAGTTTGATAACGTAGATCCTGGTCTCTATTAGAACAGACACGTATAAAAATCCATCATATGCTAGATGTCAGGCCATCAGAAATTATGGCTTTTCAATGCAGACAGAAGAGTAAAGATTTGATGTGGTGGCAGTAGGGAGCCACAGTGGGTCATTGAGTGAGGAAGTAAGAATTTGATTGAAAACCAAGTGCACTCCTAAATTGTATAAACACGACTGCTTGAGAAATCTGGCTACTTAATCCTTTGGAGACAGTAACAAAAGCAGACGTTCTTGGACCACGGGGATCAAATGATATGAATAGGAATGAGGATGGGGAGGGAAGCAGGCGTTTCAGGAGCTATTGTGGGCATGGCCACTACAGGGCAAAGAGGGCTTGATGTACAAGCTTGAACTAAGCCAGTGAAAAACTAAGGTCATTTGGATATGTGTAAAAAACAAACAGTCACCAGACGACCTGAATTTATTCTCCACAACAAGGTGTTTGGTTCTCTAATCACAAAGTGTTTGGATGATGAGAATTTCCACCTGTATTATGAAAGTGTCACAGCAAGGTCTACCCTAAACTTAAAGTTGGAGAATCCGAAGTAAATTGCCAAGAAGAAAGGCTGAAATGTGAATCTTGAGGCCAGCCATTAAAGGGAGCACAGTGCAAAAAAGTGGAGGGTCGTTTCCAAACTACCCATTAACCCTCTCTGCGAAAGCCACCTCTCTACCCCCGGACATCGGATGTTTAAAGGCTGGGACTGGAGGTGCAGAAAACCTTTTGGTTCCCAAGAATTCATATGGGCCAGTTTTGTTTATGTGGGCTCGCTTTGCTATCAGCAGCTCGCCAGAAATACAAAATCCCAGACCCCATCCCAGAAACCCTAATAAAAATCTCTATTTAAAAAAAATTTTTTTTTGCAACGTTTATTTATTTTTGGGACAGAGAGAGACAGAGCATGAACGGGGGAGGGGCAGAGAGAGAGGGAGACACAGAATCGGAAGCAGGCTCCAGGCTCTGAGCCATCAGCCCAGAGGCCGACGCGGGGCTCGAACTCCCAGACCGCAAGATCGTGACCTGGCTGAAGTCGGACGCTTAACCGACTGCGCCACCCAGGCGCCCCGAAAATCTCTATTTTAATAAGATTCCCAGGTGATTCCTGGCACACTGAAAGATTTTCAGTATGTGTCTTGATATGTTCAAATGGAAAACCTCTCTCAAAACCCCAATTCCGGGATGATACCTGATTTACTCTTTTATTCTTTGCCTCGAATAAGAAATAAGAGAATTTTTTTTGTAACAATAAATATAATATCTTATATTTAGAAGACTCTTCTCCTGTCATGATGATGTTTATGTCTAAGTGATACAGATGTCAACAGCCTCCATGAATGCTCGAGCGCAGGCCTCAAAGGGTGGTCCCTGGACCACATCAAGTTTCTTGGGAACTTGCTAGAATGTGGAGTATCAAACTCCACCCCAGACCTCCTGACTCAGAACCCTTGGAGAAGGGGTCCAGCAGTCTGTGTTTTAACAAGTCTTCTAGGGTGTCTGACAGCTCACTTGGTTAAGTGGCCAACTCTTGGTTTCAGCTCAGGTCACGATCTCACGGTTCGTGAGTTCGAGCCTTGAGTTGGGCTTGGTGCTGACAGCATGGAGCCTGCTCGGGATTCTCCCTCTCCCTCTCCCTCTGCCCTTCCCCGACTCGTGCTCACAGGCGTGTGCCCGTGCGCGCTCTCTCTCTCTCTCTAAATAAATAAATAAATAAATAGATAAGCTTAAAAAAAAACCCTCCAGGTAATTCTGATGTAGGCCCAAGTTTGAGAGTTTTTGCTTTTAAACCACCTTTAGTAGGACTTCAAAAGCATATGATCATTGGTTGTGATGTGAGGTCTGAAGTACAGAAAAAACTTCAATCAAATTGAAAATTATTCTGGTAGCTTTGAAAATTATCAACACAGAGATGCCAAAGCCTATCTCGTGGTACCTTCTTTTTTTTTTTTTTAACGTTTATTTATTTTTGAGACAGAGAGAGACAGAGCATGAGTGGGGGAGGGTCAGAGAGAGAGGGAGACACAGAATCAGAAGCAGGCTCCAGGCTCCGAGCTGTCAGCACAGAGCCTGATGCGGGGCTCGAACCCACGGACTGCAAGATCATGACCTGAGCCAAAGTTGGATGCTTTAACCGACTGAGCCATCCAGGCGACCCTCTCATGGTACCTTCTAATGGATTGACTTACATTATTGATCTAGAGGGAGGTAAATTGGTGCTTTTATTACTACTGGCCCTTTTCCAAAGTAATCAATAGGTCATTTCATTTCTGATCACTACCTTTTTTGTGAAGGCCCCTGAGATGGGCCCCTCAACCCAATTATTATGGCTAGGGGGATGGAACAGTATGATTGGCCAACTTGATAATGCACCCCACCCTTCCCAGGTAGAAGGGGGAGTCACTCCCCATTTTCATAATACAAATTAAGAGACGTGTGATTTTTCTTCCAAAATTTGTTGAGCAAACATTTATGCCCTACAAGGAGGTGATTCTTCTAACATTGTGATCTGTGAAAGACAATGTAAGTCTATAGACATGAATGTCCATCTTTCCACTATGTGGAGAGATCTTGACTAAGAGTGACACTGGCCCCCAGGAAAAAGAGAGCGAGAGAGAGAGAGACCCCCGAAAGCGTTGTCTGAGCTCCCAGAACCAGCTAGCTGCGAAGCCAAATTAATCCCAGGACTTCTCAGTCATATAAACTAATAAGTTCCTTTGTTCATTTGCGTTGAGTTTCTGTCTATTATGACCAAAGGACCCTGATGGGTACAGTCTCTAAATAATTCACACCTTGTGTCAATCACATGTGTCCTAATAAATGCCTCCACCGGGAGCCATAAATAAGAGAGCACGGTGGATTGTTGGTGAAGACATCAGAGATAGGATGTTGGCGCTATCTGTTAAAGAAAACTTAGGCTGGGTATTTAAGTTCTGAGCTTCCCCTTCCTGAAATGTAACAGAAGGGCTTGATGGAGATCCCCTAAAGGAAAAAGAACTAGGAGAGACCTTGGAGATCCTTTATTTTAGAAATGAGAAGACCGCTGGCCCAGGGAGCAGGGTGTTCACTTGATCAATATCATACAGCCTGTTGGCAGCTGTTCAGGATCACACCTGACCCTCCTGACTCCTATTTCAGCACCCTTTCCATAACACCATTTGATAGACTTCCTGGAGATGCATTTGTCTCATCATTATCTTCATACACTGTATCTATCAGGATGGTTTTGGTTGCAGGTCATTCAAATGAAGAGTTTCCTTAAGAGATTTATTGTTCCTATATCAAGAAGTCCAGACAAAGGCTGATTCCCCCGCTGGTGAGTCCAGAGATCGACAGCATCCATAAAAACTCAGATTCTTGGGGCGCCTGGGCGGCTCAGTCAGATAAGCATCCGACTCTTGATTTCAGCTCAGGTCATGATCTCACAATTTTGCAGACCAAGCGCTGTGATGGGCTCTGTGCTGATGGCACGGAGACTACGGAGACTGCTTGGGATTGTCTCTTTCTCCCTTTCTCTGGCCCTCCCCGACTCATTCTCTCTCTGTCTCTCAAAATAAAGAAATAAACTTAAGAAAAAAACAAACAAACCCTCAGATTCTTTCCATATTTCCACTTCGCCATTTTCAGCATTCAACTTTGGTCCCCATCATGTCCCAAGATAGTAATAGCAATTCACAAAAGTTTTCAAGTCATAAGGGGGAAAAAAATCCCTTTCTTGTGCTCCTTTCTAAGACTGAGAAAACATTCATGAAGGGCCCCGGAAAGCTTTCCCTCCCATCCGATTGGCCAGAACCAATCACTGGAGGGGAAAATGGAATTGCCACTTTGACTTAAGCAGCTGCATTTTGACAAATATAAGATGCTATTGATGTCAGAGAAGTTGCGATTCTTCAAAATGCATTCAGGTTACAGTTACTGCCGTATGGCATCATGATTTTCTCCCCTTAGGAGACCCAGAAAAGAAGCTGGCCTGCATGGGAGGTTTCTGCTTGCACACATCTCTTTTGTCCACATTCTACTGGTCAGAAATAGGGGAGTCTGGGACATGTAGTTTTGCCAAGTGCCTAAGAGGAAAGGGTAACACATGGCCGTCTCTGTCCTTGGCCGTCGAATACCTGAACCAAATCAGGGTTCTGTGAACAAGACAAGGGGTGTCAATACCTATAAGATAACTGAACTACAGGATACAAGGTATACGCTTGTGTAGAACAAGCTGAAGAGATAAGGATCAACTTCTATAACCTGCCCATGTAAAAACTGGCCTTTCTCGCGCCTGGGTGGCGCAGTCGGTTAAGCGTCCGACTTCAGCCAGGTCACGATCTCGCGGCCCGTGAGTTCGAGCCCCGCGTCGGGCTCTGGGCTGATGGCTCGGAGCCTGGAGCCTGTTTCCGATTCTGTGTCTCCCTCTCTCTCTGCCCCTCCCCCGTTCATGCTCTGTCTCTCTCTGTCCCAAAAATAAATAAAAAAACGTTGAAAAAAAAATTAAAAAAAAAAAAAACCTGGCCTTTCTGAAGCGTAACTCCTCTCTCACAAAATTCCGGCCCACAGTAAACTCCTTCCAAAGAGTAGAGTTGGAAAAGGGAGGAGCAAGGGAAACTTTGCAGCGGGGACACCGACAAACACTACCTTACCCAGGTGACCAAGGTCGACATCAATAAGGATAAGATGCATGTCAATAGTACGTACCTTTGGTAGACTATGAGAGTGACACTCTGTCTCTATGGTTTTCCTCCCCAGACCCCAGACCTCCAGGCTAATCATAAGAAAAACATTAGCCATCTAAATGCAACCGAGGATGTTCTGTGTAATAC